>NC_067402.1:271770107-272112607 GCF_016432865.1 Antechinus flavipes | reverse complement strand
TTGATCACTTACTCTGATTATAGAGATTTGCTGTAAGAGGAAAAAGCAGGGGCCTGATTATAATTGTATCAAAACTGATCCTTCAGGGCCTCAGCCTGAAGGCACATAAGTCAAGTGGACAACCAGCCATGTAATAACAATCTCACCTTATAGCCAACTCAGCTTTCAAATCGTGGGTTACTAATTTAATTCACCAGATAATCATTCTCAAATTCAAGACTCAAAAATATAACAGTTATAATCCCAAGAGGTTTCATCTCAATAGCAAGTTTCACTAATCAGGTTTTAGATCCTAAACTTATCTGTCCCACGTGCCTGCAGAGCACAGCCAAAGCTAGATATATAGAATTGTCAGGTTGAAATCCTGCTCTAAGTACTTCAAGAAAGCACATTTGCTATCATATCCCTTAAACAATGAAACCATGATGCACTTAATAAATAATTTGCTGAATGGGTTTTGAAATAACTTTCAGAGAATTTGCAGTTAACCTGAAATGTAATAAACTTCTCTTAGAAGTTTCTTGCATTGCTAAGTGATAGAACTGTTGAGGTTGGGAAGGAGACCTCAAAAGTTTGGGATCACAAACCCATGTCACAAGGTGTCTCAAAGGAATTGCAGGCTTGAACCCATTTCCTGGTCAAGGAGCAAAGTTTATTGTAAGTGAAATGCCATTACAAATGGACTAAATTCCAAGAGAAATTAGCAGATTGCTAAGAGAGGGAACAAGAGTGAGAGCGAGAGCAAGAGCAAGAGAGAGAGAGAGAGAGAGAGAGAGAGAGAGAGAGAGAGAGAAGAGGACATCTTTATCCAGCTTTCTATTGTTGACATGCTAATTCTATGGCACAGAGGTAGGGCCAGGGCCAGGGAGTGGTCTCTGGAATTTGGTTTTCACTGACCAACAGATTATCACTATTGTCTCAGGAATTTGGTTCCAGGGGACTATCCTGAGACCAGAAACTATCTGACAGTCATCAGTGAATTGAGGAGTGGTCCATTCAGAATCAGACAGATTGTTAGTCTTAGATTGGGAGTATGGGAGGTCCCTGAGCCAGACTCCAAAACCAAAAGATTTAGAATTACTGACTTAATGTTAGAATAGAAGCTCCTCTAAAATCAGAAGACCTCAAAATCATTGCTATATGAGAGCAAAACCTTTGATATAGTATCACAAATGACTTTGCCTTAAAACAACTAGATTTGAAAAAGAAAAACAAATATTCAGTTATTAACATCATGTAAAATGTAAGCTATGTTTTTTAAACAATAGTAGCAATTAATTGGGGAGGAAGGCAGTGAGGTCCAGTGAGTGGGTTTGTTTTCTCACTTCTAAGGAACAGCTACATTCAGTGAGGGAAGTGCAGATTTAAGCTTTCACCTTACCAACCTAACAGACCATGCAAATAACTAATGTACAGTTTTCAATCCTAAATTTTAGATTTGCTACCAAAAATACCAATCAAAAACCTTCAGAAACTTAAAAGTGAAGAGACTGGAATTCTATGCAGAATCAAGCTTTTTCCAAATCCAGAAAGTTCCCAAAGTAGGAAAGAGAGAATGGGGTTTTGGGGGAAGACGACTGTTCTTTGGAGAGGCTGGACTGTGCATAAGTCCACATGCAGCAGCCCTGGTCATTTTCTATCCCCTCTAGGGAGAGAAGCTTGAAAGCTTAAGAAAAATTCAGGTTACTTTGCATCAAGATGCACAAAACAAGCTCTTTTAAATCCCCAAATGGCCATTTCTTTTACTTTGCAATTCAGCTGACTGTGGGAAACATAGAAAACAAAACAGACTTACATTCACACAAACACAAACTGCTTTTAAATTTCTCTTCTTTCCCTCTAGTACAGAGTTGTTCCTTCCCTACTCCCTGGAGAAGAACCTCTTCTCTTCTGCAGCCCCATTTCTTTACTTCTCTCCTAGAGTTTCTTGTAAATACATCTCCTGTGCAGATCCTTCCTGTACCCCAGTGTGGAGATCTCCATACTCCAGTGATCTCAGATCACTAATATTTACTCAACTCTAGATTTCCTGAAGTCCCCTCTCTTCCAGGACTATAAGAGAGGTATGTCCTAGGAGTTCTCACTCCTTGGTGCTATTAAATTTCTCATCTTACTAACCTGTTTGACACCTCAGTCACCAAAGGCAATACTAGATGGTCCATGTCCTTACCTTTGGTCTTTTCATAGAGTTTGCATGACTGCTGCTGAACCCACTCCAGTTCCCTTGCTGTTTTCTGGATTCTCCAGTGACTTTAATGATTCTGGGATTTTTGGATAGACTATGATGGAGGGAAAGTCTGAGCTGAGCCATGAGGCTGTTGGAATCAATGGGACGTGTCTCTTTGTGCTTTGATAGGACAATCCCTAACTTATAATGTCTGGATCCTAGACAGACCCCCATTTGTAAGAAACAAAATCTCTTACCAAGAACTCCACTGATTCACTGATGAATTCAGGAAAGATTTATTTTATATTCTTGCAAGAATGGGTGTCTAGATGAATAAAAACACCTTTGGGACTCCAAAGGCAGCATTTTATTTCCTATTCTGAAGCACAAGTGCCTTCCCTAATTCCCCATTATTTGGATGTTATGAAAGTTACATGTCATGAATTTTCACTTCTCTTTACATACATAGCCAGTCCCTGCTCCCAAGGACATTCTAGAAGGGGAAAGGTAACAGAGGAGGGCAAAGGGCAAAGAATAAAAAGATTCTTTTCAAATCTCAGGCCATCCGAAAAGTTAGTCTCTGCTCCTAAGGAGCTTACATTCTTTTTGGGAAAGATAAACTCCCTTAATTATTTCTTGATGTTCTTGTGGGTTTCAGTTTTCTAATTTAGGTTTCATTTCTCCAATTTAATATTCATATTTCAATTTGTGGAAAACAAATGTCCATCCATTTCTCCCACTTAAAAATGTATTATTTTTTGTTTTATTGATTCATTCATTTCAATAGAGTTATAAACTTGAAACCCAGGCAGACCCAGCCTAAAATTTGGGGAGAATTGCAAAATATGGGCACAGTTTGATTTAGGGAAGCTTAAAATCCCTTAAAATCAAACATAAAAATTATTATTTAAGATTTACGAATTCCTTTCCTCATACCAACTCTTCCCAGTTTAGAGATGAGGGAATGGAGAGTCAGAAGGATTAACTTATGTGTTCATGTTCACACAGCTGATCAGTGACAGATGAGGGTTTAAACTCAGATCTAAACTTCAAATCCCAGACTGTGGCTATTATGTCTACTAGGGCTTGGAATCATGAAGATTGGCTCAAATTGTACCTCAAACACTTAATGATTCCCTGACCTGAGTTTGTCACTTAATGCCTCTAAAGCAGCTACTTCAAGTTTACATAGTATATAGTACTGATTGCCAATTCCTTTTTTTTTTTTTTTTAGGTTAAACATGTGCAATCCCTTTAAACATATTCCATATTTATTATATTGTGCAAGAAAAATCAGACCAAAAGGGAAAAAAAAACATAAGAAAGAAAAAGCAAATAGATTAAAAAAAGCAAAAATACCATGCTTCGATCCACATTCAGTATCCATAGTTCTTTCTCTGGTTGTGGATGGCATTTTCCATCCCAAGTCTATTGGAATTATCTTGACTCACTGCATTGTTGAGAAGAGTCAAGTCAATCACAGTTGATCATCACCTAAACTTATTGTTACTGTGTACAGTGTTATTCTGGTTCTGCTCACTTTGATTCACATCACTTTAGGTAAGTACAGGTTTTTCTCCAATAAGACACCTCCAATGTCTTATGACCAATCTCCTCTTAAATTATGATTATATGGGCAAAATATTTGTCATTGTTCCTGCTCTTGATGACAAAAAAAGACACAAGGGTTTCTAACACTCCCTGTCTCGCTCCCCCATTAATAACATAGCATTAAGCCCACTGTGGTCCATAATGCTGATGGGTAGGGGAGGTTGGAACAGTTCAGTTCAACTAGTATTTGTTAACTACTTAGTCTGAACAGAGATTATGCTAGACACTAAGGAAAATTTGAATATAAAATAATCCTGGCATCTGCCTACATTGATTTCTTAGCTATTTAAATGGTGTAGTGGGAAGGTGGGAATCAGGAAGGCTTTGTTTCAAATCCTGCTTGTACTGTGTGACATTGGGAAAGCCACTTCACTTTTTTCATCTATAAAATGGGGATACTATAGAAAACATTACAAATCTAAAAGAGCTATATATAAATATTAATTTTATGATATTGATATTATGGCCTGCTGCCCTGCCATTGCTATCTTTATCTCTTTGCTCAGGGTTTGCCCTCAATTTCTTGTCCTGTCTCTCAATTCCTTGGTACCTGGGGTCCAGTCTTGACACTTTATCTACTTTATAATTTTGCCCAGGGCTTTGCATGACCCCAGATCGCCTGTACCCTGTCTTCTTTGTCTTAGCTCAGAAGCGAGGGAATACTGTCGAAACTCTGCCAGTGCAGGGTAGAAATCATGCTCCTAATAAGAGGGAATGAAGAAATACCTGTAAAAATTAGTCAATCTTCGATCTTGACAGATTTAGTGCTATTTGCCTGAGGGGATCCATTGTGTAAACTTCTCTGGCAAGGAGACTATCTCTTAGCAACTCATTGCCCTTCTTGTCCCAGCTTCACAGAAGCAGGGAACCAGACCACAAGGGAGCTTATTTTATTCCATCGAGTTTGTCCACCAAAGCCACAGTAGCTGAGCTGTCTGTCTGAATCAGCAACACCTGGATGAAGGGCTGTTTGCCTAACCTTCCCAATTGTCTCTTCAGCAACGATGTCAAGTGATCCATGGAGTTGGAGCCTTCGGGAATAGCCCTCATGCCAGGCAGAGGCTCTGGGGTCCTCTCTCCATTCAGAGAAGTTTGGGTCATTTGTTGGGGCTGCCCATTCCGGTTTCCTCAGCTTGTCTGTCACCTTTCAAAATGGGGCTGCTTCACTCTTTATCACCTTGGTGATCTCTTTGCACTGGAGACCTAAATCACTTACATTTGGAAGTACAGATTCTGGTGATGTCACTGTCGAGACTATGTGGGAAAGGCAGATCATCTCTGACAAGCTAGAAAATCCCATAGAGACCACCCTACACCAAGAAAGGGCAAATCTGGAAAACCAGAACATCATACCTTCTATTGAGCAGAGCTAACTAACTGAAGGAACAGGAGGAAAAGTCCTTAAGGTTGGAAAGGCTGAAAAACAGAAAAGTTGTATTGGGTCAAAAAACCTTTTCTGATTCTTAGTAATACTGGCAAACTCATAGAATGTTTCTTTTTCTTTTTTTCCCTTATTTTTTAATTAAGCTTTTTATTTTCAGAATATATGCATAGCTAATTTTCAGATACATCCTTGTAAAACCTTGTGTTCCACATTTTTTTCCCTCTCTTCCCTCCACCTTCTCCCCTAGATGAGAAGTAATCCAATATAACTCATAGAATGTTAAATATAGAAAAGCCTCTAAAGGGCATCTGGTCCAATCCCCTCATTTTACAAAGAACAAAAAAGAAAAGTGAGAGGACTTGTCTGTGGTCATACAAACAAGGTCTAAAGGCTACAGAAAGACTGTCAGTCAACAAGCATTTATTAAGCACCAACTAAATGCCAGGAGTTAATTACTGGATTAATTCTGCTTTGCTCATAGAGCACAGTACCTTCTCTGATGAGGGCAGTCCTGTGTCAGTATCTCCCATGTCTTATAATCAATCCTAAAGTTTTTATGAGAGATCTTGAGAGTGTCCTTGTATCATTTTTTTCTCTGGTCACCTTGTGAGAGTTCGTCCTGCGTGAGTTCTTCATAAAATAATCTTTTTGGCAAGCCTATATTTGGCATTCAAACACTATGGCTAGCCCAACAAAGTTGTGCTCTTTGCAGGAGAGTCTTACATAAGGAACAAAAAACAAAACAACATCTTGTTTTCAAGAGATCACAGTCTACTGGGGAAGACAACATGCAAACACTGTAAAATCAACAATGATATGGTACAAATACAAGACTGGACAGTCAGAGAAACTGGTTTAAAAATCCAGGTCTGCTATTTGTTCACTTCATGATCTTGAACATTTTTTACCCCTCTCTGGACCTTAATTTACTCATCCATGAAATGAAGGGGTTAGACTACACAGTCTCTAAACATCACTTTCAGCTTTATATCTCATTAGCTAATGTATGGCAGATTGTCTTCCCATTTGTTTTCTCTTCTCCCCCATTCCTCCTTTTTCTTTCTCAGTGACAGTGGGTGGGAGAGTGAGAAAATAAATACTTGTTCATTGAAAAAAAATTAATTAAAAAAAGAAACCAGTAGCAACAATTATTGAATAACATTATTTTTGGCCACAACCCTTGATTCTTTTTTTTTTTTAAATATTAAATTGACATTGCTTTAATTGATTTCACTTTTTGGTGAAAACTATAAATGTGCTCAGCCATTTGAGGTACATAATATTTCATGAGAGTGCAAATGTCTCATTGAGACTACTCTATTTCTTTTTTTTTTATTAAAGCTTTTTAACTTTCAAAACATATGCATGGATAATTTTTCAACATTAGCCCTTGCAAAACCCTGTGTTCCAATTCCCCCCCTTCTCTTCACCCCCTCCGCTAGACAGCAAATAATCCGATATATATTAAATATGGTAAAAAGATATGTTGTTTAATATATGTATACATATTTATACAATTATCTTGCTGCACAAGATAAATCAAATCAAACAGGCAAAAAATGAGAAAGAAAATAAAATGCAAGCAAACAACAACAAAAAGAGTGAGAATGTTATGTTGTGATCACATTCAGTTCCCACAGTCCTCTCTCTGGGTGTAGATGGCTCTCATCATCACAAGACCACTAGATTTGGTCTGGATCATCTCATTATTGAAGAGAGCCATGTCCATCAGACTGTGTACAATGATCTCCTGGTCTTGCTCATTTCACTCAGCATCAGTTCATATAAGTCCAGGCCTTTCTGAAATCCTCCTGCTGGTCATTTTTTATAGAACAATAATATTCCATAACATTCATAGACCATAACTTATTCAGTCATTCTCCAATTGATGGGCATCCACTCATTTTCCAGTTTCTGGCCACTACAAAAAGGGCTGCCACAAACATTTTTGCACATGTGGGTCCCTTTCCCTTCTTTGAGATCTCTTTAGGATACAAGCTCAGTAAAGACACTGCTGGATCAATAGTTCCAAATTGCTCTCCAGAATGGCACAACTCTTGCACAGTTCTTGATCTACTACTTGGACATAAATTGAATTTTTAAGAAACTGTATGCCTGTTTCACATATGATAGATGTTTGAGATCAATACTGCCCACTAAAGCTCTGATGATGGTAATTATCAAAGACAGGACAATATCAGTTTCAACTTAAGCAACATGTGATCTAGGATGAGCCATAGTTTTCGGGGCTTTTTAGGAGAAGGGACAGAGTCACAGCCTTTTTTAATCTGCAATTACCTTCCATCCACTATCCCAAAGCAATATTTGAATAATGAAGCCAAAGGTTCGCCAACACCCTAAGGGGCCATGAAGAAAGAAAAGGGAATGGTGTTCAGCTACCATGTTTCCTAGGTTTTGACTTGCTTGACAAACCAAAGGGCTGTAGGTCAATCCTTGGTCTGGGGGGATCCTTGGGTTTCTTGAAAAAACTGTATAAATTCTGTGCTTATGTAAGTAAACTCCATTGAAATTCAGCAAGAATAGAAAGAGCAGTGGAGTTTCTACAGTGTGTGAGGATGCCATGAGCCAAAGGTTTGATTGGATGAATTTATGATAAGTGTGTAATTTATTAAGCAAAGCACTATCACTCAGACAAGGGAGAGAGCAAGGGGAGCAAGGCCACCAGTTGGTAGCCATAGAGAGCATTATTCTAAACCAAAACTTCTTAAACCATAGATTGCAGTTGTATAACTAAATGTAGGGGTCATGAAAAATTTGGCAATAGTAAAAGGTTTCTGAGTGCTCTGCATCTTGTAGTATCAAATATTCTGCCAAGATTTAATTCTTTATGTAAAAATAAACAAGCACACCCATCTCATTAACATGCAAATCTGCTTTATCTTTAATAGATAGTAAAATTACATATATATTTAAGAATTGTTTTGAAATAAATTTCTTGATGATTTGTTATCAATTAATGTAATCAATTAATGTATCCAGTCACAAAAAAATTTCTCAAGTAAGTGGAGTAAGTTTAAGAAACCCTGTTCAAGCAAAAGTATCAAACTCAATTAGAAGCCAATAAACCATAGTTAAGGATCTCTGTGGGTTCATATTAACATAGAAAACAACATATTACCATTATTTGTTTTATTATATTTTTATTAAATATTTTCTAATTACATTTTAACATAGTTTAGATCAGTAGTTTGTGTATGATACCTTCCCTCAGTTTGCCATCTGGTGTTCCCATCACATGCAGTAAGCCAGGGGATGACAGGGTGAATGATAGTGCTTCGTTCTTATTATTGAGCATAATCAGGCAAGAGGCCAGCAGCACTCCCTGATGGTCAAAGAGGAAATTGAGTGATGAGTCAATGAATTCTTCCTTTGAAAGGCTCATACTGAAATAGTCAGTAAGTGTTTATTAAATGTTTACAGTGGGCCAGGCACTGTGCTAAGCACTGGGAATACATTAAAAAAAGCAATAGCTGTCTCTGCCATCAAGGACCTCATATCCTAATGAGGGAGATAACATGTAAATAACTAGATATAAACAGAGTAGATGGAAAGTATTAAGCTGGAATTCATCAAATGATCCACCAGTGACCTAAAAGAGTTAATGAAGGTTGTGTTTACTTCTAGGGAGTAATGAAACAGAGAGACTCTTGTTTAGGAAATGCTCAATGACACTGTATTGTGTATGCAGATTAAAAAATGGAGCTGGGTTACATGCAGGGTCTCTAGTGCTGAAACAAAAGTAGAGAAGATGGTCGAAATGTTAGGATGCTGAGAGAATCACATGCATGATACTTCTAGAGAGATTGGATTTGGCTGTTGTAGCTAGGCTGAATAAGATCACAATTATCAAAACTAAATTAGAAATTGTGCTAAAACAGATTCCAAGTCAAAACATTTTCTTCTTCTTCATCATTATCATCATCATTTGGTTTTTCTATTTTCGTCTCCTCTTTCTTTTTCTCTTCTCCTCCTCTTCCTCTTCTTTCTTTCTTCTTTCTTCTTTCTTCTTTCTTCTTTCTTCTTCTTCTTCTTCTTCTTCTTCTTCCTTCTTCTTCTTCTTCTTCCTTCTTCTTTTTCTTCCTTCTTCTTTCTTCTTCTTCTTTTTCTTCCTTCTTCTTCTTCTTCTTCTTTCTTCTTCTTTTTCTTCTTTTTCCTTCTTCTTCTTCCTTCTTTTTCTTCTTCTTCTTCCTCCTTCTCCTTCTTCTTCCTCCTCCTCCTCCTCCTTCCTCCTCCTCTTCCTTCTTCTTCTTTTTCTCCTTCTTCTTCTCTTTCTTCTTCTCCTCCTCCTCCTTCATGGATGAGGAAGAAAAGAAAATGAAGAAGGTGGATGGAGAGATGGCACATCTTATAATTACTTAATTAAAGAGAGCTCCTGAAGGCCTTAACTTTTTAGGTTGAGGCAGAAAGCTTTTAACAACCTTTTCCTTCCCCCAAGACATTGGTGGGAAGGGAGCTTCCCCCAGATAGTCTTCTTTTGACTGTTTTTATAACTGCTGAGAATATGAGCAAGGTTAGAGTCTTAAACCTTCACAGAGGATGTTCACACAACACTACTGCTTCTAGGGAGAGATAAACAAAACCTCTGCCAGAACTGTAGAGTAGGATACCATATGGCACCCAAACACTGCCAAAGATGGCCTGACATGCACACATCCATATGGAAAGGGTGGCAGCAGAAACCACTAAGCTAATGATAACTTTTCCTCATCCATGAAAAAGGGGTAGTGAGATTGACTTAGCCTGGGAAAATATTGACTTTGAGGTGCTTTTCCACAACCCTATCAACTGTTCTCAAAATGTTTCCCTGTGAGTCGTAGTACAGGGAAACCATTTTCATTTTTCAACTGCCAATGATTGTGGTCTAGAATGTCAACCAGATCAGTTGTGTTAGGTACAAAAAAGAACTGGAAACATCAAGAAGTACTACTGTTTTCTGCCTGTTTATTTTCTTCAGTGGTTGAGATAGTAATGAAAATGGAGAATTAGGCTGGCAGATCCTTTCGATGGGGATTTTTAAGCTTTATATGATCTCTGAACAAATCATGGTGCCTTCTCTTTCATGTGTATGTCCACATTTACTGATATTATTATTATTTTGAGACTTTCACAGATCCATAGTTTCATCAACCTCCCTACTCTTTTTGGCAGAGCAACCCTGGTATAATCTCAATTATGTTATTATTGGTCAGGTCCTAGAATTTCTTTGGTATAGA
The DNA here is from genome assembly GCF_016432865.1 of Antechinus flavipes. NCBI lineage: Eukaryota > Metazoa > Chordata > Mammalia > Dasyuromorphia > Dasyuridae > Antechinus > Antechinus flavipes. Next base: position 272,102,211 of record NC_067402.1, on the reverse strand, counting down.
AGAGGGGTTCTCAAAAGGGATCTTCAAAGAATCCCAGGGGGAATCAAAACCCTTTTAGGGGATCTGTTAGATCAGAGCTATTTTCATAATAATACTAATTTGAGACACACACACACATATAGAAATACATATGTGTGTGTATATATGTATATGTATGTATATACATATACATATATACATATATATGTGTATGTGTATGTGTGTGTGTATATATATATATATATATTCTATATAAACAAAATCTCTATGGGGGATGTCTTCAATATTTTTTAAGAGTGTAAAGTGTATCCCAAGATGAAAAAGTTAGACAATGGCTGGCACAGGGAACTCTTTACAATTAAGCTTCTACTGATGCAAAGGTAGCTGATCTGCAATTTTTATTTTCTTATGGGGCCCTGAGAAATAAAATGACTTCCCTAGGATCATTTAACTATTTTATGTCAGAGGTAAGAGTTAAACTTCCTGGTTGGGGGAATTCTTGGTTCATTTATACTATGTCACCTCTTCTAGTCATTATTAATCATTTTTGGGGAGGCAGACTTGGGACTTCATTAATATAAGGAAATACATGATTAATTCTTATTGATTATCACTGATATCGAGAGGCACTGTGGTATCATAGATTGGTAACTGGCTTTGGAGCTGAAAATAACAAGGTTCACATCTTGCCTCTCACTGTGTGGCAAATGATTTACCTTCCCAGGTAATTTTCTGATACTCTAAGTTGTAGAGGTGTTAATATACCTTGAGAGAAAAAAATTCCTTACTGGCAGCTCCTTAATACTGTTGAAATTACAAATTATATTTAAAAATAATGAAAGGAACTTCCAGTGTGGAAATTTTCTTTATGTGTCTAGAACATCAACTTCTTCCTAATGTACAGTCTTAGAGAATTATTTGGGAGCCCTGAAAGGTTCCAGTCCTAAAAAATTGTTAGAAGTAGGACCTGAATCCACATTCTCTTGACAGTAGGCTAACCTGACTATATATTATCCCCTACTGTTTCTCAATATTAATAAATGGAATATTAGTATTCCTTTTACTAATGCTCTTTCAAAGCTTCTAAAGCACTTTAGGTACATTCTCTCATTTGCTCTTCAAATGCTGTGTAGTAGGGAGTATCAGTGTAATTGTACCCATTTTAGGGATGAGGAAACTGAAGATGAGGAAACCCGAGATCATTCAGCTGGGTCCAAATCTGATATCTTTCTTTCTGCATTAACGTTTGTGTATGCTTATTTATTCATAGATAGTTATATGATGGCCCTCTTAGATATATGCAGCACCTACTTGCACTCTATCTCTTTTCCTCTTATCCTTCTTCCCTCACAGATTAGCCCAATGACAAATGCATCTGGTTCCCTACTTTCACATCCTACTTTTGAGAGGTCTTGAAGGAAAAATGCTTAGAAGTTTCTACTTGAAAGATAATCATAAATTTCAATGTGCATTTCTACATCAATTTAAGGAGTGCAAAGCATTTTTCTTGCAACATTTCTCGGTTGGAGTGGCAGTCATGGAAACAGTATGACATTTATTTTGCACATGAGGACATTTTGAGTCAATTAAGTGATATCTGAAGGCACACATTCAAGTCTTCTCCCACTTTGAAACTCCACTTTCTATATTACCTTCCTCTATTAAAATATAAGTCCTTTGAGGGCAGGGACTGTCTTTTTTCCTTCTTTTTTGGCTTTTATTTGTATTTGAACACTTAGGGTGCTGGCCCTTAGCACTTAAGGAAAGTGTGCTGCCTGCCAGCCTGCCTCTCACCAATGAGATGAGCAAATCCTCTATAACTCAGGATCTTAGAGAACTGCCTTGGGGTCATATGTTGATGGCAGGCTTAGAACACTATCAATGACTATATCATTCTTGCTACTCAAAAGTGGTATTTAATAAATCTTTTTAGCATCATAGAATCATAGGTATAACTCCTAATCAAGAACAGTCTCTCTCTCTCTCTCTCAACTAAACCCATACTACATTTTATTTCGTTAAGAAAAACTACCTTCTTTTGTGAAATTATTTGAAAATACTCCACTCCATTGTGTGACCCTTAGACAAAGAACCTAACCTTTCTATTGTTTCCTCATCTATCTAAATATAGATAATATTCCCCACTTTATTTTTTAAGACTGTTGAAAAATCTCTGTCTTGTTTAAATAATCTTACTTAATTATTGTTATAAAAAACCACTTATTTTGGAAAAAGGAAAGATCAGTTATGGCATAAACATAATTTGCTTTAAGAAGAATATTGTGCACTTCTAAAAGCCATCTTTTTAGTAATTCTAAGTATCCCCCCCAAATTCGTCCACCACATAAAATTCACATTTCATTATTTTTTTGACTTTGGCTTTTTTGAGTTCCTCCTATCTAGGTTTTTTTTTTTTTTTTTTTTTTTTTTTTCCCCTGAGGAAACCCAAGGATGGCCAAGTTTCTGTTTGATTGTTACCAGGTTTACATGATTATGGACAAATTTGACTCTCCCTTGCTCAACCCATTATCATTCAAGTCCACTCTTTGTGTGTAGAATTTAAAAAACAATGATTAATTAAACTCCTGCTAAATGGATATATTGTTAGATATTGAGGGAGAAAGACTTCACATGTCTTCCGAAGCTCCATGTCCTCATGGAGCTTACAGGTAGTACAAAATCGAACAATTATTGGGAATTGAAATCAGACCTGTGATTCAATGCAGTGAAACAGGTTAAGATTTGGCTGGGACAGTCATAAGGAGTCAAAGGAGTTGCCCAGTATGTATCTGAAGCAGTACTTGCACCCAGAATTCCCTGACCTGGACAGCTCTCCATTCACTGTGACAGATGGCCTGCCCCTCACGACCTATGTATAAATATCCTTAATACAAAATGATCCATGAGAGCAGCATAAAGGGTAAGAGACAATTCCTACAGCAGGTACAGTTGGGGAGGAAGGTTAGTCCAGAGAGGAGACAGGAGCAGGGGGAGATGTCTTTGTGGGCGATCTGAGATTTGAATTCAACAACTCATCTGAATTTATTAAATACTTACTGAATGGAAACATCTGTAGAGTCCTTTGCTTCTTTAAAAACTCAGTGCAAGTGCTACCTTTTACCTGAAACTCTTCCTGATTTTCCCAGTTTTGTGGCTTTTCCTGCTGCAAGTCACCTTGGATTTATTCTCTATCTACTAATACATGCATTTGCACACACACACACGCACACATATATGTATCTATACATACATTATCTAGAGATTATATGTTACTTTTTTGTCTTTGTGTCTCCAGCACATGGCTCCTGCCACACAGGCTAATTGATTAGAAATCCTGCCTAAGACATGAAAATCTTTCTACAACATCCTTGATAAATGCTTGTCCAGAATTTTGATGGGTCTCCAGAGAAAGGGAGCCCATCATATCAAGCTGAGAGAGACAGGTACAAAATTTAAATAAGACACATAATGGAACCCATAGATCAGAAAGGAAATTTTCAGGTAGCTCTAATTCATAATAACATATGATACACTTTGTTATTATTGTTCAGCTGAATCTGACTCCTTGTGATCTCATTTGAGGTTTTACTCCAGTAATTTGCCATTTTACAGATGAGGAAACTGAGGCAAAAAGGGTCAAGTGGTTTGTCCATACAACTAGACAAGTATGGTTTGCCATTTCTTTCTCCAGCTCATTTTTGCAGATGAGGAAACTGAGGCAAATAGGGTTAAATGGCTTACCCACACAACTAGATACTGGAGTAGTTTGCCATTTCCTTCTCCATACAGATGAGGAAACTGAGGCATTTAGGGGTCTTGCCTGTGATCCCATAGCTAGTAGTGTCTGAGACTGAATTTGAACACAGGTTTTCCTGACTCCAAGTTGGTCCTTTGTGTACTAAGGCACAATCTAGAATGGAAATAGCACTGCCCTGGGAGTAAGAGGCCTTGAGTTCAAATCCTGATTCTAACACTTGCTATAGACATGAACTAGAGTGGGAAAGGACTTTAGTAGTCATCTGGTCCAACCCACTCATTTTACATATGAGGAAACTAAGTCTCAGAGAGAAAAGTGACTTGCATAAAACCTTGACTCAGCTTTCTCATTCATAAAATAAAGGATGTGGATGAGAAGCTTCTGAAGGCCAGCTCTGACTCAATGATATAAGAAAACAAATTGGTCCAAGGTCATTATCAACCTGGGGAACCAGAGCAGTCTTTTTGGAGGAGATAGCCTTTGATTTGAGTTTTAAAGTAAGAATGAGTACTTTCTTATGCTCTATGGCATTTTAGGAAAAGGAATCAAAGGCAAAATAAAACATAAAGGTTAGCATTTACAAAACACTTCTCAAAATATAGGAAAGCTAGGTGGTATAGTGGGAAGTCTGGAAGTCTCATCTTCCTGAGTACAAATCTAGCCTCAATTAATTATTAGTTATATGACAATGGGCAAGCCATTTAATTCTATTTGCTTTAGTTTCCTCATCTGTTAAATGAGCCAGGGAAGGAAATGGTTAAAAAAAATCCTCCAACATCTAGCTGTGTGGAGAAATCACTTAACCTTGTTTGCTTAGTTTCCCCATCTATAAAATGGCAAACCACTCTAGTATCTCTGCCAAGAAAACCAAATGCAGTCACAAAGAGTCAGATATTAATGAAATGACTCAACAACAAGAAATTAGATTAGAATTAGATTGATTTTTATGGGTCTCAGAAAGAAGAAATAGTAGCAGTGGACAGAAGGAAACAGCATCATACATAAGGAAGAGTATTGACTCTGGAGTCAGAGGAACTGGACTTGAATTCCATCTCTGACACTACCTGTGTGACTTTATACAAATCACTTTTCTCTTTGGGACTTATTTTTCCTCATCTGCAAAATGAGTGAGTTGGACCAGATTTCCACTAAAGTTTTTTTCCGCTCTAGATCTATTAACTTCTATATTTCAGAGACTATTTGAGATTTTGTTGAGGAAATAGGAAGCTAACACTTCCTACTATTGTGTCTGCCTACTATGTGTCCAGTGTTTTACAATTATCATCTCATTGCTCTTTGCAACAATTCTGGGCTATGTGTGTGTAGGTGTATTTAGGTGTATAGGATTATTATACCCATTTTTACAGATGAGGAAAGTGAAGCAGACAGTTTAAGTGACTTGCCAAGATCATAAGCTAAAAAGTGTCTGAAGTTAGATTTTAACTCAGGTCTTCCAACTCAAAATATGGCACTGTATCCATTGACCATCTAGTAAAAGAAGCCCCCCAAACATTCATAGGGACAATTTGTGTCCGACCTGTGGCAGAGCATTTCGAGCTATAATTCATCTCTAATATAATGATGTCATTTTGGTTCTCTTCAAACACAAAGAATGATAACCAGCCAAGTAAAATAACCTCTAATAATCATAGTAATCCATAAGCTGGGCAGCCTTTGGAAGAAAGAGGGACTGCACTCACTGGAGAGATTCATCCACAGGCTGGATAATTCCTTGCCAGGGACTTTGACAGGATTTAAATCCAGATTGGATTACAGGATTTCTCAGGGGTAGCTAAGTGGTGCAATGATTAAAATCCTTAGCCCAAAGCCAGGAATATCTGAAGGAAGATCCAAACTTAGCTACTAAGTGTGTGATCCTGAGTGAGTCACTTAACTCTGCCATAGTCTGCCATAGCTTCCTCCATTGTAAAATGGGGTTAATAATAGCTTCTATCTCGCAGATTTGTTGTGAGGATCAAAGGAGATAATAACTTATAAAATGTACTTAGTACAGTGCCTGGTGTGTTTTGCAGCTATATAAATACTAGTTATAATCACTATCCTCACCATCATTATCATCATATATTAAGTCTGTTTCAACTAGAGATCATGTGATTTTGTGAGTTTGGAGGACAGGTCCCTAGGGTGAGTGATTAGAAGTTAGAAGGGAGGATAAAATTGAAATGGCATCTTCTTTTTCTAATATTTTCCCTCAAAACAGGAGCATACCTATCTGATAAATTTCTCTTCCAAGAATGATTTGTCCTCTAACATTTCCTCTTTCTCTTGGATGTTCTGATTACTCTCCAGAAGCATTAAAGTCATCTCATGTCTTGCATATTAGTTTGGAAAGGTAAAGACAGCTCAGTGACTCTGAAGTTGAAAGTTAACATTTTTTTTTCAGGCGAGAATTACACTTTCAGAATTTTCCTTCCATCAGAACAATATCCAACTTTTTTTTTTTTTTTTTTAAAGAATTAGTGTCAGAGTGCATGGCCATCAGTTGGAGAATGGCTGAATAAAGTTATAGTATATGAATATTATGGAATATTATTGTTCTATAAGAAACGATCAGCAGGATGATTTCAGAGAAGCCTGGAGAGACTTACAGGAACTGATGCTAAGTGAAGTGATCAGAACCAGGAGATCATTGTACATGGCAACAACAAGACGATAGGATGATCAAATCTGATGGACATGGCTGTTTTCAACAGCGAGGTGATTCATGCCATTTCTAGTGGTCTGGTGATGGAGAGAGCCATCTGCACCCAGAGAGAGGACTATGTGTGGATCACAGCATAGTATTTTTTACTTTTTTCTGTTGTTGTTTCCTTGCTTTTTTTTCTTTCTCATTTTTTCCTTTTCCTGATTTTTCTTGTACAGCATGATAATTGTGGAAATATGTATAGAAGAACTGTACATATTAACATATGTTGGATTACTTGCAGTCTAGGGGAAGGGGTGAGGGAAAGGGAGGGAGAAAAACATTTGGAACACAGGGTCTTGCAGGAGTAAATGTTTAAAACTATCTGTACCTATGTTTTATCTATTTATTTATTTATCTTTATTAAGGCTTTTTATTTTTCAAAACATATGCTGGACAATTCTTCAGCATTAGCCCTTGCAAAACCTCATCTTCCCCCACACGCTCACCCAGATGGCAAGTAGTCCAATATATGTTGAACATGGTAGAAATATATGTTAAATCCAACATATGCACACATATTTATACAATTATCATGTTTGTGCATATGTTTTGAGAAAAAATTAAAAAAAGAATTAATGCTAGAAGGCCCAGAGGCAGAGATGGTAAAGAAGGGACTATTACATCAGAAACTGACTACCTGACATCAGTGAATGCTTCCCACATGAGGTCATTCGATTGTAGCTTCAGAGCTAAACAGAACTCAGAATACCATCTTGTTTAACCTCTTTATTTTTTTCTTCCTTAAAAATGGATGCCTTTTGTTATCTCATGTTTATTTTTTTATATATCTTTCTTTTCTCTTGTTGCATCAAGTCTTCCCTCTTAACAAAACTTAAAAAAAAGGAAAAAAAAATCAGTCAACCATCTACTCCATTGACCTTTCTCAGCTAGTCTGTGAGTCAATAAACATTGATTCTGCCTTGTTTGTATGCGATCTACTGTCCTAAATACTGGGGATATACAGAAAGGGAAATGACAGTCCCTGCCCTCATGGACCTTCCGGTCTAATGAGGGAGACAACATGGCAACAAGTATGTACAAACAAGATAGAGACAGCAAAATCAGAGACAACCAACAAAGGGGAGGCACTGGTGAAGACAATTTTGCACATCCTGAGTTCCTGTCTCCTCCTGGGCCAAATTCATTTAAGATGATATAGTTCTAAATGTATCAATGCTAAATGTAACAATGTTAAAAAAAGTTGTCTAAATTCATAGTTCTCTTCCTTTGCATCGTTGTAGATATTATTATGATTTTCCTTGTTTTGCTTACATTGCTTTCCTTTTGTTCATATAACTTCCTACGTTTCTTGATTTCTATGTATTAATAATTTCTTGTGGCATCTTTTTTTTAGTTATAGATAAATAAATGGAGTCTCAGACTGCAAATGAATAAGAAAGTATTTATTATTTCTTTTTCTGTAAAGCAAAAGAGGTTAAATGACTTGCTGAGGGTGACACAGCTAGTTAAGTGTTAAGTGTCCGAGACTGGATTTGAATTTCAGGGCTCCTGCTCTATCCACTGTGCCATCTAGCTGTCCCCAGAGAAAGCATTTGTTAAGAACATAATATGTGCAAAGCTTTCTGTTAAATGTTGGGGATACAATTTGAAAAACACATAGTTCAAATCCTACCTTTTTCAAAATACTTTTTCCATTCCCCTCAGCAGATAATGCCCTTCCCTCCCATAATACCTTTTATCCATTCACATATATTTTATATATATATCTAGTGATTTGCATGGTTTTTTTTTACATGGTAGCTTCTCATCAGAATATAATGTCTTTAATAGACAAAATGTGTATTTTTGTCTTTTTTTTGTATCAACAGGGTTTATTAAAGTGTCTAGCACACAGTAAGCACTTAAAAATGAAAGTTGAGTAATGCAGTCTCGTAATAAAGGAGCTCATGTTTTACTACAGAATTTTAGCTATAGGTTAAGTAACTTGACAAGGTCACACAGGGAATGGGTGGAAGAGAGAATATGAAACCAGATCATCTGACTCAAATATAGTGTTCTTTCCCCTGTTGCTTTCTATGATAAGCCTGACAAAATGTTGAGTGATACCCAATCACACAGATTCCATCCTGTTCTCCCCTTTTCTCTGTTTGCAAGCTCTCCATAGACTATATAACCCTACCTCAAAACCTAGAACTTTGCCTTCTGAATTCTCCCTTGGACAGAGTAACTTTTATATATAGTTTGTCTGTTGAGGTACCCCTTTCTTTATTTAGGATGATAGGATCATATATTCAGAACTGAAAGGGAGTAGAGATCACTTAGTTTGGGGGTATTTAATTTTTCCAAATATATGTAAAGATAGTTTTTAACTTTGTAAAAGTTTGTGTTCTAAAATTTTCTCCCTCCCTCCCTCCCCTTTTCCCTTCCCAAGACAGTAAGAAATTTGATATGGGTTCAATATATGCAAACCTTTTAAACATATTTCCATATTTGTCATGTTGTACAAGAAAAGTCTGACCAAAAGGGAAAAAATAAGAAAGAAAACAAACAAACAAAAAGGTTAAAATATCATGCTTCAGTCCAATTCAGTATTCATCGTTCTCTCTCTGGATGTGACTGGCATTTTCCATTCCAAATCTGTTGGAATTGCCTCGAGTCATTAAAAGAGTCATTTAGTTTGACACTTTCATTTTATAACAGCTGTTATTTAAAAATATCATAATGCTTTAAAATTGTATTTAATTATTTAAAATAAGCATTTAAAAATATTTAAAATAGACATTTAAAAAGTTTAAAATATTTAAAATTGTTGAATGCTTAAAATGTTTCAAGTAGTTAAACACTTAAAATATTTAAAATAGTTGAACATTTAAAATATTTAAAATAATTTCAAATATTTAAAATAGTTAAAATAGGAAGCCACCAGATAGCTTTGTCCGCAACAAGAGATATTTTATGAAGGGAGTCCTGGGCATTAAAAATGCTAGTTAAGCCTTTGCTGGTGCTAGTCCTCTCCACCAGGTCTTGAGAGGACTTAGATCATAAAATGACAAAATGACTATTTTCCATCTAAAAGAGTGAGTGAAGCGAGGGCACCAAGCTCTTCCACAAGTATTTCAAAGGAGACAAAAAAAAAGCACTGGACCAAAGAATAATGGAAAAATCCAAGAAACAGTAATGTGCATTTTACTAGCTTGGATCCACATGAAGTAGTAGCTGGAAGCTTGAAGAGATTTAGCCAGAAAAGACCCAAACAAGTGCTCACTGCAGGAAAATCTTCAAGCATAGAACAAGTCTGAAACAGGGATTCCCAGAGCTAGCAGCTGCCTGTTGGAGGAAGGGGAGACCAGATTGGGTCTTGCCAAAGAGCCTGGAACCATAGCTCTGTTGTTCTAATCACAAAGTGGACTCAGAAGTCCGTGGGACTCTGACCAGAAAGGTAATTATCAGGACACAATGTTCAGAACCCATCCTTAATTCCCTTTTTCCTTTCTTCCTGATTTCTCTCCTTCCCCCATTTCAGGCTATTTTTACACCCAATAGATTGCCCCAACACACAGAGCTGGTCAGCAGCTCCTAACATCCTTGAAGAATATAAGACTCATTTCTCAGATTCCAGGCAATTCAGATCAGTAACAAAAGCAGGTCTGGCAAGTGCTCACATGGTGGACATTACAAGGACTCTCTCAAGGTCTCTTTTAAGAACTTGAGAATTGATCAAATGGGAGACCACCCAGCATGGTATGCCCTCATCAAGAAGATACTGTGCTCTGTGAGCAAAGCAGAATTGAATTATCTCAGAAGAAATGTGAGATGCTCAGAGTTAAAAAAGCCACCCCAAAGCTTCATGTGGACCATCATTTGTATCTGACCTGTGGCCGAGTATTCCAAACTCATACTGGTCTGATCAGCCACAGTCAAATACGCTGTAACTCAGGTCTAATATAGTGATGTCATTTTGGTCCTCTTCAAGAATGAAGGACTGTTACCAATTCTACTGAAGTACAGAACCTGACCCTGATACCTAGTCCCAATTCAGGAAGTAAGAATGGAAAGTAAATGAATAAAAAAAACAAAGACAATAAATACATTTCATGGATCCAAAGATACTCAAGACAAATGTGGAAGAAAAGAATAATTCTAAATCATCTAAAAGCAAAGCCCTCAAGAAAGTTCATACCGATTAAGTTTATCAGTTGAATTGGAGGAAACATGGGGGGGGGAATCACTGTATTTGGAAACTGGTGACCTGGATCCAGATCCAAATTCTGTTGCTTTAACTGCCTGTGAAACTGTGGCCAAGCCAAGTAAATTCTTGAGATTTCATTTTTTTCATCCTTAAAATAAGGATGTTGGACTATATCTTTAAAGGACCATTCCAGCTTTAAATCTGTGAACCTGTGATTCCACAAATACAGCTGGTACTAGGAGAGAGAGAGAGAGAGAGAGAGAGAGAGAGAGAGAGAGAGAGAGAGAGAGAGAGAGAGAGAAAGAAAGAGAGAGAAAGAGAGAGAGAGAGAGACTGTTTTTGATTAGGAGGCTATCCTAATCTGCCTCTCATTGGGCTATTCCTTGAAATTAATGGATTTGCGATGGATCTTGTTTTTATAACCAATATTAACATCACTATCTTTAGCAGGAGACTTTTTGCAATTTTCTCTGAGACATATGGAAACAGAGAATACAGGAGAACCATCATTTATCATTTAGAGATAGGGACTGGATCTGTGATTTCATTGATAGAGAGAAGTTCTGGATGAAGGAACACTCTCAACTTAATTGGGTTGGCAGCTTCTGTAGCTTATCAACTCGGAGAGTTGCCTAGTGCATAGAAAAGGGTTACACATCTCGTACTCTCAGAGGGGAAACTTGAAGGCAAATCTGCCTGGTTTCAAAGTCAGCTTTCTACAGCTCCACATTGTACCTCATTCTCGGCACATCTATCACTTTGTTGACAAAAAAGGGAGAAAACTTTGAGTTCAAACAATGGTAAACTTGAACATCAACCATGAAAAGGCAGAATCATTAAGCTCTTGTAATAAAGCTAATAATGGCTATTTAGCTTTAAGTAATGAAGCAAATAAAAATACAGGAGGCACACCAGTGCTTGTGTTTAATGGACCAATTGAAGTCACTGGCAAATGTGGGCTCGATTCTTAATCTAAACATTTTCTGTTTGGCTCTTAATAACCATCTCTGTGAGTTGCAATTTGTTCTCTCTAACATGATGAATGGAAAAGCACAATTAAATTTTAGCAGTTTGCATTGGAGAAAGAGAGGAGGAAAAAGAGTTCTTTCAGACATAGAATGCTAGGGAACTAGCAAAAACCCTAAGAAATAAACCTTTAATGTAGCTTTTACTCAAGAATAGACAACCATGAGATATAGTGGAGAGAGGGCTGGATTTTTTTAAATTAAAGTTTTTTTTATTTTTAAAACATATACATGGATAATTTTCAACATTCACCCTTGCAAAATCTTGTTCCAAATTTCTCTTTTCTTTCGTCCCACCCCCTCCCTAAATGGCAAACAATTCAATATATGTTAAATATGTGCAATTCTATACATATTTCCATAATTATCATGTTGCCCAAGAAAAATCAGACCAAAAAGGGAAAAAAAATGAAAAAAAAAACACAATGCAAGCAAACAACCATAAAAAGGTGAAAATACTATGTTGTGATCCACATTCAGTCCCCTCAGCCCTCTCTGTGGATGCAGATGGATCTCTTCATCACAAGACCATTGGAACTGGCTTGAATCATCTCATTGTTGAAAAGATGGATGTGGGTCCATCAGAATTGATCATCATATAATCTTGCTGTTGCTGTGTATAATGATCTCCTGGAATGCTTATTTCACTTAGCATCAGTTCATGTAAGTGAGAGGACTAGATTTTGATTCAGAGGACCTGATTTTGAATCCAACCCTTGGAATTTAATTAACTGTCTGACTGAACTTGCAAGGCACAATCTTCCTTGTTTTATGAAGGAGAAAAACTGAGGCATTAAGTCATCCATGTTATTCCTTGTCAGAAGTCGGGATTTAAGCCAAAGCTCTCTAACTGGGCAGTCAAAGTTTGATCCACTACACCTCAATGTACTTCGTATACATTATTGTATATGATAGTTTCCATATATTCCCTTTCTGGTCTATAAGTTCCATAAGGGATGAGAATATGTTTTACATATTTGTAAACTTTTAGACCTTGGTTTCTCATCTATAAATTGAAGGAATGGGATAAAATAGATGGCCTCTGAGATTGCTTTCAGTTCTGCATCTATGATCTCGACTTGGGGATCCCTGATATTGCTACCAGTTATTTGGTCTTACCATTCAATTGTTTCTAGGGCACTTGAACAAAGAATAAATTTATAGAACAATTCCCCTCATCCCACTACATTAGGAGCAACATGGCAGACCAATAAATACAGAAACATTTATTAGGCATCTACTGCATACCAGGCACCTTGCTAAGTCTTGGGGATACAAATACAGCAAATAAAATAATTCCTACTCTTAAGGAGTTCACATTCTAGTGAAGGAAACAAAAAGGACAGATATAGAAGAAAAATATTTAATATTTATATTTGTTCTCTTTAGGTATATACAAAATAAACAAAGAGAACAAATACATACAAGGTTGTTAATTATAAGGCACCTTGGGAGGGAGGACACTATTGGTTGTGGGGAAGAGATTAAGAAAGGCTTCATGCAGAAGATGGTCTTTTTTTCCTTTTTTAAAAATAAAAATATATTTTCAAAATATATGCAAAGATTGGTTTAACATTCACCCTTGCAAAACCTTGTGTTCCAAAGTTTTCTCCAGCCCTTCTTTCTCTCCCTCCCCTAGATGGCAACTAATCCAATATATGATAAACATGTGCAATTCTACTATACATATTTCCACATTTATCATGTTGAGCCAAGTCTTAAAGAAAGAGAAGAATTCAAATCTTGACTCCCATACTAGCTGTGTGATATCATTTCAGATGAAAAATGACAAATTATTTCACTGATCTGAGGTTTAATCTCATCTCTAAACTAAAACTCATGCCTTGTTTTTCTTGGTCAAGGTTCACTTTCTGCATGAAGTTTTTCTTGATTCCCCAAAAAGAAGGCTTTTATGAAATAGAGCCAAGATGGGAGTGCATTCCTGGTATCAGGGATGGCCAATACAGAGGCATGGAGCGGGAATTTTGAGGACCTGGATTCAAATCCTACCTTTGACACTAGCTGTGAGATCATGGACATTATTCCATTTTACTAATCAGAGTCTCAATCTAATCATTTACAAGCAAATAATAATAAATAATAATATTTATAGTACCTGAAAGTTTGTAGAGCATTTTACATGTATTATTTTTTCTGCCTATAGTATTTCTTTTTTAAAAAATTAAATTATATTTTTTCAATCGACAAAAATCTGCTTTCTCTCCCTGTCCCTTCCCTAACACTCTTTAAGAAAGAAAATCCAAACCTCTGCTACAAACATTTACATGCATCAATTCATCTGATAAAAATCTATTAAGCTATTTTAAAGACAAGATGTGGGCTATAGCTAGGTATATTGAGTCTCCCCTATGGGGTTCTAGGATCAATCAATTAACAAACATTAATTAAACTCTTGCTATGTGGTAGACACTGTGATAAATGCCGGGGAGATAGAGACAAAGACCATTGATTAGAACTGGAAAAACACTAGAAGGCCATCTAATTCAACTGCCTCATTTTCTTTATCTTAAAAAGTTGATGCCTTTTGTTCTTATCTTATATTCATTTCCAAATATTCTCTTCTCCTTTTACCTTATCCAGCGAACCTTCCCTTGTAACAAAGATTTTTTAAAAATGCTATAATGTAGGTACTTTAGGTTCTTTCATTTCCATTTTCTGGATGGGAAAATTGAATTTTAGGTGAAGTGTCTTGCTCAGAGTCTTATGGCTAGTAAATGACAAGACAAGGTTTTTTTCTTCTTCAAGCCTCCTGTTCCATTCACTCCACCATCTTAAAATGGAAGAGACCTAATTTAACTTCATTTGTTTCTGTAACCAAGCAATTAAATTTCAATTTCTTGTCAATAGCAAGAAATAAAAGTTTGAAACATACTTTAAAAACAATTGACATCATTTATTTGTCCAAGAAGGGTTTTCCTACAGCAGAATCTTATAGCCAGATTTATCAAAGGAAGTCACGAAAACCAATCCTCACTGAATGAGAAAAAAGCATTTAAGTACTTATAAAGTATCAAGCACTGTGCCAAGTAGCAGGGTACATACAGAAAGATCAAGACAATCCCTACTCTAAAAGAGCTTACATTCTAAGTGGGGAAGAATGTAAGAAAGTTCAGTTACAAGGCAGATGGCAAGATCAGGAAGTCTTAAGGCAGGAATGAGAGCAAGTCCCAGGTATATTTTGGTTTTGCAGCCATCCCTCTTGTACTCTTTGATCAATATTATTAATTTTAAGTCCATTTGAATCTGGTTTAAAAAAAACTTTTTAATTAGACAAGATCAATTATGGGAAACAAACTGATTCCGTCTATGGCTAAAAGATGATACTGCTTCCCATATTATTTGAACTATTCTCTTCTAAGAAAATGAAGTGATATTGACTTCCATACAGAATGATCTTATTAAAGCCTCATGGCATGTGGATAGTCAGGAAACTGGCAAATCCTTGAATAGCATTTACTTCTCTTGATAGATTCTAGTTGATTTGAAATCACATTGATGCAGATTGCACCTCCTCCAGACATTCTCATCCTTTTGTTTCTTGTCCATATTCTCCACTGGATCCTCCATAGAAAAGGCACTTACTCAGACCATCTACTGATCTATGTTTTTTGAGCATTTCTACTGTACTAGGCTCTTTGTAACATTATCTTTTCCTGTTTTTTCAGTCTTCTTACATATTACTCTCCTCCATGTACTTGATGGTCCAGCCAAACTGACTTATTTGCTGTTCTTTACACAAAGTACTCAGTTTGTGTATCTTTGTTGTTCTTCAACCTAGAATGCTCTTCCTTCTCTCTACCTCTTAAAATCCCCACTTGCCTTTAAGGCTCACATAAAGGCCAATCTTCTTCTAGGGGGCTTTCTCTGGTTCCCAGCTGCTACTACCTTCCAATTTGTGTGTTTATTTGTGTACATGTTGTCCTCCCAATTAGAATATAAGCTTCTTGAGGTTAGGGATTTTAAAAAAACCTTTTCTTTGTATTTGTATTCCTTGTATTCCAGAGTTCAGCATAGTTCTTGACTATTAAGTACTTAATAAAGATTTGTGGATTGACTGGGAGTATGAAGATAAAAATGAAACAGTCCCAGCTTTTTAGGAACTTTTAGACTAGCTAAAATGGTGCCCTTTCTATGGGTTCATTCAGGTTATCCATTTCCTATTTCAGTCTTTTGCAGAACCACTTCTTTCTCTGATCATCTGCTTCTTCCTGGACAGCCTATGAGATATTTCTTGCAAGTAGAATATTGTTGGATATGCATCACACATGACTTGCAACTGAGTGCCTCTCATTGACCAGATTATCAATTTAGAGGCTGCTTAGATGACTCAGAAGAAGGATACTAATGGAACGCTGGAGTGACCTGTCCGTGGTTCTGCCCTGTTTGACATTTTTATCAGTGACTCAAATGAAGGCACAGACGTCATCCTTGACCAGTGTGATACAAACGTGGGAGAGGCAACAAAAGTGTCAGAAGACAGAATTAAGTTGGAAAAAGAAATTGATAATTGGGAACAATGGGCAAAATCAGTTAACATGAAGTTTAATAAGAATAAATGTACATTTCTAGACAATTTCAAGATATCCATTTTGCCAATACAAATTAGTTGAAGTAAGAACTGACTATAGTTTCTGACAAAAAGGTCCTCAGGGTATAAGTGGACAGAAAGCTCAGTGTGAATTAACAATGCTGAATAGAAACAAACAAAAAAGCTAACATTCTAGCAATATATATAACATCCAAGATCAGAGAACTGATGGTTTTCTTCTACACTGCCCTTGTCAGTCTATATCTGAAGAACTATGAACTTTGACAAGCTAGAGTATTTCCAGAAGAGCTGACTGGAGTAGCAAGAGGGCTGAACACCATTCCATATGAGGATAATGCCATGGAAACTAATGACTTTTGCATGGGAAAGTCTTGGGAGAAAGTGGAAGTAGTCTTTGTTTTTGAAGAGCTGTTGAAGAAGGATGAGTTTTGTTCTAAGTACAGGAACAATGAGCAGAAGTTGGCTTGATACAAGGAAAAACTTTCTAACAATTAGAATTGCTTAAAAGTAAAAGGGACTGGCTTGGGAAAACATGTGTCTTAACCGTTTATTAGCTATTTTGTAGAAGATATTCTCATACAGGGTAGACCAGAAGTTTTTTATTGTCCATTCTAACTGCTAGATGCTGATGTTCTCTGCTATGGGACACAATATGTACATTCATGAGTATTATAGTCTGATGGGAGATAAGATAAGGTAACTAAAATGTATGGATTTTTTCCCATGATTCTTGCAGTAGGGAGGTACAAAACAAACACTATGTAAAGCTTGAAGAGGAAAAACTCATTTCTGACTGAGGAGATAAGTCAAGGCTTCAAAGATAAGTAATATTTGATTGAACATCTAAAGAGTAGGAAGGAATTAAATCAATGAATGATATGATTAAAACCCCCATTTATCTCATGCCCACTAAATACCAGGCACTGTGCTAGGTGCTTAAACTAGAAATACAAAGTCAAGATAGTTTCTGAATGCAAATCATTTATATTCTAACACAATTCTCCATCTCCCATCTCCATAGCCTTTGGCAATCTCACATACCTAGGATGTACTACTTTCTTACCTTTGCCTTACAGAAGCCTTCTCTTCCTAAATTTAAGATGCTTAAGCATTATTCTATGTGATGTCTTTTCTGATCATTAAGACTATAAGTAATGTCTTCTAAACTGCCTTGCACTTAACTATTTTATTTATATTTGGATTTGTTCATTCAACATTTGTGCTGTATATATTTATATAGATCCTTATTGAATCCCCCATCCGGATGAAAACTCCTTGCAACTAAGAATTGTTGCCTTCTTTGTACTTGTGCCTAACATAGTGTCTGACTATGCTAAAATAGTGCTAAAAAAGTTTGTTGATTGATAACAAAGAGAATTAAGAGAATTAAGACATAATGGGGAGTGGGGTTCAAGAAAGGGAGTTGTGACCTAATGAGTTTCAAGGAATAGTGAGTGGAGCTGTAGACCAGTTGATCATCATGATCTTTTCAGAAGTACTAATAATATTGACTTGATTTGCCTTCTCAGAGAAAGAGGAGAAAAATTGGGGAACTGGGGTGGGGGCAGTGATAAACACCTGAGCAGCAGGGTCTTCAGAATCATAGCATCATAGATCTAGAGTAGGCTATTGAGCCCAATCCTCTTATTGGCAGGGGATAAGATGCCCAAATGGACTTTGGCTTTTTATGACTAGCTCAAATGGGAAATCAGTAGTCAAAGAAAAAGATGGACATTCTTGAGTTCTAGAGCCAGAGCCCATTAAGTCCTTGGAAGCAGAGATTTATATAGTTTGACTGGAATTAGGTTCATGGAGAAGCATTCCATCCCATTCAACTAACATTTTTAAAGTTCCTATAATATACCAGGTTTTGTGATTGATGCTGGCAATTTAAAAATGAAGTTCAAACATTAACTGATCTCAAGGAGCTTACATTATACTGGGGGACACAACATCTAAACAGATAAGTACAAGATATGTACAAAACAAATACAAAATAATTTCAGGGGATGAGGAGAGCAGTAATAACTAGAAGGATTAGGAAAAGACTCTTGTAGGAGGCGACTCAACTTGAATCTTGAAGCGAAAGCTGGAAAGACATCTAAGTATCACAGAATGGAGCACTTTGAAGATCAGGCAAAGGAGTAGTGAATTGTATTCAGTGAGAATCACTGCTGTAGTTTTTTTTTTTTTTTTGGTCTGCTTTTTTTTTTAACCAAACCAAACCAAAGCAAATCCAAACCCAAACCCCAAACCAAAAAACCAAAAATACCTACTGTGCTGTTCTCTTACTGTTCAGTGTGAGGATCAAGGAGAAGAGGATGAGTATGAGAGGAAATATTCACATTTGGGTTCAGTCTGGGACAGAATGGAGAAAGGAACTGGTGACATAATTAAGGTTTGCATAGTTTGGAAAAATACATTGCTTTGGCCTTCCTCTTTGGTTAATGACAGCAAATAAACAAATAGTATTGTTATTGATTATTACATTAAGTAAATATCAGCAAAGGTATTGCTATTGATTTTTATATTAGATAAATGTGGGGGAATGGTATAGCTATTGATTATCATATTAGAAATGTGGGAAGATATAAAAAATATTTTCTCCCTCTAAATGACTTAGGCTTATGAACATGAATTCTGCAGTGGGCTGGGATGAGGGATGACTTTAAAAAGAAATTAATGGCAAAATAAAGGTTGTTCTTAATCATAGTAGTATTAAAAAGAAAGCAATTAGGGAGACAAGAGAAATCTGAATCTAAACCAGTCACGAAATTGTCAGCGACAGACCCACAGGATCCATCAAAAATCAAATGTTCAATGCAGTCCCTTTAAGTTGAGGGGCCAATTAAAGTACCAGGACACAACTGAAAAGAGCTGAAAAGTTTAATTATGTGTAAAATGTTATGAAAGGTTAACTGCAATTAAAAGGCCATAATGGGACATTTTTGGGAAATGTTTGGGAAATGGCCTTCCATCTGCATGTGATACAAACCAAGGCCATCCCCCAGAGTGTGAAAGTGAAGAGTTTACAGATAATGTGATGCAATTCAAGGAGAAGACATGCAGGTCAGCATCTTCTAGCTGCTATTTGCATGTATTATTTCAGAAGAAATCAAACTTCAGAATAAAATTCTTCACTGAAGTCCATGATGCTTTATCAGCAGATGCTCATGGTAGACCATAATAGAGAAAGGAGGAGAGAAGGAGAAAGAGCAATAAAAAGGCAGGGAGGAGCTTTAGAATGACACAGATTCTGGGGAAAGGAGGCCAGAAGAATCAGAGGAGAAAAGGAGCAAGAAGAGCTGAAACTGATGGATGAGATATCAAAGATTTATTTTTTTTATTTTTTTTAAATTTTTATTTAATAATTACTTTATATTGACACTCGGTTCTGTTCTGATTTTTTTTTCCCTCCCTCCCTCCACCCCCTCCCCTAGATGCCAAGCAGTCCTTTATATGTTGGATATGTTGCAGTATATCCTAGATACAATATATGTTTGCAGAACCGAACAGTTCTCTTGTTGCATAGGGAGAATTGGATTCAGAAGGTATAAATAACCCGGGAAGAAAAACAAAAATGCAGATAGTTCACATTCGTTTCCCAGTGTTCTTTCTTTGGGTGTAGCTGCTTTTGTCCATCATTTATCAATTGAAACTCAGTTAGGTCTCTTTGTCAAAGAAATCCACTTCCATCAAAATATGTCCTCATATAATATCGTTGTCGAAGTGTATAATGATCTCCTGGTTCTGCTCATTTCACTTAGCATCAGTTCATGTAAGTCTCGCCAGTCCTCTCTGTATTCATCCTGCTGGTCATTTCTTACAGAACAATAATATTCCATAACATTCATATACCACAATTTACCCAGCCATTCTCCAATTGATGGGCATCCATTCATTTTCCAGTTTCTAGCCACTACAAACAGGGCTGGATAGCAAAGATTTAAAGAGAAACAATAGATTTCTATCCACTTGAAAGAGATCAGAGAGTCCATCTTTGTCCAGATGTTTGGACTACTACTTTGTTTTGAGTGCTTTGAGTATTTATTCCATTTCAGGTTACATAAGACCCTAGCTGTAGAACTAGAAGGATCCTCATAGGCTATGTTGTCCAACCCCAACATTTTTTCAGAAGAGGAAACTGAGACTTTGAAAAGTTGACATAAATAACAGAACCAAAAACCAAACTCAGGTGATCCAGTTCCAAATTTAGTGCTCTTTTTGCTTCAAGAAATTATTTCTAGTTGGAGAATCAGGGCCATCTTTATGGAAAATATGCTATTTGAGATGAACCAAGGCTACGTTGGAGCTAACATTCAGTGACTTGCCAGAGTCAGTTGTTAAATTTTCAATGTGAATATTTTGTGGTTGAGTTAAGTGGTATTTAGTTCTCTGTGATCCCATTTTGGGGTATTCTTAGCAAAGATACTGTAATGCTTTGTCATTTTCTTTTCCAGCTCATTTTACCGATAAGAAAACTGAGGCAAGCAGGATTAAGCTACTTTTATAGGATCACACAGTTAATAAATTCTGAGACCATATTTGAACGGACGAAGATGAATCTTTCTGATTCCAAACCCAGTGATCTATTCACTGAGTTGCCCAACATGAATATTTACATCTCAGTAATTAGCAATTGAAAGTTCTGTTTTGCTGATTTACTAGAATAAAGTGCTAACAATACATATTAAACTCAAAAGTGGGTATGTACTTTCCTTTCTCCTCAACTAACCTTGTTTTTGAATATAAACCAGCACACCTCTGTATTGCTCTATAAACACTGTTGGAACTTAGCAAAAGTTCAGTAGAAGAGTTCAGAAGGAAATGAATCCATCATCATCAGATTGGAGGTCTAATGATAGTAGTAGTAGTAGTAGTAACTAGAATTCATATAGTGCTTTAAGGTTTGCAAAGTGTTTTCTATCTATTATCTCATTGGAGCCTCACAATACAACTAATTTTGAAGTATATTTAGGAATGAAAAAGATGAGATAAATGAAATTCCAGATAGATCACATAATGAAAACAAAGACAACTCACTAGTGAAATGCCTTTTTGGAGCAAAACAAATGATGGGATGCTTAACAGATGTAATCTTGGTTATTCTCTACCATATATAGTCTTGACCAGCCAATAGGAAAAAAACCAAAACTATTGCATTTTTTGGAAACTTGGGTTTGTCTATTCCCATGTATGTATGTCATGAGATAAAATATAAATTCCTTGAGGTTAGAGTTTATTTTTATTTTCCTATTTTTATTTCCTATATAGGAATATTTTCCTATTCCTAGATATTTCCAATATCTAGACTAATGCCTGGAACTTAGGTGGTACTTAATTACTGCTTTCTGATTCATTAGGAGCAATTACTTTACTTCATCAAAAACTAGAGGATTAAATAGGATAACCTTGATATCTCAAACACAAATGATTCTGATGTACAAGAAAAGAGGGAGCTACTCAAAGAGATTGAGATGAATAGAGTACGTTGGAAGAATATTAGACCTTTCCAGCTTTATATCCCCAGCACTTATCATGGTACTTACATAATGTATCATTACACATACACATACATTACACAATTTAGTATTATACATGAATTTTCATTCATTAATTCATCTATCCATTCATCTATCCATCTATTTATTCATGTAAATGTGCAGGAACAGCTTATCCAACTGAAATTTTCAGAAGGAATATACAGAAATTGGAATCAACTACAGGCATTGAAGATTAAATACAAAGAGACCATTTGAAAAAGTGTTGGAGACACTAAAGTTTAAACTGGGCTCAGACCATCAATGAACATAACTTCCTTTTAAACTTAAAATGACAGTAAGATTGTTAACAAAATTGTAGGCTGTTTTTGGGGAGTTTGTGAACATCTAAAAAGGGAAGGAGTAAATACCAACAACTGTGAAAACTAACAACTATACCAACAACTGTGAAAACTAACAACTTCTTTTTTTGACTGGCTTATAAGACTAATAGACAAGGAGAATTCTGTGGATGCAGTGAACTTGGATTTCAATTGGCTATTTGAAAAAAAAGAATTGAAACTATCCTTGTGGAGATGATGAGATGGAGCTCTCTGTTTAGGTGGATCCAGTGTAAATGAACAATCTGACTACAAGATCAGTGATTGATATAGCAAAGTCAATATGGAAAGATGTTGTTGGAGAGCCCTAAAGTTGTGTCCATAGCCCTGTTCCAATAAACTTTTTTTGATAGTAACTTGGGTAACAATATATATGGTTTGATTTTTAAATGTAGAGATTGCATCAAGCTTGGGGGACTTTTTAGCCCACTGGAAGAATAGACTGGGGGTCCACCAAAGAATCTATAGGCTAAAAATAGAGGATACATTATATAGAATTAATTTAAAGAGAGTTTGATATAATGTCTTATTGTAGTCCAGGGATTCTTAATCTTAACCATGGATGCCTTTGTCATCTGGTGAAACATAGGGACCCCTTTTTTGTACTAATGTTTTATTTATTTATTTATTTATTTTTGCTGAGGCAATTGGGGTTAAGTGACTTGCCCAGGGTCACACAGCCAGGAAGTGTTAAGTGTCTGAGGTCAGATTTGAATTCAGGTCCTTTTAACTTCACGCTGGTGCTCTATCCACTGTACTAATTTTTTTAAATGCATAAAATGATAGGAAAACAAACAACATCTATTAAACTGGAATAAAGAGTCTTTTTCCCCCCCTTATTCAAGTTCATAAACTCCAGGTTAAGAATTCTTGCACTAGCATTAAAAAAGTTATAGGAAAAATATAGGATGGGGGCAAGAGTATAGAAGAAGATGTGGGGGCTGACTATATAGTGTGATGACAACAACAAATTAATGAGACAAATCTTAGGTTGATTAATAGAAATATAAGATCCAGTAGGAGAAATCTGAGAGTCCTGGTTACTCTATACTCTGATTAGAATAGCATCAGTCCTCTCCTCCAGCATACTACAATATTCTGCACAAAGCTGGCAACGAGTACAAATTTCTTCATGTTTTTGTTCTTGTTCTTATTCCTGTTTTTGTTTGTGTTATTCTTGTTTTTGTGCTTTTTGCTCTTAGGGTATTATTGTTCTTATTGTTTTTCCACCTTTTCTTCTTATTAAGAATTGATTTTTTAATTTGGAATTTAATAAACAAGTAAAATTAACATTTCCATATTCAGAGTAGAACAAAAAATTATATAGTCTCTAATTATGTCTAACTTGCTTTTCTTTTCAACATATAACAAATTCAACTTGTAACTTTCCAACTTGTGCTTTGCTTATCTATGATTCTTTCTGGTCTTCCTTCTATTCTTTGCTGTACATTAAAAACGACTTTGCTGACCCTTTTTCTTTTTTAGGGGGGAAAGGGATCCTGTCCTTAAATATTTTCTTTCTTCCAGTTCTTCATCATTGAAAAAAAGAAAATCCAAACCCTTGTAACAACTATACACAGCCAAACAAAGTCCCACATTGTCCAGAAATGAATGTTGAGTCTATTATCTGGTACAAGGTGGGTAGTTTTATGGCCCTCTAGCATTGTGATTGGTTCGTGGCTTGATTCAGAGTTCTTAAGTTTTAAAAATTTGTTAAAATGTTATTTTTGAATAGAAACTTCTTAGTGATAGTAGGGATGCCCAGGCTAGGGGGTGAATCAGAGTGAGTATGGAGATGGCCTTCATATCTGAAAGGGAATGCAAAGGAAACTTATATGTGTAAAATCTTGATTTTTTTTCCCCATATGTAAATAAGGAGAGGATCCAGATTACCACTCAATATATAGGTTTATCTAAACAAACCAAAAAACCCATGTTATAAAGGATCCATATGTGTGACTCTTAGTCAGTGAAAGAAAATCTACCAACAATATCACAGATATTTGAGATTTTGCTTTCAGCTATTAATTCTCCATGAATTATTAGTTAATTAGAAATTAAAGAAAAATTACATTTAAAAGCTGCTTTTCATTTTTCTATCAGAGCCATTTCCAAAAATCCCCCCTCTTTATATCTGCCATCCGTAACCTTCTCATATTACAAAGAACAGAAATGAAGCAAAATAGCCACCATAGGTTGAAGTACATGGTATTCTATGTCTGTAGATCCTTATCTTTCCAAAGAAGAGAGGAAAGCTCATTTCCTTGGTGTTTCTCTGGAGCCAAGAGCTATATAATTTCAAAGATAGAAGGGATTCTAGGAGTTATCTTGTCTAACACAAAGCTGAATAGGTATCAAGACTACAACCTCTTCACCAAGTGGGACTCCAGCCTCTGTCTGAAGATGTCTAATTATGGACATCTAAAGCCTTTACTTTTAGACAGCTCTAATTAAGAAAATTTATTTTATCTGAAGTTAAACCTTATCTCATTCAGTAATCATAGAATATTGCTTTACCCAAACACATGCTGTAGAACTTGTTAGAATCATAGATTTTATTTTATTTCTAGGTATTTGTTATTTAAAACTTAAATGCAAAATAAGAAAAGATAAAAATAGAAAAAGAAAGACAGAAAAAGAAACAAAAAACCCAAAACATTGTCATATACCCAGTAGAACAATGGGGAGGATTCAAAATATGTAAAAATCAATTCCCATGTCAAGAAAGCATGGATGATAAGAGAAGACATCATATTCATGACTGTCCATCTTTGCTTCCTCGTAGCTGTTGTGCATTTTTTACTTTATTCTTTCTCTCCCTTTTATTGCCCTACTATCCCCAAGCAGAAGGCAATTAAATACTGATGTATTTATATGTGTATATATATATATATATATGTGTGTGTGTGTGTGTGTGTGTGTGTGTGTGTAATATATGTATTTAAATGTATGTGTAATATATACATAACTACACAAGACATGCACACATACATATACATATATATCCCTGTATACATGTATATGCATGCATCTAAAACAATATTAATATGGCTGATATATAATATAGATTTTCCCCTTGATGAAATCTTTTTTAAGTTTGACTTTGAGATCAATGATTATTATCCCTACTTTTTTTCTTAATAAATTCTACTCCTTATCACTGTTATTTTGTTTGTGTGTATCTCTTATTTCCTATCCCTGCTAACTCTTCTACTTTGCTTCTACCTGTTAACTTGCTTTGCTATCCTTAGCCTCCCCACCC
Organism: Antechinus flavipes; assembly: GCF_016432865.1. Lineage (NCBI taxonomy): Eukaryota > Metazoa > Chordata > Mammalia > Dasyuromorphia > Dasyuridae > Antechinus > Antechinus flavipes. Next base: position 272,076,880 of record NC_067402.1, on the reverse strand, counting down.
CCAATCATGGATCCCTCTCTTACCATCTTTCCCTACCCTTTCCCTCCCTCTTTATCCCATACCTATTGATATTTACACTTTATCCCACTCCCATTGATCTAAACCCCCCCTTGTGCATTCCACCTTATCCTATGTTCCTTCTCCCTCCCTCATTCCTTTCCATTATTTTATATGTTTTATCCCACTGTCTTTGATTTACATACCTTTTTATACCTCCATCTTATCCTATTTCTTTCCCTTTAATTTCTTTATAGATTTTGGAGGATGCCATACCCTTCTTGGTATATACATATATGTTTGTATTGTTCCCTCTTTAACATAGCTACTATCTTCATCTGTCTGTCTATCTATCAATTACTATCTAATTTCCCTCTTTAAGCCATTCCTCATTCAAGAAGGTTTTCAGAACTATCAGCCTCCCTCATCTAATTCCCTTATGTTGCTATCTATTGCACCTCATTCATATAGCATAATTAATATTTTTATCTTTTCCTACATGGTTTTGCTTTTTAGAATCATGCGATACTCAGCTTTACCTCAATATTTTTTTTTTGGACTACCCAATTACTAATGTCAATCTTAGACATATGATTTACATTTTCACATATAAAACATAAATAATATGCCATTATTGAGTCCTTGAAATTAATCTTTGATGTTGTTCATTAAAATCCTGAAAATCTGACAGTTCATTGAATGGTCTTTTTTTCATTCACCAACCCAACTACTCACAGGGCTCCTTCACTTGCTATTTCTGCAGAGCTAGTGTGGAGCTTTTTACACTTCACAGTGGTAAATCCTGTTCCCTAGGGTCTTTAGGGCTTCTCTGGTTGTTCCAGGAAGATCTGCCCCAAGTCTTATTTGTTTTTCACCAGTCTACATTCACTCGGAGGTACAATTTTGTTTTACTTGTGAGGGAAATCTAAAGCCCTTGGAATTTTCTGATCTAATCTGCTGTCTTCCCATGACCCTTCCTCCAGAAACAGATTTTATACAATGCTAGTTCAATCTCTTAATTTTACAAAAGAAGAAACTGAGACTCAGAGATTATATGACATAGTCAAGATCTTACAGATAATGAGTATCCGGGATAGAGTCTGAATATCTATCACACTTTTTGGTTGTTAAGAGTGAACAGAATCAGAAGTTAATTAAACTCTTCAGTTCTCTACAATTCAAGCGATAGGGAAAGTAACTGACTTTTGAAGAAAAATTAAATTTCCTTTGTTCTTCTCAAAGCCACACATCAAGTCAAAGGTGACTTGACAACATCCACAGGGGATTTCTCCTTTCCCCTCCAATTAATGTCTAAATGAGTTACTTGAAAGTTTGACTTTATGTTAAAACAATATTACTGGATTAATTTCATAGGCTCAATGATATAAAAGAGCATCTGGTCAAAAGCCTTTATTGTGGGATTTTCACAGCTTAGATGAGGCTCAGTTATAATATATTAGGGTTCAGGTTGCATTATGCCAAATATTAATTCAATTCAACAAATGTCAAACATGACAACAAAGAGTCAAACACACGCCAGGAGCTGGGGATATAGAGATGAAAAAGTCACAATCCCTTTGTAGCAGTGAGCTTCTTAGATACTTTTCTCAAATGGGAAACCCAACAAGGGAAAAAAGAATTTTCAGAGCCTGAATTATCTACATGACCCGCTTTTAAGCATCATTATTCACGACAACTTGTCTAAGAAGAAATGATGAGGCTATTATTTATTACCTTTGGAACATTCTCCCTGGACTCCTCTCCAAACTTGCACTTGCACTCAGAGGTGACTGCTGCTTGGGTGGCCCACTACAGCTGGTTCCTTCTTGGCTGCCAGAGGCCACTCCTGGAAGCTGATTCTTCATTCAAATGATCTCTCTCTCTGTCTCTGTCTGGAGAATATTTCTCCAGAAATTTCTACTTATTGAGTAGTTCCCCTTCAAGGCTCTATGGTCAAAGGAGGTGGGAGAAGAATCTCATCCACTGAGAATTTTGTATTTTGTTTTGTTTTTGAAACAAACGTCTAATGCTGCATTGGATAAAATGGGATGAACAGACATCTAACACGAAGGGAGATGATGATGATGAATCTGATGAGGAGGCTGTGAAAAAAACCAATAAGTGTGCATTGGTCTGGGAGGGCACAGCCAAAGATCGGAGCTTTGGAGAAATGCAATTCAAACAATGCCCCACAGAGAACATGGCCAGGGAGCATTTCAAAAAGCATGGGGCTGAACATTACTGGGACCTTGCACTGAGTGAGTCTGTGTTGGAGTCCACAGACTGAGACAACTACAGTCCCCACCCATTCCTTTCCACTGCCTCTGTCCCTCCAGCTTTCCTTTATTCCTTCACCCCAATCTGTGTCTGTGTGCACACATGCACACATGTGCGTGTACATGTGTGAGAGAGATCTCCAGAAATCATCTTCTTCTTCTTCTTCTTCTTCTTCACACATCATAAAGAGATCACTGCTGTTAACACACTGTTAACACTTTAACAATTCATTATCTCTGTTATCTCCTTTTTTATTTCTGTGACTACATCAACTATGGTGGAGGGAGGAGTAGGTGAGATTGGTGGCAAACCAATTCCCTTCCTCCTTATACATTTCTGCAGAGATTTAAGGTTCTAGCATGCTATTTTGGAATCTATTATTGGAGGGCAATGTAGTATAGAGAAACCAGCAATGACTCTGAGATCTGGGATTTGGATCTCACTTCTTATGTTTATTATATTTGACAAGTCAGTTAGTCTCTTTGGACTAACTAGGTAGAACTGTGAGGAGAGCACAGAAATTGGAATCAGGATGAACCTGATGGAGAATTCTGATGCAATCAGAACCCACACACATAGATATAATACTATGTAATATCACATTATTAGTGTACTTTAGTTACAAAACAAAATGGCTTCCTGATATCTGAAGGGCAAATCATTCTATCCAAGGAATATTTCATCTCCATACCCAGGGCTCTTTATGACCAGATGAATCACAAATTAGAAAAGCTAACTGGAATTAAAAAAAAAAGAATATTCAAAGAGAATTCTTGATATTGACATAAAATCTGATCCATTAAGATTTATACATTTTATTTTGTTTTTTAAAACAAATTTTATTGATATTTTCCATTTTTATATTACTTACATTTCTCAATGTATTATTCTTCCCTCTCCCCAAGCCCATCTTCATAATAAGGAATAAAAAAGGAGGGGAAAAAGTTCAGTGAAACTAACCAATATAGTGAGAAAGTCTGACATTTGCTGTGTTGAATACCCAAAGTCTCCTATCTTTCTAAAAAACTGAGGAGAATGTCTTTTTAATATTTTGTCTTTAGGGTCAATTTTAGTTATTACAGTTTTGCAGTTGGAACAAGGTATTTTTTACAAAAGAAAAGAAAACAAAAAAAATGCTGACTCCCTTTGTCCCGGCTGCCCCATGTCTCACTATGAAAAACTTCAATATTCTTCCTTTTTTCCCCCTAAGGTGTTTCACCAGACAAAAGAAATCACCTTTACTCCTGAACAAATGTATCTAAGCTTGCACATACCTGTATGGAAATTGGGGTGGAAGTGGCTTCTCTTTTCATGTAATAAATTAGTGAGCTTTCTATTGTCTCCAGTGTAGATGTATAGATTAATAAAGCAAGGCAAGGCATATGGATACAGGGAATCAATGCAAGCCTGGTTAGAGATGACAAAAAGCTCCATGCCTGAGTGGTTCTGGACCTAATTCAATAAAACAAAATGAAAGGCAAATGCCCAAGAAGTAGACGAATGGTTCTTCATGAAAATATTAAAACCTTTGTTCCACTGAAGGCGTCATCTTCTTTTCAGCTACTTTTTCTATCAATGAGCTGGTTGGGGATTTTTGCAAAATATGAATTTCTAAGGAACTGAAAGATTTTTCTTTCTTTTTAAAGCAACCCGAAGCCACCTTAATAAGCTTTTGAGGACTCTCTAAACCCCAGATTTTAACTGGAAAGTAAAAATAAGAAAATTAAAATGATTTCTTTATCAGTTTATAAAAATAAAACTATTTGGTGAGAACTTGAGTAGCCACACTGTAAAAAGCTATGTAAATTTTACAATCATATCAGATTGCTTGCTCTTTTGGGGAAGGAGGAGATAAGAGAGGGAGAGGAAAAATTTGGAACTTAAAATCTTACAAAAACAAATTCTGGGGGCCAGCTATGTTGGTGCAGTGGATAGAGCACAAGCTCTAAAGTCAGTAGGACCTGAGTTCAAATCTAGCATCAAATAATCAACATTTCCTAGTTGTGTGACTTTGGGCAAGTCACTTAACTCCAGTTGCCTTAGGGGGGGAAAAGAAATGCTGAAAATCAAAAGAAAGAAAGAAAGAAAGAAAGAAAAGTGAAATGGTACAATCATTGTGGACAGCAAATAAAGTAACCAAAGCTGGTCTTTCAAGTTAAAAAAAAAAGAAGCAGCTATGTACAAGTCAGGCTGTTTCTGGTTTCCTCTATTTGTTCTTTTTCTGTGATTGTTTATTGTTCTTCTTGCTCCAGGAAAGTCAATAGCCCCACCGTTTTCCAGGAGATGACAAAGATAATCTCTGCCCTATCAGATCTTCTCTTTCTTTATTTTTTAGTGGCTTTTGATAGAGTGTTGGAAATTATTCAGTTTAGGAAATATGAAAATCAACAAAGCATCAGTGTCACATAATGGTATAAGTTTGCCCCTTTTTGTTGTGGCAAGTGAAAAGATTAAAAATAGTAATCTATTAGAATCTTGGCAGGAATTTCATGAACCTGTAATTACTATACAGATATTTCTTTCATTCTCTCTCTTGCTCTCTCTCTTTCATGTCGTTCTCTCTCTCTCTCTCTCTCTCTCTCTCTCTCTCTCTCGCCCTTCCTTCCTTCCTTCCTTCTTTCCTTCCTACCCTTCCTTCCTTTTTCTTTCTTTCCTCTTTTCATTTTTTTCTTTTTAAAGTTGATAATGAGGCAGATTTTCATCTATGCACAATGACAGATGGGTTTCTTCTCTCTTTTACATTTCAGGTTTCATCTCAGAACTTTATAGGTTCAGATCATTCTATAAAGTTTATCTTTCAGGGGAGTGTTTGTTTCCTACAGAATACATTTTTTATTGAGTTTCCTAACATAACAGGCTAATCTAGAATTTACCAATAACTACAGGTTTCATTGGTAGAGGGAGTTCCCACACTGGAAGATTTCTATCTTGACAAAATTCTCCATCATTTAATATACATTTCTTATTCTGAAGAAAGACTCTATAAGATCATAGATTCATAGACTCAGGACTAAAAAAGGATCTTAGAGGCCATCAAGTTCAACTGCTTTATTCTACTTATAATGTGGGTCCCAAGCCTGTGCATTTGCATCCAACTCTTTTCCTAGTTCTTGACAGCCAGCCTCTCCACTAGTGAGGAGAATCTTATGCAGATTTCCAGGCTTGAAGCCTGGGTTACATACAGATAATGAATTCTGGCTTAGAGAGGTTAAGAATAGTTATTAAAACTCAGGTCTTCCTGGCCCTCAGTCCAATGTTTTATTCATTACACATAGCATTATCTTAAATATATATCTGTATTTTTTCTGAATTTTTGATTTCATCAGTATAAGGAAGGTCTAATGAGGAAACTCCCTTCACCAATTAAGATTGGAAAATTTCCTGCTGTTTATAGTCTTGGAGGGCATTGAGAGGTAGATGTTCAGAGACACACAGCACACGTATTTCTGGTCCAGTTAAATGACCAGAGGGCAGATGTTAATCTTAAACTACTGTGTTTCTTTTAGGAAACCTTAGTGTGATTAAAAAAAAAATTGAGCCGTTTCATTGGCCTAAAAGTTCAGATGTTGGAAATGTTTTCAATAAAGGACCAGGTAGAGGCTGGTTCGGCTTTATCTAGCAGGTTACAGAAATGTCTTTTCCTTTAGGCGTCGTACATTGGGGGAAGGAGCAAACTACTGGTAACTATTGGTGCTTTTATAGTTAAAAAACAAACAAACAATAAAAACAACAATGACAAAACAAAACAACAAAACCAAAAACCAAAAAAAAATTAAGAGAAAAGTGAAATGTCATCTTGAGAGTTATGGTGGTACAGTGCTTAGACTATAATCTTCATGAAGACAGGGACTGTGTCAGTTTTGTTTTTGTCTCCCCAGTGTACAGTACCAGTCATTGAAATATAAAAACAGATGCTTAATAAATGCTTATAAATTGTTTGATAAAAAGAGCACTGGGCCTGAGTTTTGGATCTGAATGGCAGCTTTACCAGTGAGGAGGCACAATGAGTAAAGTGTTGGATTTGGGGTTAGGAAGACTGGAATACAAATTTATCTTCAGGCACTTACTAGCCTTATGACTCTGGACAAGTCCCTTAACATTTCAGCCTCAGTTTTATCGTTTGTAAAATGGGAATAATAATAGTACCTACCTCAGGGAATTGCTATAAAAATAAAATGGGAAAATATTTTAAAAGCACTTTGTAAACTTTAGTGTTCTATATAAAAGACAGCTATTATTATTATTACTACTATAGCAAATGCAACTTCTCACTGCTCCAATAAATCATCTGATCTTTCTTAGCCTCATATCCTCATTGATTAGGTGGACTTGAACCAGAAGATCTGAGATCCTTTCTACCTTTGTATTCTTTGATCCTAAAGGACTATTTTTTATCTACAACATAACAGAATGGGAAAAGGTCGGTGACTAGACTTGTGATTTCATTGACATAAGGAAGTCCCTGGTGAAGAAACTCTCTTTACCAATGATGACTGTCACCTTCTCTGAAACTTTTTTTTTTTTTTTTTAGCCATCTCAGTCACTGAGAGTGAATTACTTGACCAGGACTACATAGTCAATATGTAAGGGCTGAAACTTAAGATATTTTGACATGTTGCTTCCCATGTAATAGAATCTTTTGATTAATTAAACTATTTAATTGAAAGTTACCTATTTGCCAAAAATAGACTTATAATTAGGATGAATAAAACTAAAAACAAATAAAAAATAGTAAGGTAGAACTCCTTCTCATCCATAGCAACATCCTCCATACCAGCCTCAAAGCAAGGGGTTGGATTTGGATCAGGGAGACCTGCTTATTGTATCCTTCTCTCATTCAAATAAGGACAAGCTAGCCAATAAGGGCAACAGATCCTTGTCCAAATTCCACCTGGGTTACTTGGAGACCAGGTGCAGGTAAATTTAGTCAAAGACATTAGGAAAGAACAGGAAATGTTAAAATACACACCCACACAGCAGGAGTGACAACACAGCATTTAAGCAGTTAAAATCCCTCTGGTTATGCATGTTGAGGCCCCTGTGTAGAAATTGGCTCATTTACAAACCAACAGATGGGACCTACCCAAGTACAGACATTCAGGGCTTAAAGAACGAGGTAATTAAAAAGCAAGAAAACAAACAAAAAACCTTTCTTGAGTTAGCAGGCTGAATTTAGAAAATGAAGTTAACAGGAAAGAGATAATTTTCATTTGGCCTAAAATACTCTTTTTCCTGGAATTAAAAAAAAAGTGTGATAATTGCTGATATGCTAAGGCCTTTGGCTTCATTTACCATTGGGTTGCCATAATTTTTATCAGTAAGTCAATCATATGATTTATGTTAGTTTTGTTATTGATATGGTCAATTATAGTAATAATTTTCCTAATATTGAACCTGCCCAGAATTCTTGGTATAATTCTCATCTGGTCATAGTCATCCTCAATAATCAATCAACAAGCATTATTAAGTATTTACTATTTACTAGACAGTCTAATCTAATCTAGGTAGGGAGACAAAGAAAAGCAAAAAACAATTTTGAGTTCACCATTTTGCAATAAAATTAAAAAGGATTTTATTATCTTTAAGCTTCTTAAATCAAGTTTTTCTTGACACAAACAAATTAGCTAGTTTGCAAAGGGGTCATAGCATATTTATTATCCCAGGGGGTCTTAATTTTTTTTGTGTGTATTGGACCCTTATGGCAGGCTGGTGACACCTATTGACCCCTTCTCCACATAATATTATTGAATGCATAAAATGAAAGGAATCATAATTTTGTTAAATATAGTCACTAGCATATTTTATTATAGTTATTGAAATATTTTATTAAGTTTAGTCATTAAATAGTTATTAAAAATTTTTAAAAAGTTGACAGGTTAAGAACCTTTGACTTTCCCCTATGGATGTTGAATGTAGGAGCCCATGTAGCTTAGCATTTGGAAGTTTAGCATAATTCTCTATTAAGAAAAGTAAAATGGGTGATTTTACATGGGAAATGTAGCTAGTCAAACCAGACAATCAAAGAACTCAGAGTGGATTGTTTGCTTTGAATTAAATGAATTGGTTATCCATATTATCCACATTCAATGGATCCCTTCAATTTAGCAGCCTCAGGTGATTGTCCTTTATACTCATGATGAAGGGCCCAGTTGTTTAGAATCTCAAGATAGAATTTCAGACAATTTAAGCTCTTTTCATTCAAGTAAAAATGAGTTTGTTTCTCCTAGGAGTCTGAATAATTACCTTCTTTCTTGATTTCTCTTTGGTTAATTGCTAAATTGCTGGGTATATGAATTCTCAGAGTGAGCTCCTAACATTCTACTCTGATGTCTCATCATTGGTGAGCAGAGTGAGCTCTTTGACAGGCCTTACTTAACAATTTGGAAGGACTTTTTGTATGGACTCAGTGATACTTTGTTGTCTCTTGTTTAAAAATCAACCTTGTTAAGTTTGCAAAGTTTCATCAATAGAAGGTTGGCCACCAGATAATTAATTTATTTGATCCTATCAACCCATAAAGATTAACTCCTAAGCTATGAAGACCTTATCTATGCGGATCAGTGGAAGGAGTACTGATGACAGGGATAAAAACCATTTATCTTTTGAAATATTGCAGTATAAATTCTCAACATTTTCAGAAAGCACTCTACTGGCTGCCTTGGATTGGCAGATGTGTTTTTCTCCCATGCCAATAAGTTTCAAGGTCCTTCTCACTGTATTCATTGAAAGATATATCCTTAGAATTCAGTTTTTGAGAGAGCCTCCTTAAACAGTTAAAATATAACCTCCTGTCAAGTCATAAACTAAACGCATCAACTAAGCACAGACTTTGGAAAACTTTATTGTTTTTCTTTTAACATTAAATTTTTTTCCAATTAATAAGCATTTGTTTCCTATCCCTCCCACTTCTCACTCCCTACTACTGGGGAAAAAAAGAGGAAAAACAAAACTCTTACAATAAATACACATATGTAGTCCTTCATCACTCTGTCAGGACATGGATAGCATGTTTCATCATTCATCCTCTTGAATCTTGGATAATTGTTGCATTGATCAGAGTACTTTATTCTTTCAAAATTGTTTTTACATTTTTATTGTTCTTGTATAAATTCCCTGAATCTAATTACTTCCCTCTGGATTGGTTCATATAAATCTTCCTATATTTGTTTGAAACTGTTCCTTTACTTATGACACAATAATATTGTATTTCGTTCACATTACCATGACCTCAACTGATGGGCATCTCCTTAGTTTCTAGTTTTTTGTCACCATAAAAAGAGCTATTAACATTTTTTTGCACATATTTGACAACCTTTTTCTTTCCTGAGCATTAAACCTTAATAAAAGATATTAAACATATCTTTTTCTGATTGATCTTCCCACTGATCTTTTTTCTTGGGGTCTCTAGCCTTTTATTTGTTCTAGCACTCTTTAAATGTCCCTTACGTCCACATTGTCTTTCCATTTCCCCCCCTGATTTTAGATACATTTAGCTATTGGCTGCATTTACAATTCTTTCATCATTTCTTGATTTCTTTTTCAATCTCAAAAAGTATATGCAGCAGTTTTTCTCATTAATCTCCTTTTGTTGAGTTGCCATTCTTTCTTCTTAAGGAATAAGCTTCCTATATATATAGGTGTGAACAAAAATTTTATAAATGTTCATTCTTGTATATTTTGGGCAATGGAAGAGCCAGATCATACAGAAATGATTCTTATTTCTGTACTCTAATTATGAGCCATGTGGCCAATATTTGTCTCTTTTTCAAGACTGGAATCATAATCTCTTTCTTTTACTCCTCCCTTTCTTATTACCCTCAAGATGTAGAATGTGCTAGGATTCAGCAGATAACTTACAAAATAGTTAATTTGCTGGTAGATAATGGGGAGTAAGCTGAATTGGAGGCATTTTAAATGGAAAATTCTCTTATTTAAAAAAAAATAGCCAACTTCAGGTTGAGCTGTTGGATTATTGATTACAAGATTTAATGAGTAAAATTTGGTTGCCAGCAGCGATGTACCCAGCTAGGCAAGATGCTTATAGAGATAAAATGATAGGATCATTAATTTAGGGCTGGAAGGGATCTCAAAGTCCATCTAACTAGTGGCTCTTAACTTTAGTTCCTTGAATTTATTTTTAAAAAAATATTTGGATAACTACATTTCCGTATCATTGTTCCATTTGTATCCTATGTATTTTATGATTTAAAAACATTTTTCTGAGAATGGGTTCATAGGTTTTGCTAGACTATCCAAAGAGTCTGTCACACAAAAAAGATTTAAAACCTCTTATCTAGTTCAATTCCTTCACTTTATTTTTTTGATAGCTATTTATTTTTCTAAATACAATGCGAAGATAGTTTTCAACATTCACCCTTGCGAAACCTTGCGTTCCAAATTTTATTCTCATTCTTCTCCCCAATCCTCTTCCCCTAAAGAGCAAGCAATCCAATATAGGTTAAACACATACAATTTTTCTAAAAATATTCCCATATTCATTATGCTGCTCAAGAAAAATCAGATCAAAAAACAAAAGAAAACAACAAACAACTAATGTGAAATATTATGCTTTAGTTCACATTCAGCCTCCCTAGTTCTTTTTCCATCACAAGTCTATTGGAATTGCCTTGTCCTTCACTTTTTAATTTTTTTTTAAAATCATTTCTTTTACTTCTTTAATAGGTATTTATTTTCTCTCCCATCCACATATTCTACATGTATTAGAAAACAGAAAAAAATTTGTAACAAATATAGATATAGCAAAACAAATTCAGGAGATGGTCATATTCATGTGTTATGCATCTTTCCACTCCTTGATTTTATGGATGAGAAACCTGGGGCCAATGAATGATTTGCCCAAGGTCACATAAGAAGAAATTTCCAGAGGCGGGGTCTCCAAACCCATTGATTTTGAATTGGCAGGGATCTTAATGGTCCTTTAGTCCCATTACTTAATTTTACAGATATAGAGCTGAGGCTCAGAGAGGTCAAGAGACCATATTCACAAGATGGTAAATGTATGTCAATCCACACCAGCCAGGATTCAAATCTAGATGCTTTGACTCCTAATCTTGTGCTTTCCCCACCTCTTATTGTTAAGTCTTAGAACATTATTTTTAATAATGATGTTCAAGCTTTTAAGGATTAATATTTCAATACTTTAAAGATTAGTTATTTTATAAGTACTTCCTTAAGACAAGGCATACCTTATTTTGTCTTGGTATGCCCATGAGTCCTTTCACACTGCATAGTTTTAAGGTTAAGGTTATCTTAACCTGTGGCCGAAATTCTGAAACAAAATTGCTTGGTCTTTGTTTTATCATTAGACCCCTACTCAAATCCTCTCCAATTTGGAGCCTTTTCTAGATTAGAATAGCCTTTAATCTAGATGGATTGGGTTTAGCAATTGACCTTAAAATTTGCTCTGTCTTTTGAGAGATTCTTAAATTCCATTCCTTCTTATGTTCAAAAAAACAAGAGCCACTTCCACACTCCAAAGATATGTTAGAAGAGGGCTTTAAGAGAGATTCATGAATAATAAGAGAGAAAAATATTGTAAGTGGATTAAAATTGAAAATCCTAATTTTTTGCTGAAATTTTATGAAATCGCAGAAGTTAACAGTTGAAGAGGATCTTAGCTGACATCTAACTTAACCCTTACCTGACCAAAAATCCCTTGCACAATGTACCCAACCAATCGGTTTCTGCTTCAAGGCTCCCAAAATGGCAACTCATTTTACTTTTACATAGCTCTAATTATTAGAAAGTTTCCTTGACATGAAGCCTCCATTTGTCTCTTTATCACTTATTGCTCTTCTATTATTGCTTGTGAGAATCAGGCAGAATAAGGGAAATCTCTTTTCCATATGCTACATAGAGCCATCGCTCTAGATGCATTTGGAACCAAGCTTTGATCTTTATTACCTGTATGATCTTGGACAATTCTTTCAAGTCTTTGAAAAGTATTAGAACTTTGGTTTCCTCATCTATAAAATGAAGAGGTCAGACAGTATGACTTTTGAGAATTTATCCCATTTTTATTTTATGTTCTTATGATACTATTTGAAGACAACCATTATTTCTACCTGAGTCTTCTGTCCTCCAGAATAAACATTCTGAGTAAGTGGCTTAACCTGTTTGGGTCTCAGTTTCCTTATTTATAAAAGGATGGGGTTGGACTCAATGACCTCTTAGACCCTTTACAATTCTAGATCTATGATCCCAGCTCCTTCAAACAGTTCTCATTAGTATGATCTCCAAGCCCATCCTGCTATATAATCTCCTATTCACTGATATTCTTCTTAAACTAACACCCAAATTGAACACAGTCCTCCAAATGTATTTTGATCAAAGAATGGTTCAACAGGATTATCACTCCTTGATTCCTGCAATCTGTACTCCTCTTAGTGAAGCTCAAGTTCTCATTAGATCTTTTTTTGGGCTGTCACCTTACACTGTTATGGAACTTACAATCCACTGAAAGCTCCATATCTTTTTCAGACACAAGAAATCAACACATTTCTTTCCTCACTTGTACTTTGGAAGTTGACTTTTTGAACCCAAGTATAAAACTTTACATTTTCCCCAGGTCCTTTAGGCTAGTGGACATCTTATAACCGAAGTTCTAATTGTCAAGTCCTTTTGAAAATAAGGGTGCATCTCCATTGAAGATGGTTGCCTTCCTTATCCCTTTGTTTCTGGCCTAGAATAGCTTCTGAATGTGTTTTTCAAAAAGGCTGCCTGTTTTTGAATTCTCTTTGAGCAGACAACCTAGAGTGTAGCAAATTGTAGTGTGTGTAGAAATTAGTGTAAACTGATAAATACAGGTAAGCTTTGTTCTCTGCTACATGGCATGGCACCTTTAAACACACTCATTTGATTTCAAAGGGAACTCCACAAGAAGAGGAGAGCTGTGAGGGGCCCAGCTGCATGGTAATTTTGAGACTGCATATTTAATAGGATATGCTAGTTTGCAAAACTGTCGAGGGAGCCTTGGAAACCTTTTGATCCTTCAAAAAAAAAAAAAAAAAGAAAGGAAGGAAGGAAGGAAGAAAACCAAACCTCAGACTGACCCACTGCTTGAATTTTTAAAATCTGCCCCTACAACTTTGAATAGTCAACTAAAGTTTAAATAAAGTATAGCTATCAGTGAGGTAGCTACTGATGCATGGTCAAGGTTAAATCATACCAATCAGGAAAAGAATGAATGTATTTCTAAGGTCATAGAGCCTTTGTTTAGGTGTCTCTCTAAAGGCACTCACTTTAGTTTTCTTCTTTTTGCAGATTTTTTTTTCTCTCTCTCAAGACAAAAGATAGAATCTGTACTTAAAGGGTTCCTAATCTAATGGGGGTGGGAAGTTAATATGTGAAGAACTATGCATGAACAGGTATACACAGAATAAATAGGGCAAATAACTCCCAGTAAATCAATCATTCAGTTAATCAGCAATTTTTTCAAGTGTAATCAATCAATAAACATTTATTAAGCACCTACAGTGTAATAGGTACTGTGCTCTAAGTAATTGGAATATAACATACAAGCAAAAACAGATTAAAACTTTCCTTCTCTAAAACTCACTGAGTTACTTTCTAATGGAGATAGGTATATATTGATAGTTGTAATATATATATATATATATTAGTGTAAATAAGTATAAATTGATAAATACAGGTGACTTTGTTCTTTGTTACATGGCATAGTGTTTCTCTCACACATACAGACATAACTAAGTCGGATGGATTTAAAGTAACCTTAGTTTGGGGGATCAGGAAAGATCTGCAGAGGTTAATATATGAGGCGGACATGAAAAGAGAGAATATTCCAAGCAGGAGGACAGACAGTGCAAAGGTGGAAAGATGGAAGACAGAACATTACCTGTGAGAAATGGAATGTAAGCCAGTGTGGTTGAAGTATAAAGTATATAGAGATGACTATAATAACGTGTAAGAAGGCTGCAAAGAGAGTTAGTGTCATGCTGGGAAGAGTTAAATGCCAAAGGAGTTTGCATTTGGTTCTTGAGGAAAACAGGATTAAATGACTTGCCCAGGGTGGAATAACTATTGAATGTCTGTGGCAGGAACTGAACTCATGAAGATGAGTCTTGTCCCCAATTGCTAGTGTTCTCCATCTCAAACTATCTTATGTAGCTAGTTACCTTGTGAAAGGGAGCAAGACAGAGATTAAGTGATTTGCACATATTTGGATTTTTTCACCTAATATTTATGTTGTATATAATTATATGTGGACTCATTGTCTTATTCATTAGAATGTCAACTCCTCTTGAGTAGAAATGAAACAATTTCTTTTTTTTCCCCCTGAGGCCATTAGGGTTAAGTGATTTGCCCAGGGTCACACTGCTAGGAAGTATTAGTCTAAGGCCAGATTTGAACTCTAGTCCTCCTAACTTCAAGGCTGGTGCTCTATCCACTGCACCAACTAGCTGCCTCGAAATGAAACAATTTCTAATGGAATTAGAAAGAATAAAACAATTCTTTGCCCTCAAATGTCTAGCACCTAGGACAGCATCTGGTCCATGGTTTCATTCATTTCATTCATGTCTGACTCCTTGTAACCCTATTCTTTTTTGCCAAAGACACTGGAATGGTTTGCCATTTCACTCTCCAGCTCATTTTACATATGAGAAAACTGAGGCAAACAGGGAAATTGAGGTTTAAGAGGCTTGCCCAGGGCCACACAGCTAACATCTGAGTCTGGAGTTGAACTCAGATCTTCTTGACTCCAGACCCAGAACTCTATCTGCTGTGCCACCTAGCTGTTACACAATAGGTTTTTAATAAATAGTTAATTGATCAAGTGATTAATTGACCCATTGGGTGGCAATCGTCACTTGGTACAAAAGAGATCCATGAATTATTACATTTCAATCCTTTTGCTAAATCTTTAGTTCCCGCTATCTTGGTTGCGTTTGTTTATCAGACTCTCAGTACTTCCTGAAAAAATATGTCATTGTGCATAAATCATACATCTAGAGCTGGGAAAGATATTTACAGTATTCTAAAGTAGGGCTTCTTAAACTTTTTCCATTCATGACCTCTTTCACCTGAGAAATTCTTGTGCTAGTCCAGATACATGGGTGGAGAAAATAGATTTACAAACCAAACATTTACTGATAATAAATCATAACTTTACAACCTCACATTCAGTTAAACAACTTCATATGAGGTTGTGAATCACAATTTAAGAAGCTTTGTTCAAAGCAACTTTCTCATTTTATGAACAAAGTATCTGGGACTCTTGGATGCCTTTACTTGCTCAAAGTCACACAGTCAGTCAGGATCAGAGATGGGATTTTCTCATGGTACCATATTGCATCCCAAGATATATATTAGGAAATTGGTAAAATGTAATCTAGTCATCACCTTTCCCAAGGTCAACATCCTTAATAATAATGATAATGAACATTTATATATTTTTTTGAACCAAGCACTTAACAAATATTTCAGGCAGGGAGATGCTATTATTGTTGTTGTTATTTTCAGATGAGGAAACTGAGGCAGAGTTAAGTGATCTGCCCAGCATCATACAGCTAATAAGTGCCTAAAGCCAGATTGAATTTAGGTCTTCTTGACTCTGGGTC
Source organism: Antechinus flavipes (assembly GCF_016432865.1). Classification (NCBI taxonomy): domain Eukaryota; kingdom Metazoa; phylum Chordata; class Mammalia; order Dasyuromorphia; family Dasyuridae; genus Antechinus; species Antechinus flavipes. Next base: position 272,061,008 of record NC_067402.1, on the reverse strand, counting down.
CAGTGGTCTTTTCACTGTACCACCTATCTGTCATTTTATAAAGGTAGCTAGAACATACCTATAGGAGATATAAATGTAGCTAGGAGATACCAAGATAACAGTCAAGGTAGCTGCCTCAGTTTTCTCATCTGGAAAATGAACTGGAGAAGGAAATGACCAACCACTCTAGTGTCTTCATATGAAAATCTCAAATGGGTCATGGAGATTTAGACATGATTGAACAATAGCAACGGCCAGGACCACTTCCAGAATCAAGACCTCACCAGTCAGATCTATTTCATGTCATTCAAATGAACTTCTCTTTTCCAAGAAAGGAGGCCGAGAATATGTCAGAAGTTGAGCGTGACCTGGCCTTTGTTAGCAACTTGAGAAGATGTCACTTTCTTAATCTGAAGCTATTGGGGGAAAATTGATTTTCTATCAGCTAAGATGTCTAGGGGAAATTCTCTGCACCCCAAAGCCCCTAAGATTAGTTGACTTTTCCCTTGCCATGGTCCTGTTTGTAGGAAAATAAAGAAAGGAGGAAATGGTGAGTCTGAGCCTGTGGCTAGATGCCAGAGGCTGTCTGAGGGTGAGAGGAAAAAATGGGAGGAAGAGAGATGCTAAAATCTACAGACATTTGGTTGGAAAGGTGTTTATACAGTTTCTGTAGTGATAAATGTCAGCTGAAAGGCTAATGATAGAGCCAGGTTGTTATGCATTCAGCATCAAGCTGAGATAGGACACTAGGAAAAGCAGACGGCTGCTATCTGGGTAAGACCAGAGAGCTCATTCATCACAGGCAAAGCCTCCCAGGTTTTGCATTTGTTGAGAGTGAAAATCCCTTTCAGGTCCTAGAAACTCAGGTGTTCGATAGCATGAAGTTTTGGAGACAGGACCAGCCAGGTGCAGCTGGTCCTGGTCTATATGCAACCGGGGAGATAAATGCTTCGTTCTTTTGATCACTCAATTATACCCAAGATGGGAGAAAGCCAAGGGGCAGCTTAAAGTCTGAGAGAAAGCAGAAATCACTCCCAACCTGGAATAATCATAACTGACATTTATTTGTCATGTGTTAAGGTGGGTAAAGCTTTCCCATATGTTCTCACATGTGACCCTCACTACAAGTCTGTGTGTTGTTATTCTCATAGCAGAGAGGGGATGTGTCTTGTCCTAGATCCCACAGTTAGTAAGTGTCAGAGGTCAAGTCAATAAGTTCCTTTAAAAAAAATATTTATTTTATTCTGACCTTAAGAAATAAAACAAGTGGTTCCATAACATAATAGAGTAGAAAAAAGGTGATTGTACATGAATTGCAAATCTATTATGTATAACTCACTATTTCCTTTTAAATACATGATAAAGTTATGTAACTTTTCCTTCCTTTTTTCTCTTTCACCATCCCTAAAGATGGCTACCATTAGGCACAAATTATGTGTGTTTGTTTGTGTGTGTGTGTGTGTGTGTGTGTGTGTGTGTGTGTGTATAAAACCATTTCATACATACTTGTATTAGTTCCTTCTTTGGATGCAGATACATCTTCCTATGTACTTTGTAGTTAATTTGGGTATTTATAATAGTAAAATAACTTATTCACTCAAAATTCATCTTAAAAATAATGTTGCTGTTATTCTATATAATGTTCTCTTGCTTCTCCTCATTTGGCTTTTCATTGCTTCACGCAAATCTCCCCATGCTTTTCTAAGATCATTGAGTTCATCATTTCTTACACATAGTAGTATTCCTCACAATCATAAACCACAAATTTTTCAGCCATTCCCCAGTTGATGGACATCATTGTAATTTCCAATTCTTTGCCATCACCAAGAACTACTAAAATATTTTAGAACATATAGGGTTTTTTCTTTTCCCCTCTCCAAAGCCATTTAACCCAACTCTTTCATTTTACAGTTGAGGAAACTTGGAGTGGGAGGGATTAAGCAACTTGTCCAAAGCCACACAAGTAGTAACTGTCAGAGCTCTCCCCACTTATCTAAATACTTTTAAAATAAGGAATGCAAATATATTTCAACAATTTGATATTGTATCCTAATGATTATTACAATGCTTGGCAAATAGTAAGCATTTAATAAACTGCATTTCTTTCTTTCTTTTTTAAAATTAAATTTTACTTACAAAACATATGCATGGGTAATTTTTCAACATTGACCCTTGCAAAGCCTTTTGTTTCAAATTACCCCCTCTTTCCCCCTCTAGGTGGCAATACATATTAAATATGTTAAAACATTTTAACATATTTGTTTAATTTTGTTAATATTTATTTAATTTGTTAATGTTAATAATTTGTCCAATGTATGTATACATATTTATACAGTTATCTTGCTGTACAAGAAAAATCAGATCAAAAAGGGAACAATAACCTGAGAAAGAAAACAAAATGCAAGCACACAACAGAAAGAGTGAGAATGCTATGTTGTGGTCCATACTCAGTTCCCATAGTCCTCTTTCTGGGTGTAGTTGGCTGTCTTCATCACTGAACCATGGGAACTGGTTTGAATCAGCTCATTGTTGAAGAGAACCACACCCATCAGAACTGATCATCATATAGTTTTGTTGTTGCCATGTATAATGATCTTCTGGTCCTGCTCATTTCACTTAGCATCAGTTCATGTAAGTCTCTCCAGGCCTCTCTAAAATTATTCTCCTGATCATTTCTTACAGAACAATAATATTCCACAACATTTATATACCATAACTTATTCAGCCATTCTCCACTTGATGGGCATCCACTCAATTTCCAGTTTCTTGCCACTGTGAAACACTGCTGGATCAAAGGGAATGCAGAGTTTGATAACTTTTTGAGCATAGTTCTAAGTTGCTCTCTAGAATGGTTGGATCCATTCACAGTTCCACCAGCAATGTGTGTGTCCAAGTTTTCCCACATCCCCTTCAACCTTCATCATTATCTTTTCCTGTCATCTTAGCCACTCTGAGAGGTGTGTAGTGGTATCTCAGAGTTATTTTAATTTGCACATCTCTGATCAATAGTGATTTGGAACACATTTTCATATGATTAGAAATGGTTTTAATTTCTTCATCTGAAAATTGTCTGTTCATATCTTTGACCATTTATCAACTGGAGCATGGCTTGAATTCTTATAAATTTGAGACAATTCTCTCTATATTTTAGGAATGAAGCCTTTATCAGGACCTTTGAATGTAAAAATATTTTCCCAATTTATTACTGCATTTTCTTTCAATCCCATTTAGTTTGCTAAGGATTTTACTTATACTATCATTTTTGGTCTTCACAACCATCCTGTGAAATAGATGCCATTATAATCTCTATTTCACATACTGAGAATTTGAGACTGAGAAATTAAGCCATTTGCTGAGCAGCATAGAACAATTAATTATCTGAAATGGAATTCAAAATTCTCATAAATATATAGGTAATCTCGCCATTTTATAGATGAGAAATCTGGGACTCAGGAAATGAAGTGAAGTGTTCATAATCCGACAGTCCCTGAGTATCAGAGGCAGGGCTTGAACTTAGTTTTTTGGACTTCCAAGACTAGTACGACATTACCTCATCTTACATCTATCTAGAGCTTCATGGTTTGCAAAGTGTTTCCTCAACAAGTTTAGGAAGTAGATACTGAGTTGTATGATGTCCATTTTATAGATAAAGAAACTGTAGCTCAAGAGATGTGAATTGATTATCATCACATGGACAGTAAGTGCCTGGGCTAGGTTTCAGACCCAGAGCTCTCCTGCTTCAAAAGTCAAGTCTTACATTTCCCCCATAATACTATGCTGATTTTTAGATGAAAAGAGAACTGTTGTTTAGGTCAGCCCAACATGTGTGTACACATGACCTTCTCCTGGGTAATCTGAGCCTTTGTTACTGGGCAGAAAAACTGAGATGAATAAGTTAACATTATTTAAAAATACTTTCCCTGCTTTTCACAGGAGAGTTAGGAAGCTTTTAGTTAGATTTCATGAGGTGCCTTCAGGTCCTAGGAAAGGCATTTTAAATGTCATATCATCTATCATCTCCATAATATACTCAAATAGCTACGGGCAACCATCAATTAGGCATGAAGAGGCTGGTAACTTAGCTGGCAGATCCAGCTGGGACCATCAAAGATGGGGCCACACCGTTGAGGCAAAAAGTGTACTGTAGAATGAAAGGCAGGATGGGAGAGAGTGACTTGGCAAGTGATAATCATGGATGCCAGCCAAAGCTTTTTCTATCAGCTAATATAACTATGGGAAAGTCACCTAGAGATTCAATTTCCTTATCTGTTAGATGAGGGGGGGTCACCAGATTGGATCTTTTCAAGCACTAACACTATGAATCCGTGAATCTTTAACCAAAGGAGTTTAGAGTTAGAGGTGGAAGGGATGATGGATGTCTTCGAATTCAATGCTCTCACTTCATATGAAAAAATGAAGTGAATTGACTTGATGACTTGACTTGATTGAAGAAACATAGGTTGTAAGTGACTGAACTAGAACTTGAACTAATTTAAGTCATGAAACCATAAGCTCATGGATCTCAAAAGCTCATCTCTTGATGAGGTCAGAGACTTCAGAGTTCCTCTAGTACAACACTATTCATTTTATAAATGAAGATATAGCCCAGGAAGTTGTGACTTGTCCAAAGTCACCCTGGTAATCACTCATCTGCCACTTACCAAATGCCAAGCACTATGCTAAAAACTGAATGTACAAAGAAAATTAAAAAGTTAAATTAAAATTAAACATTCCCCCTCTCCCCTAGTAACTGCTCTCAGAGTGCTTACTTTAATGATGGAGACAGCATGTAAAAAACAAACTACATATACAATATGCAGAGTCGATGGAAGATAATTTCTAAGAGGAAGGCAATAGCAGGTACAGGTAGTAGGTGGGTGAAGACCAGAAAAGGTCACCATCAGAAGGTAGGATTTGAGCTATGTCTTGAAGGAACCCAGAGAGGGTAGCAGACATAGGCAAAGAAAAAAAAGCACTCCAGGAATTGAGGGAATCAGTGTGGGAGGAATGGTAAGACAAGATTGGGTGCTGTGTGTGAGAATCGGCAAGATGGCCAGTATAGCTAGATCCTAGTATATAGAGAGCGGAGGAAAATTAAAGAAGACTGGAAAGAGAAAAGGGAAATAGTTTGTAAAGAGCATTAGATACCAACCAGAATATTTTATATTTCATCCTGGAGATGATAGGGAACCACTGGAGTTTATTGATTAGGGAGTAGGTGTGATGTGTGATATGGTCAAACTTGCACTTTAGAAAAATCATTTTGGCAGTTGAGTGGAGAGGGGAGAGAGACTGGAAACAACAGGATTTGAACCTAAGTCCTGTGATTCTGGAATTCATGATCTTTCTGTTGTATCTCTCTGATACTCTGACTCCCAATTTAAAGCTCTTTCTACCTTGCTATGGGGAGGTTAGGTAGCATCATAGTGCATGGAATGCCATGTCTAGAGTAAAAAAAAGACTAATTTGTATGAGTTTAAATTGAGTCTCAGACACTTTCTAAGTTTCTGGGCAAATCATTTAACCTTGCTTACCTCAGCTTCCTTATGCATAAAATGAGCTGGAGAAGAAAATGGAAGACCACTCCAGTATCTTTGCCAAGAAAATCCCAAATGGAACCATGAGCAATTGGACATGACTGAAAAATGACTGAACAACAAACCACCCTGTCCTACTGCCTACATATTTAATGTTGAAGGAACCAGAAGTCATCAAGTATGCTCCATTCATTCACAGCAGCCAACACCATAAGAAACAATATCTCTGCATAAGAAAATTTTGTCAGACACACTCAACTTTAAATTCTTGTTATTCTTGTGGAATAGTAATGACCCCAATCATTCATAAATAATGAGGCTTGACTTGGGGATGCACTGTATTATTTTTTGGAGAGATAGTCTACCATTGAAATTGCAGCTAGATCATCCCAGAGCAAAAAGAAATGAGGAGAATGAGCACTTATAGTCATTCTGACTCTCATTGATTGACCAACAGTAGGTCCCAGGCCAAACCCTCTTTGGTCATTGTTTGGGTCCTGATTGGCTCAGAGCAAATGTAAATAGTTATTATTTCTATTTTGGTCAGAAACCCTGAGGGTCTTACCCTATCTATTTCTTTCTATCTATCTATCTATCTATCTATCTATCTATCTATCTATCTATCTATCTTTCTATCTATCTATCTATCATCTATATCTATCTATCCATCTACACATACATATATGGATATAATACAACACACATACATGGTATGTTTACATACATATACATACATATATTGGGTTTGTACATATGTACATATATGTGTCTTTACATATCTATGTATATTTATATAATAGGTAAAAGAGGCCATTCTTTGCCTCATTTCCTACCTAGTGTTAATCATTGATTGGATGCTGCTTCATTCAAACTGAAACCCATTAAAGATCTTAACTTAAAAAGACCAAGTTCTCCCATTCAGGACCATCTCTAGTCATCCTGACTTATAATCTTGCCACTGGACCAAGATGGCTCTAGAAGAGAAAGTGAGGCTGGTGACTTTGCACAGTTCTCCCTTACTTAAATCTAATTTAATGATCAGATCTCTAATGTCATGATCCTCTTCAACAATGAAAAATAAGCAAGAACAACAGCATCTACTATATTCTGGGGACTGTGCTAAGCATTTTTCACAAATATTATCTCATTTGATTTTCCAAACAACCTCATGAGAGAGAGATGCTATTTTGTTCCCATTTTATCAATGAGGATGCTGAGCCAGGTTGAATTACTTGCTCATGGTCACACATCTGTTAAGGCTTTGAGGATGGATTTGAACTGGGCACTCTATGCACTGTACTACTGGCTGCCACCTGGCCTTAGACTCTCAAAGACTGGATCATAAGGTCTGGCAGATCCTGTAAATGTTTGGATGACAGACTATGTTTAAGAAATAGTCTGTAAGGAAAGGCTCATGACTCCTAGGCTGGCCTCCAGATATGATTTCTTTGGTCCTGGCACCCTCTGAAGCAAAGAGACCTGTACAATAGTCCTGATCTGACATGGCTCTTTTTTGCTTTTGTTGTGATATAAGGGAGTGATGGCAGTCGGTTTAGAACATGTTAGAAATCCCATCTTTTTTAGACAATTTGTAAATATTCAATTACATTTCATTCAAAAATCATTTATTAAGCTTCTGCTAAATACAAAGTACTGTGATAAAACAAAGCAAAGCAAAACAAAAGCCAAAATAAACCAATATTGCAAGGAGGTTACATTCTACCCAAGATCACATTTACAGAGATATATTCAATTACAATATCATTTGGGGAAGGCAGAGATCACAAGTGAGGGAATCAGGCAAAGATCCGTCCATCTTTCTCTCCCCATTCTCTCTTTCTTTCTTGCCCTCTCTCCATTCCTTATTTCTTCCCTTCCTGACTCTCTGTCACCATCTCATCTCTGTCTCTCTCTCCCTTGCCCCATCCCTCTCCCTCTTTCCCTGATTCTCTCTTTCTTTTTCATCCTCTTCCCCTTCTTTCTTCCTCTCTGTCCCTGTTCCTCTCTCCACTTCTGCAAAGGAAAAATACTGTAATTAGCAAGAGTTTTACAACATTTTAGTGCTTCAACAAAGGGATGGGGCATGATTAAATGGAAATAAAAAAAAGAAGAGAATGAGGAAAAATTATATTTTCAATAAACAAAAAATGGTACAAGTAGAATAGAATAGGGAGAAAATAGAAAAAAGTCCAAAGCCAAGAAAACAGGGGGAAGTCTCAAAAGAAAATAAATCTTCTCCATTGAGAAAATATATTTGCCAAATGTATTACAATCATTAAGATTTTCTCTGCTTATCACTTGTGCTTTCTAAGGCTTTTCTTAGCATTAACAGAGGCTCTTGGAGGGGAGAAAGTTGGCAGGGAAATACCTCACAAATATATAAATCAGCTTTAGAGGCTTCGAAGTTTTATTTCCCACAAATGAATGTTTTACAATTTGAGTAAACTTTAAAAGAAATTTAAACAAATGCTTTGAAAGCCAAAGATTTCATATCATTAGTAGAACAGTTGGACTTTGAATTACCTCTGTTCTTATTCCCTCGAAGTCTCACCAGTCAGCCGATTTATGATTCATTTTCAGGAATAAGCTGCCTTAAAATGAATATCTCTTTCTCTGACTGCAAATTGAGTTTAGGCAATCATATAGAGATCGAATTTTTCAACAGGAACAAAGTTTTCTTTGTATATATTTATTATTTGATTATACTGTATCTTTTTCCATATTTATTTTTTCCAGACCATATTTTCCAGTGGAAAGAATGTTAAATGCAGTGCCACTGTACCTGAGTTCTAATCCTAGCCCTTACTACCCATGTCAATATAGTCACTTAATGTCTTTGTGTCTCAGTTTCCTTATCTGTAAAAGGAAGAGATTAAATTAGATGATTTTTATAATTACAATTTTAAGTTTATCATATAATGATTACATGATTGTGGAGTTAGCCGTCCAATTGGAAACTTAATTTGCTTTTTTTTTCTGGACACAGAAATTTATAGCTTGTAAAGATTAATGGAACTATCCAGATAGATAAGTATTTGACCCTTATTAAATTTCTATGATGGATATGGACTAGGGCTGGAATTTTTTTTTTTTGGTATCAGCAGAAGCTTAGGGCTCAGAATTTGAATCTGGAACATGAATTCTAAGTTTTCTAATCAATCCATGAGCATTTATTAAGCACCTACTTTGTCTTCAGCACTAGGCTAGGCTCATGGTAGGAGAAGGGGAGAGGTCTTGCAAGGGAACATTTAGCTTAGCAAGGGAACATTAGTCTTCAAGGAACTCACAGTCCAATTGGAATCATGAAGATGCTATCAGAGGACTTGAATCTTTAGAATTTTTTGAAGATCCCAGACTTAATTAGCACTTAATTATCATGCTGCACAAAAAAATCAGATCAAAAAGGAAATTGGCCACTATATAATATTGATGTTGCTGTGTACAATGATCTCTTGGTTCTTCTCATTTCACTTTGCATCAGTTCATGTAAGTCTCTCCAGTCTTCTCTAAAGTCATCCTCCTGATTGTTTCTTATAGAACAATAATATTCCATAGAATCCACATACCATAATTTATTCAGCCATTCTCCAACTGATGGGCATCCAGTTTCCAGTTTCTTGCCACTATGAAAAAGGCTGCCACGCAGCCCTGTTTGTAGTGGCTAGAAACTGGAAATTGAATAGATGCCCATCAATTGTAGAATGGCTGGGTAAATTGTGGTATATGAATGTTATGGAATACTATTGTTCTGTAAGAAATGACCAGCAGGATGAATACAGAGAGGCTTGGAGAGACTTACATGAACTGATGCTAAGTGAAATGAGCAGAACCAGGAGATCATTATACACTTTGACAACAATATTGTATGAGGATGTATTCTGATGGAAGTGGATTTCTTTGACAAAGAGACCTAACTCAGTTTCAATTGATAAATGATGGACAGAAGCAGCTACATCCAAAGAAAGAACACTGGGAAATGAATGTGAACTATTTGCATTTTTGTTTTTCTTCCTGGGTTATTTATACCTTCTGAATCCAATTCTCCCTGTGCAACAAGAGAACTGTTCGGTTCTGCAAACATATATTGTATCTAGGATATACTGCAACATATCTAACATATATAGGACTGCTTGCCACCTAGGGGAGGGGGTGGAGGGAAGGAGGGGAAAAATCGCAACAGAAGTGAATGCAAGGGATAATGTTGTAAAAAAAATTACCCTGGCATGGATTCTATCAATATAAAGTTATTATAAAATAAAATAAAATATATAATTAAAAAAAAAAAAGAAAAAGGCTGCCACAAATATTTTGCACACGTAGGTCTCTTTCCCTCCTTTAAAATCTCTTTGGGATACAAACACAGTAGAAACACTGCTGAATCAAAGGGTATGCACAGTTTGACAACTTTTTGAGTATAGTTCCAAATTGCTCTCCAGAATGGCTGGATTCATTCACAGTTCCACCAGCAATGTATGTGTCCCAGTTTTTCCCCATCCCCTCCAACATTCATCATTATCTTTTCCTGTCATCTTAGGCAATCTCAGAGGTGTTAATGGTGTCTCAGAGTTGTCTTAATTTGCATTTCTCTGATCAATAGTGATTTAGAGCATCTTTTCATATATCATGGTATATCCTTAAGAAATTCTTAATGAAGTAAATGAAATTGAATTAAACTGCATTTTCCTATTTGGAATGTAGTTCTGGACACTGGCCCTTAGTTTCCTTATTTGATCTCTGTTTGTTTCCCCTGGTTTGATTGGAGATTTAGGAAATAATGCCAATTATGTCTTTTTGAATGATAGTATTTGCACACCCTCTCTTTCTACACTAAATGGTTCTTGCTAGTTTGAGACTTCCTACTGGTAAGCTATTTTGTCTTTCTCTTTTGTTTTTATTGCCCCTGCTAGACTGCAGTTGGACTGCTGTCCACACCTTGGTGCTGAAAAATACAAGAAAAATCAATCACGTTAGCCTGCTTAATTCTGGGTATTCTCAGATAATGATTGGTCTTTACATTGAATAGAATTCTTAAGTCTTTCATAGATGTTCATTAAAAAATGTTCATATAGTATGCTTTTAGTTTTGCTCATTCCCTTTGTTTGTGTCCATTGATTCCTTTATCCCCTTCTTCATTTCTTATATAGTGCAATAATTTTCCATTACATTCATATGCCATAATTGGTTCAGCTGTTCTCCATTTGATGTCTATTACCTTAAATGTCCAGTTTTTGTTACCAGGAAAAGAACTGCTATAAATATTTTTGTACATTTGGGTCCCTTTCCTCTTTCTTTGATCACTTGGTTTTTAGGCCTAGTAATTTTTTGCTGAGCCAAAGGTAGGAGAGAGAAAAATACTTTTTTATTGAAAAAAATTAATTAAAAAGGAAAAATACAGAGAAGAGGAATAATAATGAGGGCTTAAATAGGAAGAGAAATCTTTATGCAGAAGATATGCAGATATAAACGGGAACTTCAAGTATAATTAATTGATCTTCCAACAGGTGACTAGAAGAGGAGAAGGCATCCAAGGTGAGGAGAATATCATGAACAAAGGCAGATGAGTTGAAATAAGTGCATTTATAGGAAAATCAGGAAGTTAGCTTAATAGCTTGACTAGAGAAGAATGTAAGTTGGGGATTAGTGAAAAAATAAGGTTGGATACTAAGATGGCAGCTAGATTAGAGAATTTCTTGAGACCTGACCAGGTTTAGATTTGATAAAATAGGCACACCATAATGGAAAGAGCACTGGAGTGGAAGGCAGGAGACACAGGTTTCACTGTTGCTAAGCTAGCTGGATTGTTTTGTGCAACACACCTCACCTCTCTGGGTTTCAGCTTCTTCATCTCAAAAATGAGAGAAACCTCATGAGACTAGATGATCTGGAAGTTTCCTCCTTCCTCTGAAGCTCTATTATTAAAAAAAAAATAATTCCCTCCATTTCCCTCTTGTATATAAAATTTTGAATCTAGCAAGTGATAGGATGAAAACATTTAAGGAAAATTACTTTTGCTGAGGTGTGGAGAATGGACTGGAATGTGGGAAAAGGGAAATAATGCAGTTGGGGCAGAGATCATATAAGGGTCCTGTTAATAATAGTAATAATAATAATAACAAAAAATAAAATAATTAACATTTACATAAAGCTTTAAGCTTTACACGTCACTTTATATATATTATCTTATCTGATCTTCATGACAATCCTAACAGGTAAATGCTATAATTGTGTCCATTTTCTGATGAGGAAATTCAGTCTGAGAGATTTAGTGACTTTCCATGGACCACACAGCTGTAAGTATCTGAGATTAGATTTAAACCCAGATTTTCCTGACTATAAGTCTAGTGCTCTATCTACTGTGCCACAGAGCTGCCTACTGAGGCAGTATTGCAAGTGCAAGATAGCAAAGATGAGTTTTCATTAAAGCACTAAGTAGTAAGAATGGTGATAGCGGGATGGAAATGAGATCTTTTTGAAGGAAAAACTTTCAAGTGATTTGATGACTAGCTAGACATAAGAGATGAGGGAGAAGAGGGAGTTATGGATACCTCCAAGGTTATCTAATTTTCTTCCACATGGACCCTGTCTCTATTAAAATAAGGCTGCTAAAATTTGGAGTAGGGATCTGAGATGTATAAACATGTCCGAACTGAGATTTTGGAATAGGATTCTATCTAGAATTTTATATTATTATTTTATTTTTTATTATAGCTTTTTATTCACAATTTTTTATTATAGCTTTTCTTTAAATTATAGCTTTTTATTTACAAAACATACACATGGGTAATTTTTCAACACTGACCCTTGCAAAATCTTCTGTTCCAAATTTTCCCCTCCTTCCCCTCACCCCCTTCCCTAGATGGCATCTACCTAGAATTTTAGAAGAACTAAAGTAAATTAGGTCTAGAAAAAATTTATGCAAAGTTAGTCTGTACTCTACAGGCCAGAATTTGGCATAACTCATTCCACAGACAATCCCCACAGGGTGCCTGTCTCTCTTTTCCAAAATAAATTCTGATCCTTGATTAAGATGCATGGTGGCTCTATCCTGGCCCTACACACAGCTAGTTAGTTTATGTAGAACAGAAAATATCTACAAGGATGGGAAGAAGGATAGAAGAAGAGAGAAGAGGAATACTAGAAAAATAAAGAATGCTTATCAAATTCTTGCTCTGGGGAAGCAAGCATGTTAGTTTGTTATATAATTACTTTGTTATAGCTTTAGACAGAGGGAATGCTAGCAGCCTTTGACCGTCACTCACTCCAATGCCAAAATTAATGCTCCCTTCTTACTTCTCCCTTTTAAGTTTCTCTTAATCCTCAACTCAGGTGCCATTTTCTTGGTCTCTCCAGCTACTGATGACTCTCCCAGGCCCCAGATTACTTTATTATCTTTCATGGCACTGAAATATAAATTTCTTGAAAGTAAGGATCATCTCATTCTTTGTGTATTCATTTGGTTGATTTTTTTCTCCTAGTGTTCATCATTTTTGATGGGCAGTTGTTTTCGCCATGTCTCACACTTTGTGACCCCAGTTGGGTTTTCTTAGCAATGATACTGGAATGGTTTGTTCAAAGGTAGCTCATTTTGCATATGGAGAAACTGAGACAAACAGGGACTAGAGGCTTGCTCAGGATCATATCACTAGTAAGTATCTGAGGCTAGATTGAACTCAAGAAGATAAATCTTTAAAGCTCTAGGCCCAGAGCTATCTGCATTGTGGTGCCACCTAATTTCCCTAGTGTCCATCATAATGCTTTGCATATAGTAGGGACTTAATAAATATGGGAATTTTGGCTGGAGAAGGCTTTACATTGAAATTATACAATCCAGGAAGTCCTTGTGAAATTATTAAAGAATGGGGTTTGGTGAGAGAATTCTCACCCTAATTCGCTTTGTCTTTAAGGAAGGCTCAGCAAACATAAAAATGGGACCAAAAGGGAAGGATTTGCTTTATACTGATCTATCCAAGTTTCTTGGTTAAAGAGCTCTTGGTATCTAGAATATTTCTGCTTTCTTTTTTGGGATGCAGACCTGTGATTTCACTGATATGGGGAACATTCCCAGGGGGGACCTTCCCTCTACTGAAGGAGAAACAAAAGTTTTACAACTTTTGGTCAATGTTGACTCTTCTTCCCAGGCTCTTATCATTCCCATTCCATCTCATCCCTATCAAGATTATAGGTTCAGCTTATTCCCTCTTACCTTGAGTTTACCATGAACTAAACTATTTGTCTTTCTTGGTCTGTAAACCCAGCAGGCCTCAATAGCAGCCAACTATAGCAGCCTTCAGTTTCCGGTACCTGATCACAGGAATCTGAATCAGGATTTGAATCTAGGTCCTTATAACTCAGAGCTGACTCTATTCACTTTGCCTCTTTTCTTTCTTCTTAACAGCATCCAAAAGCTATCAGTCTTTTTAGACTGTTTAATTAAAATGCTAGACCTCCCACAACAATTTTCCAACATTCTAATTTCTGCCAATACCCTGTAACAAATATTAAGGTCAGAGCAGGTCTTTTAAGGAGGGTAGCTGTCTGCTTGTTAATGAGGATATTACTGCTTTTCTATGCTAGGGGAAAATTTTCTTGAAGTAAAGACAAAGGAAGTCTGTTCTTTAAATCTGAAATTTCCACATCTCTGAGATGATGGTAATAAAAATACAGAATCATAATAATAGTGTTGTTGTTGTTCAATTGTATCTGAGTCTTCATGACCCCATTTGGGGTTTTCTTGGCAGACTATTAAAGCAATTTGTCATTTCCTTCTCCAGCTCATTTTACAAATGAGGATACTGAGATAAATGGGATTAAGTGACTTGCTCAGGGTCATACAACTGGTAAGTGTTTGAGGAACTCAGGAAGATGAGTCTTTCTGAATCTAGGGCAAAGTACTCTAGCAATGGTGTCACCTGAATACTTCAGTAATAACAGTAATAACTGACATTTATGTAGTGCTTAAAGTTTTTCTCTACTGATTTCCACCCAACTATCATACAAGGGAAGGCAATCCAGTCCTGCTTGGAACCAGCAAGACTTCATGAGGGAGAGATAAGAGGCAGTATGTGAAAAGCAAATCAAAATTCCACTTTTACCCTTTCCTTCAGACCATAATAAGGACCACCCTGGACCCTAAACCCAAGAACCTTGAGAATAATAATGCTTCCAGCCTTGGTCATCATCTTGGGAAGCAGCCCCTGGGGAGACGCAGTCAGTTTCTGCAGGTGTCCAAATCATAGCTCCTGAAGAACCCCAAAGAAATCCTTGCCACTGAAGTCCTTGGCGTTGTCAAATGGTTCAACTTCAGAAACAGATATGATTTTATAAGTGGAAATGACATGGGAGAAGAGATATCACCATCTGCTTTGCTTCTGAACTCTAAGCATCATGGGATTTTCCCATCTGACTTGCAATTGAAACCTTCCATCTGGGTTGTTTCCTCCCTTAGGTGTGAGCTCCTTGACAGCTAGGGCTGTCTTATTTTTCTATCTCTTTATCTCTAGTACTTTGCTCAGTGCTTTGTATATTGCAAGCACTTAATAAACACTTCATTCATTCATTCTTTATCTGGGAACCATGAACTTGTGTTTTTAAACAGATTTTTTGATAACTATGTTATTCAGTCATTTTTCATCATGTCCAATGCTTTGTGACCCTACTGGGGTTTTCTAGGTAGACACTGTCAATTCTCTCTCCAGTTCATTTTAGAGAAAGAAACCGAGGCAAATGGCATTAAGTGACTTATCCAGGGTCACACAGCTAGTAAGTATCTGCGGCCAGATTTTGGTCATTGTTAACTCTTCTTCCCAGGCAAGCCATCACACCATCAAACTTGACAGGCTCAAATTGTTTCCTCTTGCTTTGGGCCTGCCCTGCGCTAAGCCATTTGCTTTTCTTTGTCCCCCAACTCCCCGATTCCAGACCAGGCATTCTATTCAATGTGTTGCCTAACTTCTGAAATAACTATATTTTAATATTATTGGTTTCCTTTATAATCCTATGTATTTTATTTGTGCATTGAAAAATATTAGTCTAAGAAGGGGTCCATGCACGATACAAGACAGCTGAAGTGGTTCATGACATTAAAACTGTCATAAAACTTTAGATTTTTCAAACTAGAAGGACTTTTAAGATTATCTATTATCTTTTGCTGCAGTCTCTATATGTCAATCCTTACTGTAACATTTGACAACTTCAGAGAAAAGACAATCTTTTCTGCTCTTGAAGACCTTCAAAGGCTTTACTCAATCTTACTGAAATATAAAGGACTTTTTAAACTATTTTGGTGACAAGGGGAAGATCAGAGAAGATATAGGAACCTTTCTTGGGTGTGGAGTTAAAAAGATAATAATAGGTGGTGGACAGAAGACAGAACTACTCAACCTCCTTCTCTGTCTCTCTCTTTCTCTATCTCTCTCTGTCTCTATCTTTCTGTTTCTTTGTCTCTGTTTCTCTGAATTTATGTCACTCTGTGTCTCTCTCTGAGTCTCTGTCTCTATTTTGTCTCTGTCTCTGTCTTGTCTCTGTCTATCTTTTTCTGTCTTTCTTTATCTCTGTCCTTCTCTGTGTCTCTCTATCTCTATTTCTCTGTCTCTATGTTTCCTCTCCTTTCTTTGCTCCCTCCCTCTTTCTTCCCCCTCCCCCTTTGTTTCTTTGCTCTCTCTTTGTCTTTGTCTCTCTTTCTCCTTCCTCTATCTCTTTTCTTTCTCTGTCTCTTTCTTTCCTCTCTCTTTCTCTGTCTCTGTCTCATTTTCTCTCTTCTTCTCTGTGTTTCCTCTTCCTAATAAACTGATGTACAAACAGGGATTGATAGAACAAATTGGCTAAAATGAATGGAATGAAAGATAAAAAAGGAGATGGTGGTATCAAGTGTTTAGGGGATTAGATAGTGTGATTTAGTGAATAGATCACTGAATTTAGAATTAGAAGACCTAGGTTCAAATTCCAGCTCTGCTGCTTACTGATTGTGTCATAGTGGGCAAATCCCTTTATCTCTGTTTCCTTATCTATAAAATGAGGGGGTTGGATTACATAGTCTCTAAGTTCATTGGGGGCAGATGAGTACAGTATTGCCTTGCAAATATGATTGCTGGGACCTTACCGGTGACCTTTTCAGAACCATGGAGAGTGGGAGGTATCTTGATTTTCACAAAAAGGAAAACATAAATCTGTAAATTATAGGCCAGTGACCTTGATTTGAATTTTATTCGGACATGAAGGTCATTCAGTAGTACTTTTTTTAAAAAAAGTCTCTATTTATGTGTCTTATTTTTTACATCACTAGAGTTTCCCTTAAATTTTTTCTGTTCCCCTTCCCAGAAAGCTATCCCAAATAGTAAATTACATTTTTTAAAGACAGAAAAAGAAAGAGAAGGAAAAAAAAAACATCCAAAATGATCAATGATCAATACACTGAAATGTCCAAAACACGAGATGTGCAACAACTATGCTCCTCCCACCTCCATGAAGAGGTGGGTTGGAATTATCCTCTCATATCTCTTCTTTTGAATCTTTTTTTTTTTTTTTGCTGAGGCAATTGGGGTAAAGTGACTTGCCTAGGGTCACACAGCTAGAAAGTGTTAAGTGTCTGAGATTAGATTTGAACTCAAGTCATCCTGACTTCAGGGCTGGTACTCTATCCACTGCACCACCTAACTGCCCCAAGATCATTAATTATTTTGAAAATAAGTGGATAAATGTTCTGTAGTTGACACCACTTGATAATTATTTCCATGTTAGAGCACTGGGTTCATAACCAGGAAGACTGGGTTCATAACCAGTGTTCCGGGCACTGTGAAACCCAGGTTCTGAGACACTTTGTGATTTGCTCATAATCATAATGGTAGGGAATGACTAAGGGAGAATTGAAACCTAATCTTTGGTCTCTAGGCCTTTACAGATACTAAAAGTCTGAGACAGTGCGTGATTTGTACATGATAATAATGCTAGGGAATAGCTAAGGTGAAATTCAAATTCAGGTCCCAGATGACCAAGCCCAGTGGTCTACTCCAGTATATCAACAAATATCTACGGAGTGTAAGAATGAATGGTCTCAGAGCTAGAAAAATGATACCCATGGCAATGTCTTTGAGCAGAGTCCAAAAACAAATAACTCCCAGACAGTTTTCCAGAGAACAAAGAGACAGCTAAATATTGTTTACACGGTTCTCAGCCCGGCATCCGCCTCCAAAGCTGACTTGTTTTAGGTGAGCAGGGGTTTACTAACCCTGAAGGTTCTGGAAGTTTACAGATATATACATGTGAACACACACATACTCTTTTTCTGGGAATATGGCTTTTAATCAAATGGGGATGGGGGGACAAGCCCTTTTCTGTGTCATTTTTATATTGGATCTCATTTCACTTGGCTCTGCAATTCACAGGGTAATAACTACCTTCTGTGTTGTAATTTTGGAGTTCTCTCTAATGCCCTCTGAGTTTCTTACTGAGTTAGTTTCTATGGCCCTGTTCCTATAAAGTGCTCAATACAATGCAGATTCCATTTCCATATAAAGAACATTAAACACTACTTAAACCCCACACAGTGCTGCCAAGCAATGGGGGGACTGATGCTGGAGGGGAGCCTGAAAAACAAGAGGACAGAAGAGGGCAGAAGAAATGGGTCAAACCAGAAAAAAAGACTTTTTGGTGCCTGAAAAGAAGGGATAGGCAGCCCAACCTTGTTATTCAAAGGCAGAGGCTGTAAAGATGTGTGAAAAGCTGGGGATGTAGTTAGAGAGGGGTTTGTGGAATAGCTTTATTTAATGGTTTAAGGAAGACTCTATAGAAAGGAAAGAAGGAGCAATCACTCAATGAGAAAACAAAATGCTTACCAGCTGGGTGAACTTGAGTAGGGTTTGCTCTCTGCCTCAATTTCCTCCATTGTAAAATGGGAATATAATAGCACCTACTTTCCAAAGTTGTTACGAGTGGTTACAGATATATAACGCATGGTACATAGTAGAGGTTAAATAAATGCTAGCATCATTTAAAAATTTATATTCAATAGTATTTTATTTTCCCAAATACAAGTGAGATAGTTTTCAAGATTCATTTTTTGTAGGACTTTATTTTCCAAATTTGTCTACCTATCTCTCTTCCCTCTCCCCTTCCCAAGACAGCAAACAATCTGATATAGATCATACACATACAATTCTTTTAAAACATATTTCCACATTTGTCAAGAAATCAGACTAAAAGGGGGAAAAACATGAGGAAAAAAAAAACAAATCAACAACCACAAAAAGTTTCGATCCATATTTAATTTCCATAGTTCTCTCTCTGGATGTAGATGGTTCTTTCCATCACAAGTCTATTGGAATTGCTTTGAATCACTGTACTGTTGAAAAGAGCAAAGTCCATTGTAATTGATTATCACATAATCTTGTATGTACAATGTGCTCTTGGTTCTGCTCACTTCACTCAGCATTAATTCATGTAAGTCTTTCTAGGCTTTTCTGAAATCAGCCTGCTCAATTAAATGCTGGTATTATTATTGCTATTGACCTATTTGGGCTTCAGTTTTCCCAAGCAGGCTCTTAAGTGCTTGCTGATTGGATTGATTAATTGAAAAGATGGCTTTTGAAGTCCCTTTTGCCTCAGATTTATTATCATCTTTTCAGAGATATATCTTATCCATCTAGGAAACCTACTTAATTATTCTATATAACACTCTTTATGCAAATAAATTTACAAAGCCTAGTGGAGAAGTGAATCTATTGTGAGAATTTAAAAGACCTCTTTCTTTTTTTCTGGCCTCTGAGATCTCTAATGCTTATGTGGCAGGGGCTGTTCCTGCCTGGACTCTGATTTGTACCCATACCCTAACCTTTTCTAGAAACTTTCATGCCCCAAAGTGCCCTGTGCCATGCTTGTGCTACCAGGGCATCACTGACTAATCATTATCAGTTCTCTGCCCATGACATCGGAGGTGGGAAACCAATCACAAGTGACTGAGAGAGAACAGTCCTGTTCCACATAGAGGTCATATTCTTGCCATTCACTGACAAGATGCTTTTTTATATTGGTGACTAAGGATCCAGGTATCCAACCTATCAACTAGAAAGACTGATGAGATGGTACAGGTGAGTCAAGTCTGAGGATGGTTGCTAAGGGATTGGATTTGATCCCCTTTTTCTTGTTGTATCTTATCATGACTGAGACTCTGGTGAACTTCTTGCCTATTACCATGATTGTTTTTACCCTGTAAGTTTGACTTTAATCTTCTTTTGGGTGAGTTAATTCTTTTTTGGTGGAGTAGAGACCTGTGATTTCATTGGTGGAAATAATTGATGTGGAAACTCTACCAACGTAAATTGGGATATATATTTTTTAAACTTACAGCCTTAGAAACTTAAAAATGGGCTACTGGGATTAAATTATTTGGTCAAGGTCACCCAAAGGGTAGGCAGATTATTCTCTCCCAGACTCAGGACTCCAACTCTTCCCAAGGCCAAGATAGGGTCCCTATCTACTATGCTAAACTGCTTTTCTTGAGTCAATAGAATAGAAGAGAATAAGTTTAGAGCAAAAAGAGATTTTGGAATCGACTGAGTCCAGCTTCCTCATCTATTTATCTATCTATCTATCTATTTATACAAATGAGGAATATTAAACAATTTACTGAGGGTCATTGTAAAGACCGAGTTAGCACCCTGTATGCCTTAGAATCAGCCAGAGTCAGGATAAGCAAAAGTCCTTGGTCTTTATTCTTGGTCTTTAGGGGTAGAAGTGAAGGGGATGGATGCAGGATCTCCATGACCTTCCTTCTCCTCATTTCTGGCCCCAAAGTGACTCTGACTTGTTTTACTCCACCCCCTAATTCCTCCTACAATTCTCTGTACACCAAAAGATCGAGTCAGCACAGAATAGTGGGAAGGGCCATTTTCCAAGCATATGTTAATAGAGTATTATCCAATCGGTTATTAGCTTTAAGTGCTTGGTTGTCTGATTCCAGTGCATCAACACAGAGTTTCAGCCCTTTAAAGGTCATAAATCTTTAAATTGAAAAATGTGAAAATACATGAGGACCTTAACTGTTTATTTAGCATTTAGCAATATACTGTAATCAAAGGAAGAAAACAAATTAAACACCTACTATGTGCTAGGCAGTGTGCTAAACACTTTATCAATATTGTCTCATTTGATCCCCTCAATAACCCTGAGAAGCAAGTGCTATTATCATTCCCATTTTACAGTTGAGGAAACAGAAGTAGCAGAGGTTAAGTGACTTGTCCAGAATTACATAGTTACTAAGTGTCAGAAGAGGGATTTGAACTTGATTTTTCTTAACTTGAGGTCCAGTGCTGCTTTATACTTTTGCACATCTCTGATGTTTTTGCCACATAATATTATGCACTGAGTAATCTCTGTTTCAGTGGTATCACTCTGTTAAGGCTGTAAAAGCAGGAGTTATATATTTTAAACTATTTTGGGGAGCATATTTTCCTTTTTTGTTATGTTTTTGTTTTCAAAACATATGCATAGGTAATTTTCAAAATTCACCTTTGCAAAACCTTGTGTTCCAAATTTTTTCCCTCCCTTCCCCTCATTTCCTCTCCTAGATGGCAAGTAATTCAAAATATGTTAAACATGTGTAATTTTTCCACATATATTCCCACAATTATCATTGTGGATAGATACAAGAAAAATCAGATCAAAAAGGAAAAAATGAGCAAGAAAACAAAATGCAAGCAAACAACAACAAAAAAGTAAAAATGCTTTATTGTCCACATTCAGTTCCCACAGTCTGGATGCAAATGGCTCTCTCCATCATAAGACCATCGGAACTGGCCTGAATTACCTCCCTGTTAAAAAGAGCCACATCTGTCAGAAATTGATCATCACTTTGTCTTGTTGTTATATACAATATTCTCTTGGTTTTTCTCACTTCATTCAGCATCAGTTAATATCAGTCTCTTTAGGTCTCTCTAAAATCATCCTCCTGATCGTTTCTTACAGAACAATACTATTCCATAATATTCATTTATTATAACTTGTTCAGCCATTTTCTAATTGATGGGCATTCATTCAGTTTCCAGTTTCTTGACATACAAAAAAGGGTTGCTATAAACATTTTTGTACATATGGGTCCTTTTTCTGTTTTTTTATGTTCTTTTTGGAATATAAGCCCAGTAATGAGATTGTTGGATCAAAGGGTATGCATAATTTAATAGCCCTTTGAACATAGTTCCAAATTGCTCTTCAGAATGGTCGGATCAGTTCACAACTCCACCAACAGTATATTAGTGTCCCAGTTTTCCCATATCCCCTCTAACAGTCATCATTATCTTTTCCTGTCATCTTAGCCAATCTGAAAAGTGAGAAGACAACACAGAGTTGTCTTAATTTGCATTTCTCTGTTTAATAGTGATTTAGAGAATTTTTTCACATGACTAGAAATGGTTTTAATTTCTTCACTTGAAAATTGTTTGTTTGCTTCCTTTGACCATTTATCAATTGGAGAATGCTTTAATTTCTTATAAATTTGAGTCAATTCTCTCTATATTTTAGAAATGAGGTCTTCATCAGAACACTTGGATGTAAATGTTTTCTCTTAGTTTATTGCTTCTCTTCTAATCTTTTCTGCATTGGTTTTGTTTGTACAAAAACCTTTTAACTTAATATAATCCAGATTATCCATTTTGCATTCCACAATGAACTCTAGTTCTTTTTTGGCCACAAATTCCTTTCTTTTCCACAGATCTGAGAGGTAGACTATCCATTGTTCTTCTGCTTTACTTATAATATCACTCTATGTTTAAATCATGAATCCATTTTAACCTTATCTTGCTATAGGTGTTAGGTGTGGGCTAATGTCTACTTTCTGCCATGTTAATTTCCAATTTTCCCAGCAATTTTTGTCAAATAGTGAGTTTTCATCCCAAAAGCTGAGGTTTTTGGGTTTATCAAATACTAGTTTACTACAGTCGTTGACTGTTGTGTCTTGTGAATCTAACTTATTCTGCTGATTGACAACTCTATTTCTAAGCTAGTACCAAAAGGTTTTGATGGACTTTATAATATAATTTCAGGTCTGGTACAGCTAGGTCAACTTCATTTGTATTTTTTTCATGAATTCCCTTGAAATTATTGAACTTTTCTTCTTCCAGATGGACTTTGTTATTATTTTTCCTAGCTCTAAAAATAATTTCTTGGGACTTTGATATGACATTGAATAAATAGATTAATTTATGTAGTATTGCCATTTTTATTATGTTAGCTCGTACTACCCATGAGCACTTGATGTTTTTCCAATTAATTAGATCTTCTGGAGTTTTCTTGGGCATAAATCACATATTTCCCTGTATTTCTCCGCCTTCCCACTCCCAGAGAACTATGTCTTATAATTCAGTTTATTTTAAAGGAAGAATAGAAAGAAAAAACTGGGCAAAACTAATTACCCCCAAGTGATCTGATGATATATGCAATGTTTCACACCCATACATCCCCACCTCTGCAATGGGAGGGAGCATATCTTCTAAAGCCCATGTGATTGCAGTTAAGTGGCACGGTATAGGTTTGTTCTAGATCTGGAATCAGATTTAAGTGCAAATCTGGCCTCAGACCTTTACTAACTTTGTAAACAAGTCATTTAGCTTCTATTTGCCTTAATTTCCCTTATTGCAAAATGGGGAAAGTAATAGCATTTACCTCCGGGCTATTGTGAAGATAAGATGAGATAATATTTGTTGTGTTTAACAAATCACATAGTAAGTGCTTAATAAATGTTCATTCCTTTTCCTCATATCCAAACTCGTGATCTTGACTATTACTTTGCATGGGACTCCAACGCTGTAGGTGGTTAATAAATGTTTGCTGATGAAGGAAAGGAGGAAGGAAATAAAGAAGGAATAGCTACATGATGCCTGCTTTTCAGTACTCCATATTCGATTAAATGTCATTTTTGTACATTTTGGCTTTTGATGTACTGTATATAACAGAATCCTAACCAGTTCCTCGAGGGTTCTGGAGCCCTTCTACATCTGGCAGAATCATCAAAGAATGACTTTCAGGTTTGGCTTTAACTTTTCCATGCTGCTGTGGCTGAGGGAGACTTAGAGGTGCAGATGATGCGAGGAGCCAGATGCAGGAATATGCTTTCATTTGCAAATACTTAACTATCCTTTCAGTGCTTCCAATAAAAGCAAAATTAAACACAGCAGATGAATCAGACCGTGTTCAGCATATTATAGTATAAGCATAACTACCGCTCAGGGTTGTTGTGAGGATAAAAATGAGATCGATAATGGATGTGAAAGTGCTTGGAAGGTATTAGGTGCTAGGCAAAGGCACTGGGGTGGTATTGTTTATTATTGCTGCCATATTTATTTTTTATTTCCTAGATGCTTATTGGACATATCTGCCAGGAGCAAGGTTCTTAACTTTTTTGTGTGTGTCGTGGATATTTTTTGGCAATCTAGTGAAGCATATTTCTCAGAATAACATTGTTAAATACATAAAAAAGACATAGAATGACAAAGGAAACTAAACATATTGAAATGCAGTTACAAAGAAATTTTTTAAAAGTTCACAAATCCAGGTTAAACTCCTGCTCTAGGGACAGAGTGATTGGACCTCAATTTTCTAATCCATTGAGATTAAAAGACAGGTCTCCCTCATCCCTACTCTACCCCTAACTTTCTCGACTAGCATTTTCTAGTTTCTACAGTGAAATTTGTCCATGTTGCTCTATTCCCTTGGGGCTTCTGATTAATTTCTCAGCACGATGCAGTTTTAACCTTTAGTAATTAGCACAAATTCTTTAAGTTCAGCATATTAATTATTCTTGCAGTAATCGAGTTTTGCCTTAGACCAGCTATAAATCATTAAAGAAAAAAGATTCATTTGGCAAGTGAGGGAAATGGACAGCTCAGAGCAAATGATGAGAGTCTGGAGTGTGGGCTTCAAAAGTGGGACCATAGGATGCATTCTTACTATGTGAGATTCCTAATCCATTATATGCAAGAAAATTTCTTTTCACAGGTTAACAGCATGACAGAGAAGGTAAGACACCCCTGCTGCAGCAAAGAAAGACAGGAGACAATCTATACATTATCACCATCTTCTCTCAGTTCCCAATGCAGATACCCCAGGATTCTGAAACAGGAAACTTAGAAATAGTACCCAACCCAGTAAGGTACTTTTTACTCGGACCCTGCCATCATTATTGATGGTAAGAAATCACATATATTTCTACTTTCCTTGATATTACCATCTCTAATGCCAAATGCTGAACAACTGTCACCTATAGTCATATAAACCAAAACTCCTGAGAGTGAAAGCAGCCCACTGCTCTTACTTCCATACCTGTCCTCAAAATTTTCACCCTGGGAAGCATTTTTATGGACATGCTGCCTAACAGTATCTTCTGTGGATTCTGCAACCATAGCTACTGAAGACCAAGAAAAGAAAATTCTCCCTGGTCCTGTCAAATAGTCTAATACCAGAAACTAATAAGGCTTTATAAGTGGTAATGACATTAAAGATGATGCATTAATATCTGCTTTGCAGTAGCACCCTAAGGACTATGGAAACTTTCCATCTAACTTGTAAAAGAAACATTATGTGTTATCTCTCTTATTAGAATGTGAGTTCCTTCAGAGCAGCGATTTTCTTACTTTTCTATTTGGATTTCCAGTCCTTAACATGCCGCTTTATACTGCTTTACAATTTGTACTTAAATGCTTTGAAATTAATTAAGAATATAGCAGGTTTCTCAAATTGTTTCTCAACAATATCTGTCACTTAAAGTTATAGGACTGTGTTTGTCATCTTTGTGAGAGATACATTTAAAATAAGTTTAAAAGGACCTTAGATTGTGAGCTGAATGGGACCTGGTCATGTCATATGTGAGGAAACTAGGGTTCAAAAAAGTGATATTCTCAAAATCTCACAGATTATAGGCAGCAAAGCTGGGATTTGAAGACAGGTCATTTCCCACTAAAGCTATATTCACTTTATTCCCACTATCTCTCAGTGTTTCCATCTTATACCATTTCTTGAATTCCTTACTTCTTGAAGGTAGGCAGGTTACGATGGAAAGCATAAGATACTGTGGATCTGCAGACCTCTCACTGGTCAGTTTAATCTCTACAATTGGCTTCTAGTCCTGACTCATTTGATAAATAGCTAGTTGATTTGGGCCAAGTCATTTAATCTCTCTATATCTCACTTTCTTCCTCTATAAAATAAAATGCTCTCTTCCATAATTTCCACTTGTAATCTTGTATGATTTA
Source organism: Antechinus flavipes (assembly GCF_016432865.1). Lineage (NCBI taxonomy): Eukaryota > Metazoa > Chordata > Mammalia > Dasyuromorphia > Dasyuridae > Antechinus > Antechinus flavipes. The sequence goes on along the minus strand of NC_067402.1, from coordinate 272,035,258 downwards.
GATTCACATGGAGAAGCCGATATAAGAGGGAGTTTGTCATAATGGTTACCTTTAGGTCAAGAAACCTGGCACATACTGGCTGTATTCCCACCATCACCACCATCAGCACCACTAGCACTACCACTAGAACCAGCACCAAGGCCAGCACCACCTCAACCTATCAGTTCCCTAATCTGCTATCTAAGACTATCAATTACAGAAGAATTGAAAATCTGAATTGATAGAGGAAATGTCCTCACTGAGAGTTCTCTACATCAATGACATCGGAGATCTAGGTGCCAACAAATACAGTAGCTCTATGAATAGAAATCATTTAAAAATATTCAGAGTAATATTTTAAATTTTTATTTTTCAATTAGCAAGCATTTATTTTTATGCCTTCTTACTCATTGGGAGAAAAGAAACATAATCATTGTGACAAATACAAATACTCAAGCAAGATTCCCGTGTTGGCTAAGTCCAAAATATATGGCTTAGATGTTTCAGAGGCATGCATTGATTGAAAGAGTTTGTTTACCGGGGAGTTCCTTAGATCAGTGACATCACTGATCCAGTCCCTATCCTTATTCCTACCTTATTTAGAATTAATTTCCAACTTAGGTACTTAGAATTAGGAGAAATCAGTGAGCAATAAGAAGATTATACTGTGTGATTATAGATTTTGTTATAGAAAGGACCTTACACTTCATTGAGTCCATCCCCTTTCCCCATTTTACAGATAAGGAAATTGAAGCACAGGTTTCCCAGGTGTAAATGGCAGAATCTGTGTGCCAAGTTCCATTTAAATGTTGGTTTGGTTCTTCTGCTTTTGCAGCTGTTAAGGCAGCAAGACAGTGATCCCATGGTCTGAAGTATTCATTATGGCTGTTTGCTTGTGATCTCTCGGAGCTCAGAATCCCAGAGAATGGAGCATAAACAAGAGACAGAATTTGTGTCTTTGTCTGCCTAACTCTCCCTGAGGTGCCAGTGGGGACATTCAGAACTCGCATAGTTCCAGATTTCCCTGAGCAACACATACTATTCCAGAGATAAATCTCAAGTATTCTAAAGGTATTCCAGCCCTTTAAAAGCCCAGTTTGTTATTTCCCAAGGAAGGTCTTGGCTGGCTGTGATTAAGGAAATAAATCTGCACTTCATTTTTAGCCCAATGGCCCATTACAGCTTGTTTCAGATCCTAAGCTCTCAAGAATAACGAGAGTCATTTTATGGGAATGAGAGACAATAAATCACTGACTTTGTCAGTTGAGTGTTTTCCTCTGGTCTTTTTTTCTTTCTGAGAATTGTAGAGACAGCTGGCCCCAGAGGACCACTGCTTCCAGGACTGTCACCTGTTCTGTTTGGCTTCTACATTTGAAGTTTAAAGCCAGTCTGGTTGCTTTCTAGTGCCACTTGTTATTCTCCAAACCATATGAGATCAAAAAGATTCATTTCTACCACAAACATGGCAACAGCAGGCCTTCCTGACACCCTTTGTTTTCTTTTTGGTGATTTTTTTTACCTGTACCTACATGTCTGCTCATCAGTTCATTATATGAAAATTATGCATTAAAAATTGTAAAGTGTGTAGAGCTGGAAAAATTTTTAGTGATCATTGTATTTGCAATCTACGTGCTTTATGAATGAAAGAATGAAAGCTCCCCAATGGTGAAATGACTTAAGTCATTGTCACAAAGTTTATAAGAGTCATAGCTGGAATCATAAGGTTAGATAGAATCAGAGGTCTAAGCAGTTTGCCCTGATATTGCTTTTCTTCATGCCCTAGAATGTAGCTAGCCCTTTTGCCTCACATATATGCCTGGCACAAAGCAACACTGATCTAGATGTCTAGGACCAGAGAAGGGAATAACCTTGAATCAGGGGGTCCTGGAGTCAAGTTGTTCTGCTTCTTGAGAAGCATTTGTTAAATTTACATTGCGTGCCTATACACTTTGTGAATTGTTAAATGCTATATATTAGGGCTTGATTTATTATTTTGCTGATTGTTGAGACATAAGAAAGTGATGAAGAAAATGTTAAAAATGCTGATTAAATTTAAGTGTGTTGGGAACACATCGATTTCCCTGGAGAGTCATTTGTTAACCAGTTACAAACATATGCCTTCCTTGAACTTTATAATCCATCTGCCTTCACTATTGCTTTGCCTGAACTCCTTCCTAGATGTTAGCATACTCCCACCTTCTCCTTGTCTCCCCAGACCAGTGATACTGAACCCCCAAGTACCAAAGAAACTCCAGTTGTCCATTGTCTCATCTCCATCTATCTCAATCCTACCCCACCGATGTTCCACTCTGGATTTGTCTTCCACTCTGCTCTCTGGAACCTCCAGTCTATAATTAACAAATTTCCTTTCATTTTATACCTCTTCCTCTGAATTTGCTTTATCTACCTCTTCTCTTTAAATTTTCCTCCCACTTGTTGATCCTGAGGGGGGAAATCAGAATAGACTTCTATCTCCATTGTTACTTCTAAACTTCTAACATTTTAGAATTTCTCTTTCCATTTTGTTTTATCTAAATTTATCACCTAATCCAGATTCTGCTGGTCACTATCAAGGGACACTTAGGACATTTACATTCCCAATGAAATCAATAAAGAGCTCATGGTCTTTCTCAACTACTGCTCTCATTTCAGAGATTTCAACATATATGTTGATGTTCCTTAAAATACACTATCTAGTTTTTTTTTTTTTAAATATTCTCTGCTCTCATGATATACTCTTCCATTCCACCTCAGTTACACATGGAATGGTCAGCCCCTCAATTGTCATCTGTATTCCTCTTTCACATTTAAGATCTCTGAGTTTGCTTCATCTGATTATAATCATTTATCTTTCTATTTACAGTTTTATCTTTCTCCTTGCTAAGGCCAATGCATGTACATGTATCTTTGATTCTTTCCCCTCTTAACTCCTCCAGAAGTTTATTATTCTTATTATCCCTTGTCTTTCTCTAATATTAACTATAGTACTTTATTCTTTACTGCCTCCAAAAATACCAAAATGATTTCTCTTTGAAAAACTACCATCCCATTCCTAGTGTCCTATATCTCTTTTTACTTTCTTTTTTTTAGTTTTTTTTTACTCTTTTTAGTTAAACTGATTTAAAAAGTCATCTACACTTGGTACCTCCATTTCTTCTCCTCTCTTCTAAATCCTCTGTAATTGGGCTTTCAATCTCATCATTCAATAGAAACGGTTCTTCCCAGAGTTACCAGTGAGCTCTTAATTGCCAAGTCTAATTGCCTCTTTCTACTTCTCATCCTTCTTAGCCTTTCTGTTGCTTTTGGCACTCTTGATTACTTTTTGCTTCTGGATACTTTCTCCTCCCTAGATTTTCTTCTATCTTGCTTTTCATCTACCCGAATGAAAACTTTTTTGAAAGGCTTCTTTGCTGGATTTTCACCCATGTCACACCCCAAAATGCTTTATCCTGAACCTTCTCTTTTCTATCTTTAGTCTTTCATTTAGTGATCTTCTCAGGTCCCATGAACTCATTTATAATCTCTATGCAGTTCACTCTCAGATTTTTATGTCCAGTATCAATGTCTCTCTTGAGCTTCTGTCCCACATCACTTATTAGACATTTCTAAAAGCTTTTCCTGTAGGTATTTCCAACTTAAGTTGTCCAAAAAAAAAAAAACCAAAACAAAACAAAAAACCTTACTCTTCTTTACAGAACTATTAAGCACTATTTTTCAAAACACCCAAATTGGAAATTTGGAGTCATTATTGACATTTTGATTCCCCTCATCTACATATGTAAGCATTGTCAAATCTGGTCATTTCTATCTCTGAAAGTTTTCTCATATACTTCTCTCTACTCATAAAAGCACCACTCCAGTTAAGACTAGCATTACCTCTTACTTAGATTGTTGTAATAGTCTTCTAAGTCTTCTTAAACCTTTTCCATTCAAGAAATTTTTACATGGTCCTTGGTATATAGGTATATACAAATCAAACATGTACTGATAATAAATCATAATTTCACACATTTAATTAGGATGGGGTTGCGAACCATAACATAAAGAAGCTGGAGTCTAGAAGTGATTACAAGTGTCAATGTTGAAAAATTACCCATGCATATGTTCTGTCAATAGAAAGCTATAATAATTAAAAAAAAAAAGAAGCTGGAGTCTAGGTAATATATAGAGCACATGATTATTTTGCTTCTCACCTAGTTTTACTCCTTATTCTTCAATATGACATTTTCCTATTCTTTGAATAGTGTAGTCTCCCTAAAGACACATTCCTCCCACAACCATGGCTATTCCTCTGATGACTATCTGTCCAGGTTATACCATGAAGAATCCAGAACATCTGTGTATACCTTCCTCCCAGTGGTGCTCCTGACTCTTCTGGTTCTTTGTGACAACATTATTCCCAACCTAAAGATGTCTCTCCTCCTGAGACCCCTCCTTTTTACTGAAGACCATGACAAGACCTCCAGTACCTGATAGTCCAGACCATCTCTCCTCACTTTATATCAGCTCATGCATCTTTCAAAGTTTCTCCATGTTCTTTGTTTCTCGCAGTAATATTCTGTTGTCTCATGGAGCCATTACCCAAATTATAGATTTAGTAGATGGTCTTTGAGAGACTTTGTGGTTCTCACAATTCAAATATTGGCTGTGCCATTTCCTATCTGTGTGACCTTGGGGAAAGCTCACTTAACTTCTCTGAATCTCAGTTTTTTCATCTATAAAATGAGGGACTTGGACTAAGTGGTTTCTAAGAATCCTTCCAGGTTTAAATTAATGACCCTATGATCATCTGTGGTCAATCTAGCAATAAACCTCTCCCACCTTAGTGAGACCGGTCCTCAGACAAGAGGTAGATGTTATCACTGGGCTGCCATCCAAAGCCATTCGGCGTGGTAGGACTTGGCAGGGCTGGCATTCTGCTGGCATGCATTTTGAGAATTTAGGCTCACCGCTTTGCCCTGATGAGACTTTGGAGGAGGACTCGAGTGGGCATCTGCCTCATTAGCCCTTGAGAAATTGAGAGCTGGCACTAAAGCAATGAACACGGACAATCATGAACAAACAAGCATTTAATCTCAATGAAAACCCCTGAATGATTACCCCTCTTGCAGCTGGGTTCAAAACCAGCCCATCCATTCAAAAGCCCATTAGGCAGACTGCAAAATTCTCCTGATGCTTTCCCACTCTTCATTCCATGGTTGGTCCATGTCCAGGGCAGGTCACTGAACCTTTCAATGCTTCTCTTGTTTCATCTGCCAAGAAACAGAGTCAATTAACATTTTCAATCTCTAAGCTTCAGAGGAGTAGCACGAGTTAATTTTTGCCCTGCTTTCTTGTTGTTAGGCTATGTTGCTTGCTGATTTACATATTGAACACAAATGACACTGTGTTGAGACTTGAAATTAACATTCTTCTATGGTAACCAAGAAGAGGCAAATGTTGGATCACTCATTTCAAAGATCTGAACATTTATTAATGTAGCAGGAATGGGGAATAACAGTATTATACTAGAGGGACAGCCTGACAATTCATTTATCACCATTTATGAACCATGGGTGCATCCACTGTCACAAATGAAGATCGATGTATTATCTCCAGAGGCCCCCTGACACACAACTAATGACTGAGGGCTTTTCCCCCCTTAAATTTTGGTCTGAACCCGTAATCTAATCAGTGGATGGAACTCCTGGGAGGAAACTCCCTTTATCAATGCAATAAGCCACTGGCGTGTCTGCAATTTGTAATTTTAGTGAATTACCTAGGGCCACTGACAGGTTAAGTGATTTGCTCACGGTCACACAGCTAATATGTATTGGGGCAGGGCTTTAACCCTCTTTACTTGAATCAGAGTCCAGTTCATTCTCTAGGACATACACGAGTAAGTGTGATTTTAAAATACATCCATCAGTAAACATTTATTAGGCACCTACTATGTGCCAGATATTGTGCTAAACCTTGGGGATGAAAAAAGGAGGTAAAAGAAAGTCCCTGCATTGAACTACGTTGTTGCTCAGTCATTTCATGTGACCCCACTTGAGGTTTTCTCGGCAAAGATACTAGAGTGGTTTGCTATTTCCTTGTCTAGATGAGAACCTCATTTACAGATGAGGAAACTGAGGCAAACAGGGTGAAGTGATTTCTCCAGTTCCACATGGTCAGATTTGAATTCAGAAAAATGAGTCTTCCAGGACCCATACTTTTTCTACGTACTTTTTTCACCACCTATCTGCCTCCAAAGCATACAAACTATTACCCATAACATACTAAGAAAAAAAAGGAGGTGGGTATATTTATTAGCAAATACATGACTTAAATCAAGACTCCCCCCATTCTTGATATATTGATTGAGCAAGGAGATGCTTTTCAGGGATGTCCCCTAATGCTTGGAATATACTCCACTTCTTCCTTTGAGTCTTTATCCTCCTTGAAAGCATACCATAAAGTCCTTTAAATCTACCTCCCACAGTAGACTTACAAGGCAGCTAGAATATTGGCCGTGGAGTCAGGCTAACCTGAATTTTAATCCAGTCTCAGACATTCACTAGCTGTGTGACCCTGGGCAAGTCACTTAACTCTGTTTGCCTCAGTTTCCTCATTTGTAAAATGAGCTGAAGAAGGAAATAGCAAACCACTTGAGAATTTCTGCACAAGAAAACCCCAAAAGGGGGAAAGTTGGACACAATTGAAACAACTCAGCAAAAATAATAGGCTTTTCCTCTGTACCCCCAGTTAGAATGTAAGCTCCTTGAGGCATCTTTGTATCACCAGTTTCCAGCACAATTGCTTGCACATAAGGACAAAGGCTAATCTGATATTCATGGATAAAGAGAATTCCTTCTACCAATTTAGACTAGTGTTTTCTCTGATGGTTATAATCTTAGAGAGGAGCTCAAGCACTGAGAATTTAAGTGGCTTGCTCAGGATCCAAGTATGTGTGTCAAAAGTGGGATTTGAACCCATTTTCATGGTTCTGGCAACTCAACACCATGCGGTCTTGTTGTAAACACTTGAATTACTAGCCAACATGTTACATGAATCTATTTAGCTTTGGAAACAGAAAAAAAAATACCCTGTTATGTTTCTGATGATATGAAACACCGAGGGCCAAGGAAGACCTGTGTAGAGTGGTCCCAGTTTTGGAAATAAGTCATTTTATGATCATACTTTATCTCAGAAAAGAGAGGACTTGGTAGGGAGGAAGGAGGGAGAGTGAGGGAAAGATGAGATGATGGAGGAGTAAAAGGAGAGGAGGGAAGAGAGAGCAAGATCATTTTTTGCAGGGCTGTTACCTACAAAAGAATATCAGCTTCTTCTGTCTGTCCCAAAGGGCAGGTGTACTAGAACCAGGTAAAAGATGAAAAGGGCTAAATCTCATCTTCCTCGGAAGATGGATGTCAGGAAAAACTTGCTCGGAAACAGGGCCAACTCAAGTTGGACTGAGCTGCCTTGGAATTTTTGGTTTCCCCATGTTCAGAGGTCCTCAGACTTGCTGGGGATGTTTAGGGGAGGGGTCAGAGCAGATGGCTGCTGAGATTCTGGGAGTCTCTTTGATTCTATCATTGGAAACTTGAGCTTCAGAGAAAAAAAGACTCTTGCCTGGAGCTAACAGATCCAGTATTTTCCACTACGGTTGCAGAAAATCCTGGCCAAGAGACTGAAGAGAGGCGCTTACTTCTCATTTCTCCTGAGTCCTGCTCCACTTTCTCTGAGGTTGGTCCTGTCTATGTCTATTGGCCTCAGGGTGGTTTGTCTTAAATTGTGTGGCCTTAGTGGGCAGAGATGGATTACATGTTCTATGATGGTTTACGTGCTCCCTGGGCTGCTCAGAATCATTTCCATGCTACCCCTCTTTAAATCAGAGCTGTGAGATTTCACTGCGGGGGCAAGGAATCCCCTTTTTTGTCAAAGTGGATGGAGCAGCTCCCAAGTGTCAGAGAAGGAAAATTTAGCTTTTAAAATTTACAGCTTTTTAAGCAATAAAGATCTTTGGTAGTAAACTTTTATTTAGGGGGAAATTTTTGTTAATAAAATTTTTGTGGTTTAGAAACACCTGTCTAGTTAAAGGAATGCCTTAGTTTCAAAACAATTTTCCTTCTTTTGGGACAAGTTTCACAATAAACCATATTCTCATAATTTAAGACATGTGGCTAAATAATGCATTGTAATAATGCATTGTAGGAATTCTGGCATTTTAGCTGATCCTAAAACCAACCCAGTCTCTCAACTTTCTGGAGGTAAGGACACTTGTGACAAAATAGCATTGCTACTTCTGATATAGGACATATTCAGAGCAGTGAAGCCCCTGGAGCTCTAGTTTGCAGTTTGAAAAACAAATATCTTTCTAATCAATCAACCAACAGGAAATTATTAAATACCTACTGTGTGACACTCTATTGACACATTTCCTGACCTCGAGGAACTTATATTCTTTTGGTGGAGATAAAAATTCACAAAGAAGTATAGGCTATATATTCCTACCATATGTAACAAATATCGGACTACTTGCTATTTAGGGGAGAGGGTAGGGGAAGGAGGGAAATTGGAACGCAAGGTTTTGCAAGAATTATGGAAAAACTGTCCATGTATATGTCTTGAAAAATAAAAAAAAAACTTTAATAAAGAAAAAAATATGCTAATTATGAAATCAATACAAGGTACATTTTGGGGGCTCTAGTGGAGGGCACAAGAAGTTGGGAGTATGAAAAAAGGCTTAATGTATGAGGTAGAGACCGAACAGAATCTCAAGGGAAATGAAATTGGACTGGATTTGCAGTCAAAGGTGATTGCTTTTTAAAAAAAGGTATGGACTCACTCTTAGTATTTTTTTGTTAACCAAATTCACTCCTTTTTGTAATAGCCTTTCATTTCAGACAGGAAAATTCTCTATTAGCTTAAGATTGCCGAATGAGCCAGACATTTTTTGGATCCAGTCAATGGGGGAATTTGTTTTGTTTGACTATGAATATCCATGTTTGTTCCTAGGATTTTCTTTTTATTTTCAATGGACAGAGTGAGATGGGAAGAAGAGAAAATAAATACTTGTTAATTTAAAAAATTAAATTACAAAAAGGAATTCTTCCATCATATTGGAATGTCAGCTTCTTGACCTCAGGGACTTTTTTTTTTTTTTTGGCCTTTCCTTATATTTACAGCAGTTAGCAGAGTGCTTGGCACATAGTAGGAGCTTTATGTCTATTGACTGACTTTGATTGAATTGAATCTCAAAATCATTGTGCTGAGCTCCTAAAGAACTTGAACCTCTTCAGATTCGTGTGCAGTCTTTAAACACTTGATGAGTGGAAAGAACATTGAGTTTGAAGCCATGGGTTCTGCATTTGAATCCTGTCTCTTTCTGTATTACACATGTGAACTTAGGTAAGTAAATTCAGCTCTTTGGGCCCTACCTTTCTAATGTATTAGACGGCAGAGTTAGAGTAAAAGACCTCTGAGATCTTTTTCAGCTTGAAATCTATGCCCCTGTGATCCTAACTTGGAATTGAAGCTCCCCCAGATTTCAAATTCAAATAGGTGCCCTTGTTAATTCTGTCAATTTCTAGGGACATTTCTAAAGCCCCGTTTGTAGCCTCTCCTTATAAATGAGCTTGAGCACACATGAATCAATCTCTCAAAAATATCTCTGCTCTGTTGTTCCAGTTATACAGTCCATTAGCATTCATCTCACACTGCTTTGCCTATATAAATTTAACATGATGAAAGGTTGATGCTGAAGAAGAATCTTTGGACATATTTGTTACCTTAGCAACCTTGTCCTAGACTTCAATGGCCCTGACCTAGCTACAAAGCTCTTCACTGCCTAACGAGACACTCCTAATGACAGCTAGCTGAAATTGAGGGCTGCTGAGAAAATGGCTTCTCATCTGGACAATAACCTTTGGAGGAATATTATCTTTATCAAATTTCCAAAAGAATACAAACACTGAACACTGTCCCCCTTTATAATTACATTCATAAGGCCATCATGTTTTAAGTGCTTCTGGGAAAGCATTAGTAACAGGAAATTAAGTGTTACAGAATAATTGCTAACCTAGCTACATAAAACCAGAAAAGGCTGCTTGCTGACACCGAGTCAGAGGCACTCATTAGGTACCTCGGTCCTGTATAATTGAAAAATTGTTTGTGTAGAAGTACTCTAACTGCCTCGTTAGTCACAATATGTGTATTTATATTTGGAGAATAAGAGAACTGACCATTTAAAGTTCAAATTATACAGGGAAGCGAGGTGTCTAGACAAAGGTATCTAGAGTTCAGAAAATGTTAAAACTTTTGAGTAACAAAAAAATCAGGATAATGTGTCACCAACAATATTTTTCCTTTTATTTATTTATCATTATTATATATTCATATATATTTTATAATTTTTTTCTCCCATTAGTATAAATGCTGGGAATGCAAACTATGACCGAAGACTCTCCCTTTAAAAAAAGTGTGCATTTCAAGAAAAATCGTATCCCAGCTCATTGTTTCATGATGTGAAAGTGTGAGAAGGCACTGAACTTGGAGTAAGGAAGATCTGGATTCAAATTCTGCCTCAGGTTTTTACTAGCTGTGTATAAAGGGCAAATAATTCAATCTCTATAAGCCTCAGTCTTCTCATCTATAGAATGAGGGGGATTGAACTTTAAGGTCTCTCCTATTTTTAAAAGTATAAGCCTTTAGATATTGAGGTTGTTTCCATCGTTTGACATTTAGGACAATCAATGTCTTAATGATTTTTTCTTGCCTTTCCTTCATATGTGGGCTATTTTGCAAATGAAGGACTCTGATAGAGCCCTCTGTTAAACCTTTATCAAGACGGGGAGGTAAAACAAGTTTCTCCAGACAATCTCTGACAGCTTCTCTGATCTGTAAAGGCTTGAGGTTGAGTCCAATGAGAGTTTGTCTTTCACTTGATGGCCAACCTTGATGATGTTTGGAGAGTCTACCAAATGAGGAATTTTCCCAGCCATAGCAATTCATCAGTTGCTTTACTTTAATCATTGTATATATTGTTTCTTCTGGTTCTGCTTTCTTTGCTCTGGATTAAACATTCCCATTTGTCTATGAATTTCTTAACTTCATTGTTTCTAATGGCACAACAATGGCATTGTTTCTAATATCTACAGGATCATAGTTTTACAGTGGGAAGGGACCTTATTTTAAAGAGAGTTTAAGTGACTTGCCCAGAGTCAGATAGAACAATTTGAATCCTGATCCATTTAAACCAGAATCAGTGATCATTCCACTGCAGCAAGAAACCAGCGTGTTTTTCCATTCACTTTCTTTTTGCTAGTTTAGTAACTTTTCAAGCATAACTCCAAATTGTTCTCAAGATTGCTTATGTCAATTCATAGCTCCAGCAACAGGAAGGACATTAATGAGCCAGTCTACCCACTGCTCCTCCAAGTATTGACTATTTCTATCTAAATAGTTTCAGAGTGATCAGCACCTATCCCATTTTCAAAGCTTTCCAGATTGAATATGCCCGCAGTTTTTCACAGTACTTCCCTTGGGATGTTTTTCTTTAAAAGCTAACTGAAATTCCTCTTCCTATTGCCCAAATTCGTTGAACTGGCTTTTATTTCTCCATAGCAACTTCAGAGATACGGTTGGTCAGTACCGCCGTGCATTTGCTAATAGCTTGTCTTAAGTTTAGACCCCCTTTTCTTCCTAGATGCAGATAAAAGATTGTCCTCATTTAGAAAGTTTGCAAACAAGCCCAAATATTTCTTCAGATGAAAGCAGCAATAAAAAGATAGGCATTTCAAAGTGATACACAGTATTCTTCAAATATACCCTTAATTCCAATACTCCTGACAAGATTTAGAAATATTAATTTGATTTTTGAAGGAATTCAGGAAAATAAAAATGGTTGACTTCAACTCCTCCAAGAATTTTATTATGGTTTTGTTTACTGGAAATGTTTAATCTAATTTGTATTATTAGATCATTTGTTACTGTTCTATAAGATTCCAATAAACTCTTTAATAAACATCAAAACTTGAGAACTCATCATCCTCCCCATTATATTTCTCTAAAAATGGGTTAACCCCATCAGCTTGTGAGCAAAGTGGATCAGAGAGATGGTAATTTATGAGGTTTTTTTTTTTTTCCTCTAGTGGGTGGAAAGCATTATTGGAAGAAACCAGTCCTAATGCAATTCAACACAGAGCCAACTAATCAAATCAACACGACCCCAGTCAGCAGCTGGGAATATTTACTATGAAAAATCTGTCTTTAGAATGGTTTTAATATCAGATTGATGTAAACATCGCTGGGGATTATAAGGACTCTCTCTGTCGGAAGCACTCAGATGGGGAGGAAAAGCGAAGCCTTCTCCAATTACCCAAAGAACAATGGGATTTTGATTCATTTGCTACCTGAGACCAAATTAAAGAGACAGCTCCATTTCTGGAATGATGTGTGATGTATGGGATGGATTCAGGGTTGACCTTAGAATCACAGTTCAAGACTTACCTCTGACAGGTACTGACTGTGTGACTCTAGTTAAGCAATTTACTTCTTAGTGTTCTAACAATTCTCCAACACTCTAAACTCCAGATGAATATCTGCTCAGATTAGACAAAGGAAGTTTCCTGACTGGGAATTCTCTCCACAGATGGAATCCCAGGCAGTTTCAGAAAAAAAAAAAAAAAACCAAAGTGTTGGGAACAAGAGAAATATTACAATGTGGTATTGTAGATAGAAAGCTGGCCTTGGACCAGGAAGAGCCGGGTTCAAGTACAGTTTCTGATCCATACTGATTGTATGCCCATGGACAAGACTTAATCAAAGACTGCAGAGCAAATGTCTACTTCTGGGTGCCCTTATATATATGTTCTTTTTCCAAATGCATTCCTAGATAACACTCAGATGACACAACTTCGAAGACCCTTTAGTCTCTACCTGTGCAGAAATAAGATTTTGCATAAATTGGCAAGGGACCTTACAGGTCATTGAGTCTTTTTCATTTTAAGATGAGGAAATTGAGGAAACTGAGACACAGAGTGGTGTTGACTTGCACAATGTCACACAATAAGCACCCTAGAATTATATATTTAAAACTAGAATGGACCTCTAAGACTATCTGGTACAGCCTCATTTTACAGATGAAGAAAATGAGGCTCAGAAAGATCAAGGGAATACAAAAAGGGCAAAAATATTCCTTTCTAAGGGAGGAGACAATAAGAATGTACATATAAGATATACAGAGGATAAATTGGAAGTAATCTCAGAAGAAGGTACTAGCAGCAAAGTGGATGGGGAAGGACCTTTTGCTGAAAGTGGGATTTGAATTGAGCCTTGAAAAGATCCAGGGAAGCCAGGAGACAGAGGCGTGGAGGCAGAATGTTATGGTCATAAGAGACTCTAAATCCTTCCCTTTTCCTGCTTCATTAGGCTGCAATATTCACCCCTATTCAGAAGGATGGGAGGGAGGGAGGAAGGGAATGAGAGAGATTCTACATACTGCACTGTAGGCCCGATATGAAAAGGAAAGAACAGTATGGACAATATCCCCTAGACAAAATTGGGCCACGCTAAGCAATAGAGGAAGCCAAGCAGATGGGAGAATTAAGAGCAGGTGCAAATTATTTAAAAGCAATCAAATTAATCCAGTAGGAATGCAAGGGAAATTCAATGACTTAAGGACATGACATTTAGACAAATTAAACTAAACAAAATAGAAAAGCATCTAAGGATAAGGAAAACGAGATTGGAAGTTAGAGGACAAGTAAAGTAAAAAGGATAGGAGTGATTGGAATGCATAAGGAAAAACACATCTCCTTTTTATTCTATGTTTTTGTGGCAAAGGAAAATTCATCTGACCATTTCTTAGCTTAGTGCCAACATTGTTCTTAAAATAATGAGGTTTTTAACCTTTCTTGGGTTCCAGATCTATTTGGCTGTTCTAGGGGGAGCTTGAGGATATCTTTTCAGAATAATAACTTAAAATTCGAAACAAAATATAGAGGTCTACAAAGGAAATAAATTCTATTGAAATAGAGTTATCAATATATATTTTCAATTTTAAATGCATTTTTATTTAAAGTTTTGAATTCCAAATTGTATCTCTTCCTTCTTTCATATATATGCATATATATATATATACATATATGTGTGTGTGTGTGTGTGTGTGTGTGTGTGTATTAGGTTTGCAGACCCCAGATTAAGAAACTCTGATATAGATCAAACATCTGAAAAATATACTTATTGTTGTCCCTGTGATCCTCATTTTTAATCTTTATGTTTTTGGCAGATAGTGGACATTTTCCAACAAATAAAGCCTGAATAATGACTTATTGAGTATATTGTAGAGGTAATTCTTGCTGAGATAAAGATTTGACTCAAAGATTGGAATACTTCCAATACTTTCTTATAGATTCTTATAGAATCACAGACTTAGGTGAGCACGAAGATAACCACTGGCATTTAAAATTAATAGGTAGCATTTACATAATGCTTTAAAATTTGAAAATTGCTTTATAATATCTTATTTGATCCTCATAGCAAATTTAGGAGGAGGGTGCTATCATTAGTCCCATTTTACAGATGAGGAAACTGAAACACTTAGAGGTTAAGAAACTGACCCACTGTCCCTGACTCTGGAATATCCACTCTATTCACCATATCACAGAACTTCCTAAAGAGTGAAAATGGTTCAAAGTATAAAGTGTTCACTCTCAAGAAAGAGCAACTCATTCATTTGGAATTTAATTGGAAGATAGTGCTTCTTAGAGAGACAGAAAAGGACATGTATTGATAGTTGGGTAGGAGAAGACCGATGATAGAAGCAAAACAATTGTCAGATGAACTCACAACTACAACTAGAATTAAATTTTGACATGTATGTATATGTATATATATTATGATTTATATATTGTAGCTTCAAAGGGAGAAGGAACTTTTGATGTCATTCAATTCAACCACATTATTTTACGTTCAAGAAAACTGAGGTCTAGAGAAACTGAGGCAAGAAACTTGCCTTGAGATGCCCATCTTAGGATGCCCAGGATTCAAATCTTGGACATCTGTTGCCAAATCAAGGACTTCTTCATATTAACTTCCTTCTTTGAATTGAGCAGCCTTTATACACCTTCAAATGCCATACACATTTATTTCAGCCATAATTATTGTTGTTATTATTGTTGCTTATTTCTAGAAGGCTTGCTTTGGAAATCTTGACAGAAAGTGACATTAATTAAATCTAATCAAAATTCTGAAGTTTAATAATGGGTTTATTTCAAGATAGATCCCAGAGCAAAATCCAGTTTTGCCTCTTTGGGAAAGAAATGATGTCGTTCATATCCCCAAAGTTTACAAGATTGAGTATACCAGAAACCCAAGTTACATCCTATTTAAATGTCTTGTATCCCAGATATTACTATTTTCTCCGAGTCCTATTGGGCATACCAGTTGCTCACTAAATAACATTATTTTCCCTTCTTCAAAGATGTGGTGTTTCAGAAATGGAGGGGGGTGGGAATCAGGTCTCAAAGCCACCTTTTCTTTTCAAATGGTTTTCTTCCTTTTTGTTGTGATGTGGCCAACAGCTCTTTGTCTTCTCTTTCTCTTTAGCATTGGGTCATCTGGTAGAGCATGAGCCTAAAAATAAAAGAAGTGAAGACAATAATGTTCCTAGGGGCAAAAAACAAAAAGGACAGCACATGAAAGGAACTGGGAAAGAAAAAGGCTAGCGTAACATTACTCACAAAGGAGGCAAGAGTTGAAAAGATTATAGAATTAAGAAAAAAGTCTGTTAATGTGATTTTAGGAAAAAAAGTAATTTAAATGAATAAAAAAGCCATCAAAAAGTAGATGAAAGGAAGTACATTCAAAAAAAGAAGGTATGGTTTTTTCCCCCCAAGAAACCTTAAACCTTCCAGCAGGGGAAACGAGACCCTTCAGGAAGCCCAGATATAATTAACTGAAATTACAGCTTCAATAAAGTTTGTAACTAAACCCAGAGCATCCAAACAGTTGTTTTAACGGAAAACACAGGATACTTTTTGCCTCATAAAGTCTGAATTTAGAACGAGTCAAAAAATCAACTCCTTTTCAGGATGCAAAGAGAAACTGTGAGGATGACAAGTAGAAATTTCTATTCCTCTTAAGAAATTTGACTTTTTAGATCAGAGCAAAGAATCAACAGAGGGCAAAGAATTCTTTTTTGATATCTTCTACTTGCTGTTCTGATTAGCTCTCTCACATTGCCAGCAAGTTTGGTGTCTTGGCAGGACCTAGGAGCACAGAATTCTAGCCATAGAAAGGAACTTAGTCTGCTCCAATTCTTTGCCCTTTGATAAATAATCCACTGTGTACTCTAGCAGACAACGAGTAATCCTGTCTGCTTGAATATTTTTGCTTAATAACCCACTAAAAAGTTTCCTTTTTAAAACGGTATGTTTTTTGTAATTTTGTTCTATGCAATTATAAATGAGATGATGTTCTGATCCTATCAATCAATTGTTTGGGATGTAGCATAGACACAGATAAAGATGAATTGGAGGAAGAACAGTGGAAGCTAGGAAATTTAGTTGGGAGCAGATAATAATAAGGACTTGTCTAGGGTGATGAGACAGTGATTATAGAGAGGAGGGGAAGATGAAGGTGATTGGGAGGACAAAGACAGAAAAACAGAGATGGAGAAAGAGCTCACTCACACACACACAGAAAGAGAGAGAGAGGGAGAGAAAGACAGAGACTCTCACCCTAGTCTAAGCAGATAATAATGACTTGTACTGGGGTTTCTAGACAGTGATTATAGAGAAGAGGAGAAGATGAAGGAGGTTGGGAAGATAGAGATAGAGAGAAAGAGAAATGGAGAAAGAGCAAGAGAACCATATCCAGAGAGCCAGAGAGAGCGAGAGAGAGAGAGAGAGAGAGAGAGAGAGAGAGAGAGAGAGAGAGAAAGAGAGAGAGTGAGAGAGAGAGAAAAAGAGAGAGAGTGAGAGAGAGAGAGAGTGAGTGAGAGAGAGAGAGCCAGAGAGAGAGAGAGAAAGAGAGAGACAGAGACAGAGAGACAGAGACAGACAGAGACAGACAGAGACAGAGACAGAGAGAGAGAGACAGAGACAGAGACAGAGACACACAGAGACAGAAAGAGAGAGAGACGGAAAGACAGAGTGATAGAGAGACACACAGAAACAGAGACAGAAAGAGACAGAAAATCAGAGAGATGACAGAGCAGAGAAGAAGAGTGAGAGTGTGAGAGAAAAATAGAGACAGAGAAAGAGAGTGAGAGACAGAGACAGAGACAAAGACAGAGAGGAAAGCAGAGAATTAAGACCAATGGGTGTGTGGTACAAAGAAACAAGTTCTATTTGATGAAAAGAAAGATTTCTAAACGACTAGAACTCGGCCAAAGTTAAACAGGCTGCCTTTGGAGGTAGTGACTTCCCCTTCTCTGGATGAATATTTGTCAAGGCAATAGCAGCAGACGTTTTCTTCAGGTACGAGTTGAATATTAGGGGACCTCTAAACTCCTTTCCACCTCTGAAACAGTGGACTTCATTTCCAACTCATGTTTCTGCAGCTCTGAAGCAAGTTCTAAATTTGGCGAATGTTGTTTCCCCTCATCTTTCGTGTACCCTTTCAGCATCTTTGCCTTTGCTCATTATTCATTTGGGTGCCAGCGGCTGAAAGTGCTGAAGTGGGATGGAATTTCCCCAGTTAACATAATTACCACCATATATTATTACAGCACTCCAGTCCTAACATTCTCATTTTCAGTGGCCTATACATATTGCCAAAATAATTTCCGGAGGAGTGATTTCTCATCTTTGTCTTCGGTCTCAGAGTAAATTGTTGCCAAGTTTGGTGAGCGTCTGTTCAGCCACTTTTGAGTGACAAGTGTGTGAATAAATGGGGGCATTTTACCTCTTATGAGAACATTTAAGGATCTTATTTGCATTCAGATAACTCAATAACCACTTGAATTTCCAAGCTCCTGGTAAGCAGAGTGTGTGTATGTGTGTGTATGTGGTTTGGACTGAGGGATTTTGAAACTTGAAAAAAAAAAAAAAACCAGGTTAGGAAATGAAGCTAACAATGGGTGAGAGAAATATCAAACCGTGCTCTTTAAGATGGCATTAAATGGGATCCCAGAGGTCTGATGGCCTTTCCTGCTGAGCTCAGTATTGTAAATTTCAGAGTTTTGTGTGTATGCATATACGAATGGGCATGTAATGATCCAATAACACAGTTCTAATAGATGCTTATTTGCATATTGAGAAAAAACATGAATGCTCTGGAGCTCACCTTCTGTGCAAATGGGACAAGTCCCAGGCAAAATTGGGAAGTAAGTGGAGTTTATCTTTGACAACCTCCTATATCTCTCCAGTGCTTCCAATGCCCTAACCTAGTATTCCAGGTACTAGGATACCTGGCATCTTTATTTTTTTTAAATTAAGAGACACTTAATGTTGTTCATCTCAGCTGTGGTATAGTGAATAGGGCACTGTAACTGGATTCAGAGAGACCTGGGCTCAAGTGCCATGGACACTTACTAGCTGGGCAACTTTGATCAAATCACTTAAGTTCTTTGCCTCAGTTCCCTCATTTTTCAAAAAAGGGATTGGATTTGATAGATTCTACCGTTTCTTTTAGCTTTAAACCTATGATCCTATGATTTATAATCCTTAAGGCTAGTTATGGTGTTATCAGTCCCAGGGGGATTATTTTATATATTAATTTACTTAGTTAGTATAAAATATGTTTTATTGATATCATTTATCTTTTTTATCATATTGATTCTGGATTTCCCCATCTTCCTCGTATTGGAGTTTTACTTTTTAACAAATAAAACCAATGAAGCAAAAGCTTCTAATTCTGTGACTCTCTCTTCTCCACAGTGGTGGGAATATTATGTCTAGAAGTTTCACCTCTTGGTCCTTAGGAGGAAGGAACATTTCTTTCTCTATACTACAAGATTGTCATTAATTTTTTTCCAATTACTAAAATTTCAGCATCCTTTTTTTTTTTTTTTTTTTTTTAGATATCCTTTCACCGGCATTGTTTGCATTTTAATAAATGACTCTGATCATCAACATTTTCCAGTAGATATTTCTTGATCTTTTGCTGTGTATGCAAACTACTAACATTTAAAGACCAAAAAAAATCCCCTCAGGCTCCAAAGGAATATACGTCAAAGGAAGAGGTTTTGGGTACTTCAATATGTAGGAGTAGAAGAATATTATTTGGCAGGAGAGAGTGACTATAAGCGTTCAAATGACACTTTCTACTTTGTCTACCTAATTAAATAGTGAATTTGAAATGATACTATCCCACATACTGGTGTAATTGTTAGTGTGCTATGACCTGGATTCATATCTGGCATTAGACACTAGCTTTGCTATCCTGGGCAAGTCACTTAACCCTGTTTGCTTTAATTTCCTCATCTATAAAATGAGTTGGTGAAAGAAATGGCAAACTAATCTGGTATCTTTGCCCAGAAAACCCCAAATGGGGTCATGAAGAGTTAGACATGACTGAACAACATTCTGCCTACTATTCCTCATATACAGACACTCCATCTCTAGATTTCAGGCATTTTCACAGGTTGTCCCTAGTACTTAGTACATTTTCCTCATGTCCATTTTCTGGTTTTCTTGGATTCCTTCAAATTTCAGCTTAAATCATATTTTTGTCTTTCCCAGTTCTTTTAAGTGACTCTGCTCTGAGATTATCTCCAATTAATTTTGTATCTATCTTGTTTGTACATTGTTGTTCTGTCTCTATTTAGAATGGAAGTTTCTTGAAAGTGGGGTCTGTTATTTTCCTCTCTTTGTACCCTCATTGTTTAGTATAGTGCCTGTTACTTAGCAAGTACTTAATAAATCTTATTACTTATGGGAGCATTATTTGCTTAAAAAAATCTTGCTTTGCAGCATTATGGATTTATAGCAGGAAACAATGTAGTAGGACACATTAATTTTACAATAAAGAAAATAAAGTCTGGGGTGGTAAAATGACTTGTACAAATATGGGAAATTCACACTCAGCCCTCTGGCTCCAGATTTAATAATTTTTGAGTTGCCAAATATTATCAGACTGTCTCATTGACATCAGTTCAGTTAAAGTTATACAGTGTTGGTTGTCAGGTTATAAGACCTTACTTTGAATTCTGATTCTGATATTTACTATCAGAACTAAATAACTTGAGTTCCTTGGAACTCAGTTTCCACTCAGTTTCCTTATTTGTAAACTAAGAAGGTTGGACTAATTCATCTCCAGCTCTAGCCTTTTGATCCTATGAATTTTAATTCAATTCAATAAATGTTTATTGAAAGATTATCAGGTGTGGCAATGAAGAGAATATTGGTAACTTTGGAAAAAGTAGTTTAAATTGAGTGATGAGGATGGGCACCAGATTAAAAAGGGTCAACAATTGAATGAGAGGAGAGAAAGTAAACATACTAAGTTCAGCTGTTCCTTACCCCCTTCCCTTCCAGGAAAAAAAAAAAAAACTTCATTGAGAAAGAGTGGAAAGTTATAGCAGGAAAGTTAAAGGGAATAGTAGGATTTAGTAAAAAAAATTTTTTTAAATAGATGAAAATACTGGGAATGATTTAATGCTCTAGGGAAGGGATCTACAAATTTGATGGCAAATTGGAAGAACTAGTCTTCATGACTCTCTATATACTTGGCTTTCTGTCTAATAAACTAAGCTACCTCATGAAAAACAAAAAAATAAATAAATAGCAAAAGCTCTTTTCTTTGTTAATGATCAAGAATGACACCTTTAATAAAAGGAATAAATATTCTTCTCTTTCCCCTTAAAAGTTATGATGTTGATATAGTCTTCAGTGACTTAATTGGCTTTAGTGGGAGTTTGTAGGTAGAGTTATTTATTTTTATTTGTATTTAAATATGATAATAGGTATCATTTATATACCCCTTGAAGGTTTGTAAAACAAATTATGCAGATAAGCTCCTTGAGGGTAGAGTTCATTCATTGTGTTAATGTATTTTCAGTACTTAGGACATGACTTGCACATAGAAGATGCTTAATATCTCATTTTATCCTCACATCAACTTCATCAAGTGAATATCACATACATTTCCATTTATCATATGATGACACTGGATTAGAGGAATGAAGTAACATAGGGTTATGGGGAAGGAGGCTAGATGGTATTGAGGTTAAAATGAAATCTAGAGTCATTTGAAAAAATTATATTCCTGACTCAACTCTATCCTTGAACTTTTCACCTTCTCATAGGCAGCTTTGCCCTCTTGGAATTCCTCCAAGGAGACTCTCAATTGATTAGTCCTTGAACTGAATCACCAGATCAAAAGGGACCCCTCAAACATAAACTTATTTCATTTTTGATTCAGTATCCTCTTCTCACCAGCAGCTACTTTCCCCTAATCTTCTGATTCCTCTTTATATGTTATTTTTCCTTGTTACTTGTAATCTCCTTGAAGATGGTGGCTGTCTTTCTTTCTATTTGTTTTTGAATTTTTGGGATTTAGCATAGTGCCTGACATATAGTAAGTACTTTAAAAATAACTCTTTCTCTGTCTCTGTCTCTGTCTCCCTCCATCTGTCTGTCTGTTCTACCTATTTACCTATGTCTTTCTATCTATCTAATCTATATATCTGATCTGTCTGCCTATCCATCGTCAGCGTACCAACCTGTCTCTTTCTATAATCCATCTATCTTTAAAATCAATCAAATCAATCAGTCTATCTATCCATCTGTCTGTCTGTCTTCCTATCTCTTTTTATAATCTATTTGTCTATCTGTCTGTCTACTTATCTCTATCATCAATCAGTCTGTCTATCTCTTTTTATAATCTATTTACCTATACATATGTCTATCTACTTACCTATCTCTATCATCAATCAAATCAATCAATCAATCCATCTATCTCTCCATCTGTCTGTCTGCTTTTCTCTTTATCTGTCTACTTACCTATCTCTATCATCAATCAGTCTGTCTGTCTATGCATCTGTCTACCTACCTCTTTTTATAATGTCTACCTACCTATCTTTTTAATAAAAAAATAGCTATCTATCTGTCTGTCTGTCTGTCTATCTATCTATCTATCCATCTGTCTGTCTATTTACCCACCTATCTCTCTATATCCTCCCTTCCCCTCTCTTTCTCTCTTCTATCTAACTTAAGCAGTTAATTACCACTAACATGAGAGCCATCACTTGAACTTTCCCAACTTTTTCACATGAGATATTCTCACTGCCACATGGCACTTTTGCATTTGGGACTTTTCATCTCAGATGAGGATGACATCTTGAGAAATCCACTTACTCTGGGGACAGGCTGTGAACTCAAGTCAATATGTGAAGGAAGAAAAGATTCTAAAGCAACAAAGAAGTGAGAATCAGTGGTGAAGGTTGAGAAAATGGCATCACTTATTTCCCATTTAGGGAGGATTCCTGAATTGCTATGTTCATAGTAACCTCCTACCCTGAAAGCCAGCCCTAAAATTCTTCCAGCATGTGGGGAAGTTACATCTGGATGTCTCGCCAGGAACCAAAATAACATACTTGAAGGTTAAACTCCTTTGTCCTGCCTAACCCTTCTCTTGGCTGAGCTCCCCAATCAATCCATCAACAAATAGTTATTAAGTGCCAGACAGTGAGCTAAATCCTGGGGATAAAAAGCCAAAACATGGAAGAATCACTCCACCCAAAGAACTTTACCTCTGTTAGTAGTTGAGTGAAAGGAAAAGATTCCAGGATTTGAAATTTGGAGGTTCAATTCTTTATCCTGCGCCATGGGTAAACCTCATTTAAGTATCAGTTTCTCTTTTCGTAATGAAGCTTTTCATGAAGTGACTTTTCAAATCCCTTTTATTTACAAATAAAATTATCTTCTTAGCCCCTGTTCTTAAAGCTACCCATGCCCATAGTCTTGAAACTATCTTGACTCCTTTCTCACTCTTCATTATGTTCCATCTGTTGTTGGGGCTGGCGAATTTATTTGTACCTCATTCTTCTATGCTTATCTCATTCATTTGCTTTCTTCCCCTCAATAGTACTTTATTTCTTTATTCATTTTCAATTGCCATCACTTCTATTTACTTTTAATAGTATATTTTATTGATGCCTCTTGTAGTCATTTCACTTCTTCTCTAGATTGAACCTACATCAGTAATGTAATGAATAGTGTACTAATGCTGGAGTCCAAAGAACCTGAGTTCAAATGTGTTTTCAAACTGTGTGACCCTGGGCAAGTCACTTAATCCTAATTGCCTCAAAAAAACCAATAACTCAGTGTTTGACTTCTGTTAGTGATTTTTAAGTTCCTGGTATAGTCATTGTGTGTATGGTTGTCTCAGTTCTCATTTCTCTCTCTGTATCATTTTATAAATATAATGAATTTTCTCTGGATTTTTCATGTTTTTTTCATATATTATTGTGCAGGAAAATGTGTTAGCTTCATATATTGTACTGTTTGGGGCCAGTTCTTCAATCAAGGACACTCACATTGTTTCTAGTTCTTTGCTTGCAACAAAGAATGTTGTTGTTAAAAATTCGTTTTATAGCGGACATCTGGTTCTAACATAGGATTATCATCTTGGAGCTGAAAGGGATTGTAGAGTACATCTCAGCCTTTCCTTTCATTGAAGGAACTAAGGCTCAAAGATTTAAAAAAAATATTTTTCCCATTTTTATGTAAAAAATAACATTTGGTTATACATGTACATTCATTTTAAAACTATATATTTCCATATGAATCAGCTCAGAAATTTTGATGCATAATTTGGGGAAGGTCATACTGACTGACAGATGTAAATGTTGAATCCAGGTTCTCTGATTATACCATAGCACCTCTCAATCTTTGACTTAATTAGGGTACCACCAAAAGCAACTGGGTGGATAGAGTAATAGATAGTAGATAGCGTGCTGGAGGCAGTCAGGAAGACCTGAATTCAAATCTAACTGTGTGATCCTGGGCAAGTCACTTGATTCATTTAGATTTTAGTTTCTTTATCATTAAAATAAGGGGACTGGACTAAATGTCCTCTGAGATCCTATTCCTTCATGCTATGTTCTAATGTAGTTTTGACCCTCCTTATTGCTTGTTTAGACTTCAGAAATAGAGCTTTGTCTCACTGATTCTAGTTTCTTTATCTTCCATTAGTTCCAAACTATGCCACCATATTAATCTTCCTAATATGCAGCTCTGGTCAGAACTCTTCAATCTTATCTTTAAGTAGTTTTTCCTAAAGTAGCAGGGTTAGTGTGTGTGTGTGTGTGTGTGTGTGTGTGTTTAATGAGCCAAAGGGTATTAGAAAAGAAGTCTAACCCTTCTCATTGGAGGCCAGAATCCTTTGCATCTAGAACAGCTCAGAAAATAGTGTCCTGAGCCCATTTATGATTGTGATTATTGCTCAATATCTTCATTGATAAGACTGATAAGTCAGTGACTAAATGTTTGCATTTATGCACACTCTCAGAAGATGAGAAGGCTGAATTGGGTGAATATGGGGGAGATGTAGGAAGATAGAAGTTAATATGGAAAAGATCTGGGAGTTCTAGTGGACTGAAAGTTCAATGTGAGCTGAGAGTTTTGCTATGATAGATTAAAAGGTAATACAATCTTAGGCTGCATTCAGAGAATCATAGTGTTCAGGATTAGGGAGATGAAAATTGATCTACTATGTTTAAGAGGGGTTAGAATTTGTATTTATAGAGAAGTAATTTATATTGACAAAATTAAAGCTTCTTAATGAGTTGTGCTATTTAATATTACTACAATTAATAATAGGAATATTTATTTCAACATTATGTGAATCTGTCAACTCTTCCTGGTGAGTAGTTCCTTCACTGATATAGAATTGAAATCCATTTTATTTAAAATTTTTTTTATCATGTAGGTAGTTTGGTGCATGGAAAGAGTGTAGCATTTGGAAGTAGAGGAACTGGATTTGAACTCTTTCTCAAATTTTGTGCAATCATAAATATGTTGTTTTACACCTCCCCCCATTTAATTCTCATTTTCTTCATCTGTAAAATGAAGATGTAATTAAACTCAGTGATTCCTAAAGCCCCTTCTGGTTCTAAGTTTATTATTCTTGCATTTATTATATGCAGATAATTTACTCAATGCACTGGAGCTCTTTCCTTCAGTCTTCTAAGACTCTGGAACTTTCCATCTGTTAATTCTTTCTTTATCCATGACTGATCCAACTCATTTTCTTGTGACTCATGTTTTTGATTCTTCTTCTTTTTACTTAAGTGATTATGTAAAATCTCTCTCTCATGGCCACTAATTATGTTTCTACTTAGTCATATCATATTTCAGTGCTTATGGAACATCCAGGTGGGTATGTCCAGCAATCAACTGGAGATGGGAATGGCTACAGTTAATTAGAGATAAGAGGATTGGATATATTCTTTGGATACATTCTTTGTACATGGAAGTTGATGCGATCATTGAAAGAAAGACAGAGACAGAGACAGACAGAGACAAAGAGAGAGACAGAGACAGAGAGAGAGACAGAGACAGAGAGAAAAGGATAAAAAGAACTACTATTGCAACAGCACATTCCACACAAATAAACTCAGGTCTAATAAGTTGGGAAAATATCAAGTGCTCATGGGTAGGCTGAGCAAATATAATAAAAATGGCAATACTACTTAAATTAATCTACTTATTCAATGCCTTATCAATCAAATTCCCAAGAAATTATTTTGCAGATCTAGAAAAAATAATAACAAAGTTCATCTGGAAGAACAAAAGATCAAGAATTTCAAGGGAATTAATGACAAAATGCAAATGAAAGTGGCCTAGCTGTGCTGGACCTAAAAGTACATTATAAAGCAGTAGTCATCAAAACTATTTGGTACTGGCTAAGAAATAGGGTAGTTGATCAGTGGAATAGGTTAGGTTCACAGGACAAAATAGTAACTATAGCAATCTAGTGTTTTACAAACCCAAAGACCCCAGCTTTGGGGGTTAACAACAATATCAACTACTACTACTACTATTATTACTACTACCACTACTACTACTATTACTATTACTACTACTACTACTACTACTACTACTACTACTACTACTACTACTATTACTACCACTACGACGACTACTACTACTACTATTACTACTACTATTACTCCTCCTCCTCCTCCGACTACTACTACTATTCCTCCTACTCCTCCTACTCCTACTCCTACTATTACTACTACTAGACATACCCATAAATAAAGAAAGAATGATAATTCTCTAAAGAATACCAAGGATAATTCCAATGGATTGGAAGATAATCATAATACAGCAGTGTCAAAAAGACCCAGAGAAGAAGGGAGGCCCTTCATCTAGAAGAAGAGGGTGGTCAACAGTCTAGGATGGATACCTTGTAGATATACCTCAAGATGTTCTTGTTGACTTTTTGTTGATTGTATGAAGCCCAGGAATACTTACAGAGTCTTCTAAATGACAGCCACAATTACAACAATTTGTTGCTTGTAAAAGTAGTTGTAACTACTCACACAAGAAAATGAAGTGGATGAGGAATGCCCACTATCCAGATTATGATTTATAATTGCTTGGACAAGCTGTAGAATTAGCCTATCAGTCATATGGACAGAAACTTCAAATGGATAAAGGTTTGATCTCAGAATTGAGTAGCAGGAGAAAGCTAGGTTGTCTTTGGAAAATGGCAAAGTTCTAATAATCTGAACATTCTTCCCGAAACAAAGGGCCATCTTATTAAGGCCATTATTCTTCTGGTAATGCTATGTGACTGCTATACGAAGCAAAGAATATTACATTCTCTGAAGAATAAAACTCAAGTCACCCAAGTAGCAATGGAGAAATTGGTAGATGTGAATATAATGCACCCTATTAACTGCACAGAAAAAGTAGTGTTAAAATATAATTAGTGAAATGTATAACTGAACAAAAGAATGGATCGGTCATGTAGTAAGAACTATGGATAACTGATGGATGATTCGCATCAAAAAAAACATTGACTTTTTTGTCAAAAGACTTGAGTTCCGATATAATTTTTCATTTATTACCTTGGACAAACTTCTTCATCTCTCTGGATCTCAGTTTCTTCATCTATAAAATGAGGTAGCTGAACTAGATAGCTCAAAGTCCCATCCAACACCAGCCCCACCTATAAAGCACTATATTATCTGAGTGGATTAATCTTTGTTTCCTGACATATTCTTCTATTCCTTATATAACACACAACAGGTCAACTCTTGTTTCCACACTTTTAGGAGACTTTCCCCTATACCTGGAACACTCTTCCTTTCCACCTCCACTTTGTAGAATACATGACTTCCTTTAAAACTCAATTTGTGTCATCTTTTGTAGCAGATTCTTCCATCTACCTTGTGGGAGAAGAACAATATTTCTTAGGGCCCAGGCATGTAGCCTGAGCTAACATCCCTAGTCCTTACCCCATGTAAATTAAACTGTCTGTTCCTTAGGAGCTATGGAAACTCTTTGAGACTCAATTGACTCAGAGGACGACTCAAGTTATTGATACAGATCCCTGGATGCCTGGATTATAGCAGGAAGCAAGACATTCCAGCTCCTCTCTGAAACTCTGGATCGTGGACATACAAGATAATCATTGCTAGGGAGCTGTGTTCAGCTGAACCAATGGAGTATCTTCATTGAATATCCTTTTGGGGATAGCCTTCACCTACTGCAGTTAAGTAAGCCTCCATTTGTAAACTATTGAGACCTATAATTGAGTCATTTTGTTTCAGTGTCAGAGAGAAATTATCAGGGGACCAGCCTGAGTTAGACTCAGCCTGGGACATCTTGTATATATTCTGAATATATTATATATGTACCTATTTATATAAATGTCTCTTCCATTAGAAAGTAAGCTCCTTGGGATCAGTTTTTTTAACCTTTGGATCTTCAATATTTTGTATAGTTTCTGGTACAAACTAATTGCTTAATAAGTATTTGTTGATTGATTGATTGATTTTATGCTCCATGAAGGTAGGATTTTTCTACGTTTCTTCTCCCTTCTTTATTGGCCACACAATACACTCACAGAAAGGATTGACTGATGAATTAAAAAGAAATATCAACAATTTACTGAGAAATCCTGGCAATTGACATGAGAAAAAGCTGAGTATCAGAAGCTAGGAATCATGAGCCAAGGTGTACTTTCCCAGGGGCAAAGCATCTGGTTATTCTTGACTTTAGAGAGGAGAATGCTATTAAGACCTGTCCTTTCATGCCCTTTGGGAAGCCACCCCTGTCTCTCTTCCTTTTGATTATTTCCCTTGAACAACTCTAAATTCTACCTGCATTATTCTTTGGCAGTGTAGCCCTTTACATAAAGACCTCTAAAATTAAATTCCCATGTGTGCCACGGTGTCAATATTTCCCCTTCCTACTGTCAAACTGTCGACACGTGGCCCAGAATGTGAATATTAGATCAAAAATGTACCTTCAGTGATTCCAGGAATGTTATATCCCCAAGCATCTTTTATTTTGGCGGCCAGCCAGCCATCAGCTATACTTTTCCCATTCGGATCCACTCTTCTTTTTTCCTCTCTCTCCATGTTTAATGCCCTTAGAATAGATGCCCCATTATGGAAATTAGTTAGCAGCTGCTGTACATCAATGTTTAGAAAATTAATATTACTCACATTATACAGCACCAAAGCGGAATTTTAATGAAGCCCAGAAACTACAAGCACATTGACCCTTAGCCTTCCTCAGGAAATCTTAGAACTTACAACTTTCTTTGTGAGAACTTCTAATTTCCACTAGGGCTCAATAAACCTATTAGTGACAAAAATAGCATATTCCTAGCCCCAAAGAGCAAATATTTCAGAACATATTGTACTAAAATATGACAGTGTCAGCTGAACCATTATCTATACTTATTTCTCATTATTAATTCTTGACAATTAGATGTTCTTGTTGCATGATAATGGGATTCGTGGATTCCCTGACTATTTTTGTTTATTTTTTTGAAAGCTTAAAAAGTGGGAGGTATCAGTTTTTGCTTGGAGAGAAGACATTGGTTTCTACCACTATTTGTTGAACAGATTGCCCTTTTTGCTTACCATTTCAGGGGAATGGAAATTGGAGGGGCAGAGGAAACAAGAAAGGTCCCTGGTTGGAAAAATTTCAAATATCAGTGGCAATGATGACAATCATGATCAAGATGACAAGGACAGGGACAACAACAACAGCTCTACGTGGCTGGGAAGCCAGACTGCCTCTCCCTCCTGTCCTTAAGTAAGGACCTAGGCTATGTTGACCAGAAATCCAGTCAGATCTGAAAGTTGATTCAAGGAATTTTCTCATCATCGAACACCTGAAGCAATCTATATGACTTATCTGAAGACTGGTCCCATATTAGTCAATCAGTTACCCTTTCCTTGTTTCACTGATTGAAAATACATATTTGAAGGGGGAGTCAGATGCCTCTTTTTTTTTTTCTGATTTCAGGGAATCGTATCTGTTTGCTCTTGCCTTCCAATTTGGAAAATCCCTGATCTTTCCTCCAGTTAGAAAACAGATGATTAATCTTGTATCTTGGTTTATAGCCTGTTAATTTCTTTTACTTCTTAAAAATCTGTTTCTGCCCATATTCAGGGTTCAGTGCCAAGCTGAGGGAGAATTGAACAGGCAATGTACTGAGAAATTTCTAGGGCTAAAGAGTTCCCATGTGTGGTTTCAGAGGATAGAACCAGACAATATAGATAAATCAAAGGTTTTAGAGGGCAGAAGCTATAGGTGGGGCCTGATTTGTTATACAAGTGGCACGCTTTGTTCAATAAATCAATATGCTTGGAAGTTTGAACCTTTGTTTCCTTAATTATTTCAAATTTCACTTATTACAGAATCTGAATTCAAATCTTGTTGCTGCTATTTGCTTGCTATACATGCTTACTTCTCAACAATTCTGGACCTTATTTTATTTATTTGTAAAATAAGGGTATTAGATGGACTTGATGGCCTCCAACAGAGCTCTTCTAATTCAAAATCCATGAATATTAAATCACTTAAACTCTCTGAGTCTCTATTTTCTCATCTGTAAAATGAGAAGGTTGTATTAGATCAATCAACGAATCAACAAATATTTATTAAGAACCTTTGTAGGTCCAAATAGTCAATCCTCCTCCTATAAAAACTCCAGAATATTGTTAGAGGTAAATTTGGGTGAAGGGGATGAAGATGAGTCAGGAAAGAAAAATCAAAGACCTAGATGACCAGGAAAGTAGGAAGAGAAGAGGAGACTGGTGCTTTATTTTGAAATTCTCTGAAAAAGAGATATTTGAGCTGAATAAGGAAAAAGACCAGGGAAGGAGGAAGTTGTAGAACTCCTAATAGACAATGTCTTTACAACCTTGTGCCATGACTCTGCAGACAGAAAGTGAACCATTAATATTCTTGACTGACTGAAAATATAGTTGATAGAGGGAAGAATGATCTCTTTCCAGATAAAGGATGAGCTAAGGGGGAAAGAATTGAACAGGCAACGTACTGAGAAATTTCCAGGGCTAAAGAGTTCCCATGTGTGGTTTCAGAGGATAGAACCAGACAATACAGATAAATCAAAGGTTTTAGAGAGCAGAAGCTATAAGTGGGGACTGAAAAGAGGAAAATTTAGATTTTGGAAAGGGGCTAATAATGGGCTCTGTCCAAAAGGGGATATGGTACCTCAAAAGATAGTGGATTTCCTCCTTTTGGGGGGGGTCTTTTTTCATAAGACAATTGGGGCTAAGTGACTTGCTGAGGGTCACATAGTTAGGAAGTATTAAATATCTGATATTGGATTTGAATTTGGGTCCTCCTGATTTCAGGGCTGTTGTTCTATCCATGTGCCATCTAGCTGCTTCTTTCTGGAGCTCTTTAAATCCCCAGTTATAGATGAAGATGTTCATCCAGGGTCAGTGTGGACCATTCAGAGACATAGATGGATCCTTATCCAGGATTGGTGTGGACCAGGTGGATTTCTGAGGTCCCTTCTTAATCTGAAACACTGACACTGGATATTTTTATTACTTATGTACATCTTTATAATGGGAACATTTTGATAACTTTAAATTTTAATTCACATCCATTCATACTATAATTTTCCTTATGGAATGAGCTGGTATTTAGTTCTGCTTTAGAGATGATGGACGTTAGCTCCTGCCACATCCTTATGCCAGCAGTCATGGTCTTTTAGTTATGCAAAACGATGTGAATATTTTATGATGTAAACATCTAGTATGGTTTAGGAAGAAAGAAGCTCAGTTCAGTGTGAGTAGCTAGATAGCTCAGTGGATAGAGCATTGGTCCTGATCAGGAGGAATTGAATTCAAATTCAGCCTCAGACACTTAGTAGCTGTGTGACCTGGGCAAGTAAATTAACTGATTTGCTTAGGAGGCATCAGGGTATTTTAATGAATAAAGCACTGTACCTGGAATCAGGAACACCTGTGTTCAAATATTACCAGCTTTGTGACTTTGGACAAATGACTTAACATCTGTTTGCCTAATTCCACTGGAAAAGGAAATTTCAAAGCACTCTATGTCTTTGCCAAGGAAACTTTATTGGAAATATGATACAATGGAGTTGTGAAGAGTTACACACAACTGAATAATTAAACAACAACAATAAGACTCTGTTACTATCTCAAATCCAACTCAACTTTGTGTGTATCAACAGAAATGTTATTTACTGCTGGATACCTGCCAAAATCCTTTCCTTGTATCTGTACCCATTTCGAAGAACCAAAAGTTCTTTGTACCAGTTTTGAATGATTAAATTTCTTTTTTTTCTTTTTAAAATAATAACTTTAAATTTTCAAAATATATGCAAAGATAGTTTTTTTAGCATTCACCCTTGCATAACATTGTATTCCAAATTTTTCTCCCAGACAGCAAGCAATCCAGTGTTAAACATGTATAATTCTTCTATACATATTTCTACAATTATGCTGCACGAGAAAAATCAGATCAAAAAGGAAAAAATGAGAAAGAAAACAAAATGTAAGCAAACAACAACAAAAAAGGTGAAAATACTATGTTGTGATTCACATTCAGTCCCCACAGTCTTCTCTTTGAATGAAGATAGCTCTCTCCCTCACAAATCTATTGGAATTGACTTGAATCACCTTGTTGAAAAGAGCCACAATCCTTCAGAATTAGATCATCACATAATTTTGTTGTTGTTATATACAAAGTTTTCCTGAGTCTACTCACTTCACTTAGCATCAGTTCATGTAAGTCTCTCCAGCCCTCTCTGAAATCATCTTGCTGGTCGTTTCTTATAGAACAATAATATTCCATAATGTTCATATACCATGACTTATTCAGCCATTCTCCAGTTGATGGGCATTTCCATTCAGTTTCCATTTTCTTGCCACTACAAAAAGGGCTGCTACAAAATTTTTTTCTTTTCTTTAAGATCTCTTTGTGATATAAGCTCGATCTTTTAGTATGCACAGTTTGATAGCCTTTGGGGCATCATTTAAATGGTTAAATTTCTTTAAAATAAATCAATAGAAATCTTTTAATATTTTTGTTTTTTAAACAGTTATCAAATATGTGTTGCTTTACCCATTAGAATATAAACTCTTTGAAGGATGGGACTGTTTTTTTGGAGAGGAGTCCCCAGAACCTAACACAGTTCCTAGAACATAGATACTTTCTGATTGTTAATACTGACTAATTTCTGCATTTAGACCTCCCTAAGAACCTTCCTTTTTGAAATAGGAAAAACAAGAAAATCAATTTAACAAAGTGCCCAGTTTGACATTATATAAAACAGTCCATACCTTTTCCCTCTCCCACTATACACCAACAAAAGGAGGTAGTAATATTCCTTCATCTTTTCTCCAGGGTCAATTATAATTGTATAATTGTAATTATATAGTCTTTGGCTTAACTTTTTGTTAGTTTCTTTACATGTTTTTAAATTTGTTCTTACTTTACTTTGCACTTAATGAATACATCCCCATTTTAAAAATTTCTCATAGTCATCATTTCTTATGATGATAACATTGCATTGTATTCACGTATTCATATGCTCAAATGGACCTACAATTTCATTATTTTAGACATTTGCTTCAGTGAACCAATGTTTTCACTCGCATCCTTCCCTGAATGTTACAGGGACCTTCCTCAGTTTCTCCTGCCATTGTGATGGATATCAGCGTAATATTATGGCTCCATGTTCACAATTTATTCTGACATTCCCTAAATGATTGGTACCATCTTTGTTCCTACCTCTCCACAACAAGAGTAGCGATGAATATTTTGGAATATATAAGATGTTTATTGCTGTTGTCGACCCGCTCATGTTTTTTATATAGAGTTCTATTTCTTTGCAGAGCTATTCCTAATGGTGTATATTATTTATTTGAGCAGTTAAATGACACAGTGGATAGAGTCCTAGGCCTGAAGTCAGAAATATTCCTGAGTTCACATCTGGCTTCAGATACTTACTGGTTGTGGGACCCTTGACCAGTCACTTCACCTTATTTACCTCAGTTTTCTCATCTGTAAAATGAGCTGGAGAAGGAAATGACATTTCACTATCTTTGCTGAGAAATCCCCAAATGGGGTCAAAGAGTTGGTCATGATTGAAACTAGTGGACAGCAACACTTATCTGGGACATTTTGCAGGGAGAGGGGGAGCAGATTAAACTTCAAATAAAAGTTTCTTTCAAATAAGAAAGATTGGGGCAACTAATGTTTAATGTTTTTTCATTTGAACATGTTTCCATTAAAACAACAACAACAACAGCAACAACAACAAACATATCCATTAAGGCTAGATTATTACCAAATAGAAGGATTTTGAATATGGGTCTACTAACGGGTTGTAAGCCTGTTGTTATCCAAAGATCAAAATAGTTCACCAGCAGGTTGGCTACAGCATGTCTTTATTATTATTGTTATTTGCTACCACAACGCTGTAAGACCTTCTATTATGTTACAGGGGTGTTGGGATCCATGTTAATGGAGGGACTATTTTCTTTTATTTATTTTTATTCTGAATTTAATGAAAACCAGAAAAATTTACATATAAAGTTAGAGTGTTATATGAAAATATCATTCAGCTTGTTTAAAAAAAATATATATATATATATAATTCTTACTATTTTCAAAACTGTGCTATTTGCTTCTGAACTTCCTCCAGTTCTTTTCTGTGCATTTAAAACTGCTTCTCTGTGGAATATTATTATATGAATTCATTCAAAAGGAATTTATCAAATGCCTATTATATGCTAGGGACTGGGGACTGGGGACTGGTGTAGAATTGGTACATTCATGACAACTTTTTCCAAAAGTGCTTTTTAAATCCTAAAGTAAGTCTTAGAAAAATGTGAGATCTTGTTATTATCCAGTTCCCAGTTCTGAAACCCACAACTTGCATTCACTTGCTAGCAGCTTTTATATTTTATATTTTTATTAGGTAAATTTTATAGTAATATCTATTTGTATATGTATATTGAACAAAAACAACAAAATTAAAAAACATTTCTTTATACTTTCATTAAGACTTTAGTTGCTTTTATATGTATGTATACACACATGTATATGTATGTATGTGTATATCTATATCTATATCTACAGATTTTGAATGTTTCTCTATTTATGTTTTACCTTAGGAGAATGCAAGCTTCTTGAGGGCAGGGATTATTATTATTAATTTTGTGTGTGTGTGTGTGTGTATGTGTTTTTTTGTTGTTGTTGAGGCAATTGGGGTTAAGTGACTTGTCCAGGGTCACACAGCCAGGAAGCATCAAATGTCTGAGCTTGGATTTGAACTCAGGTCCTCCTGAATTCAGGGCTGGTACTCCATCCACTGCACCATCTAGCTGCCTCAGGATTGTTTTCTTTTTATCTTTATAAGCAGTGTGCCCAGTGAGATGCCTAGCACATAGTAGGTATTTAGCAAATATTTATTGAACCCAAGTGTAAGGAAACCAAAGATTGAGAGACTAATGGTACAGATGATTGAAGTAACTCTCAAACAAATATGGAATTTGAGCTTGGCTTTATTGGACTAGTCCATCCCTTTATGTGAACCTTTCCTGATGCCATCTTTGACATGTATGTGAATAGGAATAATAGAAGTAGAATGTCAAAGTGCACCCAGAGAGGTAAGGAAGGTCTTTGAGAGTTGAGAGATGGGAGCAATAGCTTCTGGCAAAGGCAGTTTGGAACACTGCTCTGGGAAGGGATTTGAGAGTACAGTCGCCTCTTCTTCCTAGTCAGCAACCCTTGGTATCCTTTACCAGTGACCTGTGGGACAAAGAACCCCAATCAATAAATGAAGAAATCTTTGCTCAAGAGAATGGGAGAGAGGTATTTAATGAGAATTTGCAAGCACATGGACTTATTGGGAAGTCTCAAGTTCAGCACTAATATGCAAATCTATCAAAAAGGACTACTATAAATTGAGAATATATTTCTTAATAATATTCATAAAGATACAGACACACCAGCAGTTCTGTAGAGAGGTTAGAATAAAGTCACACAATCAATACTTCTCCTGGGCTCATACCTCTATATCAGGTCATGGAACATCTGGGAAAGAGAAGAGATAGAGACAGACAGCTAGAGAAAGACACATATACACAGAGACAGACACAGAGAGACAGAGACTGAGAGAGGAGGGAGGGAGGGAGAGAGAGACACACACACAGAGAAAGAAAGAGACACAGAGACAGAGACAGACAGAGAGAGAAGGGAGGAAGGTAGGGAGAGAGAGAGAGAGAGAGAAAGAGAGAGAGAGTAGAGAGACAGAGAGAGAGAAAAAAGATAGATAGATAGAGAGAGAGAGAGAGAGAGAGAGAGAGAGAGAGAGAGAGAGAGAGAGAGAGAGAGAGACAGAGAGAGCGAGCAGAAGGGAGGGAGAAAAGGAGAAAGAGAGGAAGGGAGAAAGAGGAAGAGGGATGGAGGAAGAGAAGGAAGGAGAGAGTAGATACATGTAGACAGACAGAGATAGGCTGAAAAAGAGACTAACTCACAAAGAGAAGAGAGGGGAGAGAAAGAGAAAGAGGGACAATATAGTTTGACATATGATCCCTTTCATTTATACTGTTTTTTTCATTGTGATGTAGGGGAAGTTTTTAAAGGTAGCCCTGATCAGCTGATTTTCTCTTAGCCTTCTTGAAATTATAGACAATAAGGGGAAGGTGCAAGAAACAATGATGAACTAAAATCTTAAGGAAAGCATAAAAATGTTTGCATTTCGTTATTTTGTTAAAATCATGGTCCTTAATTTAATCTGATTAGGCTTTTGGATCCCTTTTAAGAATAATGCTTTTTAAATGCATAAAACAAAATACATAGAATTATAAAGGAAACCTTGATATTAGAATTATCAAAGTAATAGAACAAACAAGTTTGCAATCTTGTGTTAAGATAACCTGCTTAAGAACAATTGAAAAAAATCTCCAATATAATGAAATTAAAATGTGTCTAACCATTAGCTGGCCAAAGTATCAGTTATGAAAACTGGTAGTTTTTAAAATGACAATCATGATTACTCCTGTATAACCTATATCGGATTGCTTGCTGTCTTGGGGAAGGGGGAGGGATGGAGAGAGGAAGAAAATGATGAAACTCAGAATCTTATAAAAATGAATGTTGAAAACTATCTTAACGTGTAATTGGAAAAATAAAATATTATTAAGTGGAAATAAATTTTTAAAAAGGCATATTGTTACTGCAACATATTTAACATATATAGGATTGCTTGCCATCTGGGGAGGGGGTGGAGGGAGGGAGGGGAAAAATCGGAACAGAAGTGAGTGCAAGGGATAATGTTGTAAAAAAAATTACCCTGGCATGGGTTCTGTCAATAAAAAGTTATTATAAAAAATAAAATAAAATAAAATAAAAAGGCATATTATACTTTTTAGGGAGTAAGTCAATAGGAGATAATTTTGAGGAATACCAAGTATTGTGGTCAAGAAGAAAACCAGCTTAACCTCGAGAGGAAATTTTTCCTTACTTATTGTTGGGAGGGGGGGATTTCTCTTTCTTCCTCTTCTTTCCCTTATCATCAACAATATTATACTGCCGTGAAGTAACCGACTCTGTCAGGAGTTTACCCAACAGAGAATAGGTTTGGAGAGTATACTTACAGACTTGAGAATTAGCTCTGACATTTGGGAGTTGAACTTTGGAGAAGAGCTAGTTCAGAAAACTGAAATGAATAATTTGTTTAACCAAGGCACTGCACTTGGGCTGGGGATGGGGGGAGATCTATGAGAGCACCGTGAGCAGAGAAAAACATCAGATTCCTACAGGATCGGAGTCATGAGTTGCCTTGACCACTTATTTTCCTTAAGTCTATGTTTTTCTGTTCAGTGTAATTGGCACAAATACCAACTCTTCCCTCTTAGGGTATGTGTTCTTATGGAATAATGTCCCTCAGGATCCTGAAGGGAATGTTTTATATCTATAGTTCATGAAGTCACGTCAGTAAACACTTTTCTCTTGAGCCAGTTGTAACAATTGACTGACCGTTAAAGGTAAATGCTTGAGTGGGGGCTCGTGAACTATAGATAATTTTAGAAATGGAGATTGACAGAGAGACTTCAACCTGGGGGTGGGGGACCAACAGTATGATTCTGGAAAAGGCATTGCATTCTCATGTCACGAGATTTTTTTTTTGTATCTTAGAGCTTGGATTTTCTATCCCTTTCTCCATGCACAAAGGATAGAGATTCCTCAGAGAAATCTATTGGGCCTACAAGCTTCCTTCAACAGCTAAGCTCTTTAGTAGGTGTTAGCCATTATCCCTCCCTGCTAAGGATTCTCTGGGAGAATCCTCCAGGAGACCCTTGATTGCCCTCAGTCCTAGATGTTCCTGTACCTTCAGTAAGGTTAATATGCTTGTTCCTTTTCTTAGGTGGGTGATAGAAATTATTTCCCTTCAAGAAGCTGCTGCTATTTCCAGGATAGCATAGAAATGTCCCTGGAGTGCAAAGGGCAGAGGAAAGAATGATTTAGCACCTTAATTCACCTTTCTTATGTTGCCTCTGGCAGAGAGAATGAGTAGGTCCCAAGTGGACCTTGGGCCCTCCCTTTCAAGCTTACATAACTATACCAAGATGGGAACGTTCCACAGCAGAATGGGTATAACTTATGCAGCTGTGCTTTACTTTTAACTACTAATTGGCAATTTTTAGCAATCATTAGCCTTTGCTAATGACTAATAGGTTTCTGGGACAGCTTGCTAATTATAACTCTTGCCATTGCCCATAAGCATCTCTTTGACCTTACCCCCTTGCCCGTATATGGAGCTGATTATTCCTGCATCATTTCCATATTTCTGTCTCCCCCATGCTTTGCTCTGGTTAAACTGGCCTTGGGTCCCTCATAGCTTTCCCTTTCCCACTCTGTTGGGTTTAACTTATCCTTTCATCTTATCACTGCTAGCTCAACTTAATTCAACAAATACTAATTACGTGCATTCTCATGGAGGATGTCCAGCACACAATGCAAATAGAATCAATCAGTGAGTATCTACTAATTGCTCACTATGTGCCGGGTGCTGTGTTAGGATTCAAATATCACATTCCCTCGAGGTCATCCCTCTAACTTGCATCCTTTTCCCAGAGGGTAGTTATTAATTATCTTGGTTCTAGAAGTAACCTTTCGGCTGGTTGCTCCTAACCACATTAGCTAATGAGTACTCACCAGAAAGCTTTGTATTAATAGTCAGCGAGTAGACGAAAATAGATTTTTTTTTTAGCAAAGGCATTTGTTAAGATCTACCATAGCAAGAACATTTGGTCCAGATATTTCCCACAAGATCTCACGGTGTGCTTTCCTATAAATAAACATAGCACCCAAGATAAAAGTGGGTTCAATAGCACTGAAGCACATGTATAGTATATATCTATGTCAGAGGTCAGCCACAATTCCTTTTATAGCAGGACCTGCAAGTTCTATTGCTCCTACTACAGTTCTTACACACCTCCTTTTAGTAGCAGAGACCCTACTGTGTGGAACACTTAGCTGGGTTCCCAGGGCTTTCTTCTTTATAACTGTCATGTTTCTCTGTTATGAGGGGTCATGATCCTTGAGACTATTCCCTCTTTAAGGTGATGATTTCTCTGTTCCTTGTCCATATTGTGTGAGCTTCTCTCTTCCTGGCTGGATGCATTATCTCTGATTGTTCAGAGTTCCTATGATATGACTGATGGGAAAGAGAGAAGAAAGTCCTTATCTACAATTTGCTCTCCTCCGACATAAGTGAAGGGGTCTGCCTCCACAAAGACATCCTAAGCTTGTGCCTTTCTAGTGTTGAATGACTTGTTTCTTTTATACATTGGCCCATGGGTGTGAGTAAGTCTCTCAGCTAATCACAGGATGAGTCCTATTGCCTTTATTCAATGGTCAAGTTCCTATAATCCTTCTAAATTGATTAAGGATTTAATCACAATTGTTGGATTGTCAGAAAACTACTTAATACCTGAAGATTACATTCTGAATCTTAACTAATTACATTAATTGGAGGGGGGAAACAAAACTGCCTACCTTAATCAAACACAAAAATAAAAGAGCCCCTTTCCTCAAGGAACTTGCTTATAGATAAAGAAAATAGGAAATTAACATAATTTCCTATTTATCCTATGATAGAATATAGAAAAAGGAAATTATAATAAAAGATGATTTTGAGGAGGAAGAGATCATTAATGATTGGGAAGTTTACATGTGTATGTAAAAGAGGTATTCTATAGATTATAAGATTGGATACTCATTTGTATAGAAGTGATAACTGAACTCAAGGGAGCAGAAGAGAGCAATGAA
Organism: Antechinus flavipes; assembly: GCF_016432865.1. Taxonomy (NCBI): domain Eukaryota; kingdom Metazoa; phylum Chordata; class Mammalia; order Dasyuromorphia; family Dasyuridae; genus Antechinus; species Antechinus flavipes. The sequence goes on along the minus strand of NC_067402.1, from coordinate 271,995,548 downwards.
TATAGAGCAGAAAGATATGAAAAATAAGACCCAAGACAGAATCTTCAGGGACACCCACCCTAAGGAGATGGAAGATAGATATGATCTAGCAAAAGACACTGAGGAGAGGTCTATTAGATAAGAAGAGAACCGAGGGAGAACTTGTTATCAGAGAAATTTCATGGAGAAGCTAATCCCTGAAAGAAAAGAAGAATAACATAGGTTAGCGATAATGAGAGAGTATGGGGGAAATCCTGAAAATACACAGAGGCAGAGGATAAGCTGTTGATTTTGGGGAACAGAAGGACAGTTTGGCTGGAATGTAGAATTAGGGAAATAAGGCTGAAGAAGTGTGTAGTATAGTGGAGAAGTAAAGGGCCTTGAATGTCAAGGTAAAGAGTTTGTATTTTATCCTAGAGGGTAGAGGAAACCATGGAAGGTTGTTGAGCAGGGGAGTAACATGATCAGTTGGTGCCTTAGGAAGATTATTTTAGCAGTAGTGTGAAGGATACATTAGAAATGGAACAATCTTGAGGCAGGGAAAGCAGTAAGACTTAGATCACATATTATGATTTCCATATTGCTCATAGTCCCTACTTCTGGATTGTTTTTTTCATCTTCCTTATTCTATTTATTATTTTTAAACCTCTATTTATAGGTATTTTAAAAATCATATTTTATAGTTTTATTAACATTTATTCAATATCATAGTTATAAAGGGCAAAAATTAAGATGGTACCTTTGCATATAAAGAAAAGGGGATATACTTGACAAGAATTCTGAGAGTTTAGCTAATAAGAAGAGGCAACTGGGTTGGATTTTGGAGATAGTCTAAATATCCCTAGGACATAGCACAATGTCTGCCCTTAAATGGATTTTTATTTATCAGTGATTTTATTTATCAATGAATTGATTCATTCATGATCCCAAGGTTACAAACCCAGGCTTTTGGAAGAGTGGCTATTTTTTGAACAGAGTTTATAAAAGAAAAAAAGACTTAAAGGAGAAATGTGGAGTTCTATTTTCATATGTTGAGAATTTGAGATGCCAGTGGGATGTCCATATCTAGTAGATAGTTGGAGATATGGGACTGAAGTTCAGGAAAGAGATCAGAGCTGGTCATATAAAGTTAGGAGTCTTAGTTTGTATCAAGGTGATGAATTCGAGTATCAAGGGTGAAAGAAGTAAAAAAGGACCTTAGCCAGTGGGAGGTGGTATATCCACACATAGAGGGAGGCAGAGATTTAAATATAGATGAGGTTTAATCTCCTCGGTCCCAGAGGAGAAAACTTTGAGCAATAAATAAAAGTTATGAGGAAGCACATTTAAACTTGATGTAATAAAAACCAAAGTAACCCCAATTCCACCCCCCCCCAAATCTGCTACTAATAAAGCATCTAAAGATGTTCTAGAACTAATTCATAGCAGTTTGAAGGGACACTACAAATCCAGGCTTGATTTAATTATTTTGTAAGTTACTCAGACTTAAGAAAGTGTTAGTTAATAGTGCAGGTTAAACATAAATATCAAAGTATGTCAAGCATACACTCCCCCTCCCACCCCTCAAGCAAACTGTAAGGTTTTTAAAACATTTACCAGCAAACTTTTGGATTCATATGCAAACGTGCAATGTTCTTCCTTAGAAGAAAATGCATTTCCCCCTCATTAAAAGTCTTTAAACTAAGACTGGATGACCGCTTTGTTGGGTAGGATATATAGGGAATTCTTGCCCAGATATATATTGGACTAGATGGCTTCTGAGGTCCCTTTCAAGCCTGAGATTCTATGAAATTATAATTTGTTTATCTGTGGGCTGTGTAAATCAAAGAAATGTGTTCTTGTTTGATTTAAAAGCCTTATGTTACATTGCAGTCTAATATCCAACTGGTAAAATGATGGGAGAAGACTGACTGTGGCCATCTGATCTTTCATGGAGATGCTAATTTTGGCTAGAGAAACCGACTGGAGGTATTTTTCTGTCTTGAGTTTCTCTTTGTAATTGGTAGCACGTCCTTGTACAGACATCACTTTGCAAAGCTTTCCTAAAATGGTGATTTACAGAAAGCTTTGAGTTGTCTGTACCTCAGCTGTACCATTTTAATAAGTGTCAAGGACTTCAGCACAGTTCCCATCAACATGTCATTGAAAGAACATGGAAGATGGCCCCACGAGAGGGAATCATGAATTCTTTCCCTCCTCTACCCTCCCTTCCCTGCCTCAAAACAGGTACCTTAGTGCCTTATAGTGTCTTCACAGCTGTAATCTTAAAGGACTCTGCTAAAAACAAAACATCTCATACTCATTTAATGGAGGGGGAGAAATAATGTTCAAATCAAAGAAGACCTGAGAGGGGACCAACAACTGACCAATATGTAAGCACTATTAAAAAACTGAATAAGATACCATATGTGATATATAATTAGGAATAAATGAAGTAGGAACTTTCTAGCTTGTAATATGTAAACAATTTTGGATAGACCTAACAAAGAGTGATATCTTGAAGACTGGGAATTCTGTGAAAGTCCATTAGCATCATCTAACCTAAGAAGAGAAAGTTGAGAGTTCCCGATCAGTTCCCTGTAGTATTCCTCAGGATAACTATCTATTTACTTATTTATTTTTTATTTACAAGAAAGGAAAATAGTGAAGTAGAGATTTAACTTGTTAAAAAAAACACTGCTAAGGATCTTGATTCAAAGAAATTGTTAATGAAGTTGATAATAATTAATAATGACAATAATAGCATTATATAAGCTGGACATACTATAATCCTTGCTACTGAAGACTGGCAAAAATTGCTTGAACTTGGGAATTTTGAGTTTTAGCAAGGCTAAAGGTGATTTAGAATCTGGTCTAAATATGACACAAATATGGTGAGTCTCTGAGAGCGGGAAGTCACCAGCCCCTCTGAGAAATGGCAACCTGATCCAGGTCACAAATGGAGCAAATTAAAAATTCTGTGCCAGTCTGTAATGGGATGTCCCACTTCTGGCCTAGGGATAGGGAAACCCATTCTCAAAAGAACCCCAAACCAGGCAACAAACTACAACCATCACCATTGCTACCAAAGCCCCAAACCTTTATGTAGTGAGTGAGACCGCATGGAAATAGAGGGAACTTGTGTATGAAGACCTGGTCTATATTCCGTCTCCGACACACACAAACTGTGTGAGCCACATTATAGGCAATTCTCTAAGAATATATATTTCAGAAAAGGTGAAGACCTGAATTATTAGAGGTTCTTTCCTCCCCTGGGTGTTCTCTATACCTATGAAATCACAGGTGCCGATCTACAGGACTTCAAGATTTCAAAAGTACTTTTTAATTTCATATCAAGAAATGGTGAAATCTTCTAGTAAGAGAGAGAAGCTATGTAAAACACTGAAAACAGTAGGAAAACCTGTGTCCAAATACTAACTTTGACACTTATTCTGTGAAACTTCATCTCGTCCATAAAACAGAACAATCAGATTTGTAGGGTCTGTCTTGGGACAATGTCTACTACTTGGGTGATATCAGCCAAGTAGATATTGGGCAATCTCTCTACCTTATCTCCCTAAGCCCCAGCTTCTTCCTCCTTTCTATAATGAAGGGTATAGAGAGGACTTGTAGATTGACATTCAAGATTCATTCATTGATTTACAGATGGCAGGGAACATCTAATTCAATCTCCTTATTTTAAATATAAGGAAACATAACTAGAGAAGTAAAGAGACTTATTTACCCAAGGACACATAGTAAATGGCAAAATGAGGATTAGAATCCAGATCTCTTGCCTTGCCCTTTCTCCTACATCTTACTGTGTCTCTTTAATGCCCAACTTCTTAAACCATGGTTCTTGACTCATATGGGGTCTCATAAATGAATGGAGGATCACAAAAATATGATTTATTATTAGTAAATGTTTGATTTGTGTACCTAATTTATATACCCAGGGTTATGTAAAAATTTCTCAGGCAAAAAGGAGTCACAAGAAGAAAAAAATTAAGTCCTTCTTTAATATATGTCGTACATTTTAAAGTATTTCACTAATTGAAAGCTTGTAAGTGTTATATAGAAGTCAGTTATTGACACTATTGCGGAGCTTTGAAGAATATGTCATTCACTTGACATATGGTAAGAAGACCTCTTTTGTGTTCCTTGTTCTGTGATTGTATGATTTTTCTTTTTATTTGTTTACACTCTAACAATGTAAAAAATGTATAGATCAAAGAAATTTAGATGTTTTACAAAAACATCTTGGAACTTTGACAAGATCCATATCTATTACAAGAGATAGTATGGGCAGTAGGGAAAAAATGGGTTTGGATCCAGAAGAGTTAGAGAAAAAACAAGAAAAAACAAAACAACAACAAAAACTTTAAAGTTAAAAATCTAACTCTGTCTCTGACTACTAATGTGATCTGGAAAAAAATGGAGGTTGCTTCTCTTAAATGTGACCCTTATAGGCTTTTAAATGCTGAACCTCTCTGGGTCTTTTTCCTTTTCTGTAAAATAAAGATATTGAACTAGATAATCTCTGAGGTCTATTCCAATGCTGCTCTCCTGTTTCTTAATTGATTGGTTCATTGCCTAGCACATAGTAAGCTCTTAAATGATCATTGATTGATTCTTGATGGATGATATCTAAGGTCCCCTTCATCGCCAAGTCTATGATTCTATGACCCGAATCTGAAAATTAAGCTATTGTATTTTTAGCCATTATTCTAAGTCATAGCCTAGGCCTAGGCAGAGGGAAGGCTGATTATATCTCAATGACAAAGCCACGAAGAGTTATAAAATTATGTAAAGGTCATCAGATGGAGCAATAAATTGTCACTAGTCTCTTTTTTATGCCAACAGGAATCTGATACCACTAGAAAAGCAGGTGTTTTTTCATCAATTAGTGTCAAAGCGTTCAATATTTATCGTATTTATTATTTCCTCACCCAAAATTAAAATACACTTGGGAAGGTAGCATTTTATGAGTCTGGCGAGGTCTCTTGACATTTAATATAGTCTTCCAATAAGTCAAGTGAAGAGCTGTTATGATGGAAACCATGGACAAAACACCATTAAGCTGAATGAAAAAGAGGTAATATTTTGTAAATAACTCTAGCGATTAAAGCTTGGTCTCAGACCATTAAAAGTGATCTAACATTGCTCACTCACATTGTTCAGCAGGAGGCAGTTCAGTCTAAAAGCACCAAAAATGAAAATAAAGGAAAACACACTTAGAGAAAATTCTTTTATGAGAAAAAAAAAGAACATGATGAATAACATCATGGAATTCTTTGGGAAATGAGTCCAGGGAAATTCAGGAAACAGTCATTTTTCTCTGAGTTGTTGAAAGACATCTATAGCTAGTTCCTTAATGGCAGGAAGGTCTGGGAATTAGAGATACTGGTAAATATCATTTAAATCTAGCCCTTGTCTTAGGATCAGGTTTTAATAACAAAGGAAGAGTTGGAAAACTTGGATTGGTCTCATTTAAGCAACAGGCTCCTGTCCCCAAGTCCCTTGCACTCTTAGGGTTTCAGGATTCTATTGCTTCTCCCTACAGTGAGGGTTAGCTGCTTGCCAGATCCTCCAGGCAAGCAGCCACTCTGAAGTCCATCTATTTTCCACTGCCCAGCATGTCAACTCCAGGCTCATTTCAGTATTCATTAGTCTCCCTGCCTGCTGCAGAGTGTAAGGTGCAGGGTGCCTCATCAGAACTGTTCAGGAAGGAAAAAAGAAAATGACCCTACTACTGGGGACCATCCGAATCTGGCAGCTCAGCCACTTAACCAGAGCCCGGGAACCTAGTTTCCATTTGCAGCTCAGTCACAGATTCAGGTGAAAGTCAGCCAGCTGCTGGATTTCCTGAGGCTATGGCTTTTAGAGGTGAAAAGGGGCTTGCTCAGCTTTCCATCATGTAAAGAACTGGGGACAGTTAAGGAGAGATGGTCATGAAAGAAGCTAGCATTCAAAAACATCAACTTAAGTTGACTTGGCTAATCAACCAAATGGTTCATGCACCATTGAGCTGAATGGGTGCTAAAGCAGAAGACAGTGGAAGTATCTGCTATCTATATCTCACGGTCTAAAATATTTTCAATTTTATTAAATAGCCAACAAATAGAGAGAGAGCAACAAAGTACAATCTGAATGACATTGCCCGGTGTCAGTTATTATCATGGTCACAAAGCTTAAACTGATAGGAAAATTTATCTAATATATATTTATCGATTTTGGTCAAGAGTTACTGAAAGAATGAATGGGACCACTTATTGACAATTTAAAATTCTTTACAACTGCCTTTGGTCCTTGACTTTTCTGTCTTCTCATGACCCTTTCTCCTTGGCAATTTTATCTACTAAAATAATTTCAGCTCTCATCTCCTTGGAGATGATTCTCACATTGTTTTCTATGTTTAGTCTGACCTATCCCAGCTTTCAGACTACCTTTTCCCCACTGCCTTGTTTGTCTCCACTGGTTCTTCCAGTACCTCAAAGTTAAACTGATCAATTAAATTGATTACTTCTACAACTCCCCCATCATTAAAATAGTTATGATTAACTGAAGAAAAGGATGAAACCATAAGCAATCCTTAACCTTCGATGTAGAGGAAGTGTCATTGCTGGCTGGACTCAGTTCTTAGTTTGAATGGATTAGGGAAGTGCCAGGCACTAGGTTCATGATACTTAATAAAGGATATTGTGGGATGAGAGATATAGAGCTGGAAATGACCTTAGAGACTGGTAAGTCTGACCATTTCATTTTACAAATTGGGAAACTGAGACTTAGAGAAGTTCTAACTTGTATAGGATCAGTCAGCCAGCCATTCAGCAAGCATTGATTAAACACTCATTCAGTTCCAGACACTGTGCTAAGCACCAAGGTTACAAAGGCCAAGAAACTCACATTTTAATGAATAGTATCAGAGACCAGATTTGAACCACATCTTTCTTTCTCCAGCTCAAGCACTCTAGCCACTATTCCTTGTTGCTTCTTATGACAGAAGGAAAAATGTGAGGGATGATCAGAATTGAATGAGATAATATATGCAAAATGGTTTGCAAACCCAAAAATCCCATATAAACACTAGCTCTTGGCTATCATTATTAGCTCATTTAGATAGCTACAATTTCTATAAGTGATTCTACAGCATCAGTTAAAAAAATATAGAATTACTAAGCTAAAGAGGTTTTTTTGGCTGTCTTTGTTTATTTTTGTAGCAGTTTCATTCTCTGATATACCCAGGGCTGTTTTGGAGACAGCTTCTTGAGAGATGATTGTTAAATTTTCAGTGTAAGCATTGGTATTTCAGAAATTGATAAACTACATATGTATATTAAGATCAATTTATCATTTTGTTGATTGTCTAATTTCAAACTAGAAGTGAACTTAGGCATGATTTGGTCCAATTCCTTCATTATCCAGAGAAGGGAGGGCTAGAGGCAAAGTGATATGCCCAATGTCATATAGGGAATGAGAATTTAGATTTGAACCTCAGATTTCAAATTTCAAATTCAATATTACCATGTGCCATTCTATTTCTGTCATATTGCTTTTTTTGGGACCAAAATTGATTTTTTCCCAATTACTTTGAGTTTGGCTGCTTTCAGTGTTGTTTTAATTTATGTTATTGTTCTCTAGTAAAAAAAAATTCCCTGCTACATCTGACTTCACTAGGATGACAAGAACTTTAGCTCTGTGGGGGAAACTCCCTTCATTGATAAAGATTGTCACCTTATGGTCTTAAGAGAATGGCTTGAGATCAACTAGGACTGATGACATAATTTACTCATGGAAACACAGCTAGAACCCATTACATAGTACCCCCAAACATATTTGGTGCTTCCCCATCTTGGTATCTTCCTCATATTGCTCATTGCCTTTACCTAATATACTGCTCATCCTTCAAGTGCCACTGGAAGGGAAAATGACACTTCTCTGGGAAGGCTTCTTCAAAATGGAAGAAACAGATATCTATATCTGTTGTTTAGTTGTGCTCAACTTTGTGATCCCATTTGGGGTTTTCTTGGCGAAGATACTGGAAGAGTTTGCCATTTCCTTCTCCAGTTTTTTTTTTTTTTTGCTTTGAGGAAACTGAGGCAAACAGATGAAGAAACTTGGTCACACAGTTAGGAAGTGTCTGAAGTCAGATTTGAACTCAAAAACTAATCTTTGAAGATTAGTTCTCCTGACTACTGGCCTGGAGCTCTATTCACTGTGCCAATCTAGATGTTTTCTAATTCTGTTAAAGATGGGGGGGGACAGAAGCAAGGGTATTTTAGTTTGGAAAAGTGCAGGAATCATAAATGGAATCTTAAGTAGGAATGACGTACCCTTTCCAGGGGCAAAGACAATTGATTTTTTTCTATTTTTCTATTTAAATTTTTACTCATTTAAATGCAAAACAATTTTTACATTTGTTTTTAAAACATTGAGTTTTAAATTCTCATCCTTTCTCCCTACCCTCCCTCCAGTAAGTAGCACATATGAAGTTATATGAAAGTTATGTTGTGGAGAAAAAAACAGCTCTTTCCGTTTTCCCCCTTCAAAAAAAAAACCCTTAAAAAAGGTATACTTCAGATTGTATTTAGACATAATCTGGGTATGGATAGCATTTTTCAACATAAGTCCTTCCAAGTAGTCTTGGATCATTGTATTGCTGAGAATACCAAAGCCATTCACAGCTGATCATCCCACAATTTTGCCATTACCATATACACATACATTTCATTTTACTTGAGCTCATGGAGGACTCTCCAGGTTTTTCTGATAGCATCCTGCTCATCATTTCTTATAGAAAAATAATATTCCATCATAATCATATACCACAATTTATCCAGCCATTCCCCAGATTTTTGGCATCCCCTTAATCCTCTCAATTTCCGATTCTTTGCCCTGAGAAAAAAGCTGCTATAAATATGTTTGTTCATATAGAAGATAATTGTTTTGATTATGGCTCTAGAACTGTAAAGCTAGGTCTGGAGAAAGGTCAGAGAATAAGGAAATCATTGGAGCATCATGTGTGGACTAGAACTAAGCCAAGATATTGTGTTTGATTGAGACAACCATTAATCAGGACCTTAGGGGTTAGGGTGGGATTTCTGGGGATGAAAGAGTTAAATATCCTGAAGCTTGATTGCCTGTTTGAACAGCTGGCAAGGAAATGGCCAGAAAGTCAAGGCCTTTCTCTTTTTGCAGTGTACTCCATTAAGTCTGTTCTTAGGACAGAAGTTTCTGAGAAAGGTTTAACTCTAGTTTAAAACTAAAGTTTTAGTCACTTTATACTCATTATTTTCTTTGTGTTATTGTTATTGAGTGTGTGCACTAGATCATCCCTTCAAGACAGAAAGTCTTTGAGGGGAAAGATTGTTATTTCATTCCTTATCTTACACAAATGCCTTGAGCATAGTAGGTATTCCCTTCTGCCTTTTCTCACTTGCCCTTGAAAATAATAGCAATGATGTGGCTAGACCCATGTAAGTCTTCCCTATGTCCAGCTAGAATACCAGTCCTCCTGCCTAAGCTTGCCTCATGCTAGCTCAATCCCTCTCTTGTCTCTCCCCTAATGCTCTTCTGTTCTTAATATTTTCCTCATCTCTCTCTCTCTCCCACCCCTGGCTGTTCATTGTCTCTCCATTCTACCTTATGTTGGCTGTTGCATTAACTTTTGAGAGGCTGGCTGCTTTTTCTTTTTCTATAGAACATTTCAACCCCATTATTAACTGGTCATTAGGTTTATTATGTTCAAAATATGTTTTTTAAAGGCTTTAATTGAAATTGCAGTAATTGAACAAGGGAAAAAAGTAGTTTTCCCTTACCTGACCAGGCGGCATTATCAGAAATTCTGCACAGGGGGAATCTAAGCTAAGAAGTATTGGCCAAAATTCCTTTTTCATTGGTGTAAGCTGAAACTACCCAAACTGGTGACTTTCAGCACAGAATCCTACAGCTGGTAGGATCTCCAGGCCATAGCCTTAACTCACCCAAAAAGTTGTTTTTTATTTGTTTCACTTTTTGTGATCCCATTTGGGGTTTTCTTGGAAAAGATACTAGAGTGTTGTGCAATTTCCTTCTCCAACTCATCTCACAGATGAAATGAAGCAATCAGGATTAAGTGACTTATTCAGGGTCACGTAGCTAGTAAATGTCTGAGGCTGGATTTTAACTCAAGACTTCAGGCCTGACTCTTTTCACTATACTGGCTAGTTGTTGTTCTTATCCTTATCTGAAGATAATTTCTTCTGTAAAATCATTGCTAAATAGACATGTGCTCTCTAGTGAAATACCTCTCATAATGAGACAAAGAATCAACATGGCATAAGAAAATTAATTGTGATAATATGAAAAAAATGAATAATAATAATAGATAAATTTATGAATCACCTATTCTGTGCCAGGCAGTGGATAAGTACTTTACAAATATTACCTCCTTTGATCCTTACAATACCCTTGGTGGTAAGATTATTACCCTGCTTTTAGAGTGGAAGAAACTGAGATAAACAGAATTAAGTGGCTTGTCCAGGGTTACACAGCTAGTGTTTAGGTATCCCTGGGTAAGTCATTGAATTTTACAGGTGTAAGACTCAAAGTTACAGAGAAGGTACCTTTCTGTATTGATAGAGGGATTTTCTTCTTCTTTTGGGATTTTCCTCTACCAATAAATTCACAAGTCCAGGCCCTATCTCTGTTCTTGTGCCTGATATAGTTTTAGTGAAAGACAGATTGTTATAGAAATGAGCTGGCTTCCAAACAAGGAAGACCTGAGTTCAAATCTCACCTTTGATACATCTTGGCTGTATGATTCTAGACAGAAAGCCTCAGTGATTCAGGCAACTTTATAAAACTGTAATTTGCAGAATGTGCCAATTGCATTGGTAGAAGAAAATTTCATACTAGTTCTCTATACTCATCAATCCACAGGATTTCCTCAAATAAAACTGACAAGAATATTTTTGGACAATTCTGAATGTTGGTGAGTTTTTCTTTATGAAGAGCTGAATCTGTCATACCCCAATTCTTCTGACAGTCTTCCAAATACCCAATTCACCTTAAATCTTTTCTTCTTCAATCAGCCCCTGACCAATTTCCACTAGATTCCACCATTTTTCTTAGTTCTCTCAAGATTCCCCAGACCCTTTTTGACAAGGCAATAGGTTTGAGTGACTTGCCCATAGAACTAGTTAAGTGTTAAGTGTCTGAGGCCAGATTTGTACTCAGGTAATCCTGATTGTAAAGCAAGGTGTTCTATCCACTGTATCACCTAACTGTTCTCCTAAATGGCTTTTCAAAGTTTCCTGTATTTATTTTTACATTTCCTGATTCTTCACAGAGCCTGAAATAGTTTACTTAGGCTTGATGGCTCTCCTCAATACCCTCCTTTTTTTTTTTTTTTTTGCTAAGTTCTATCAATTTATAAAAATCTAACTTGACATGATATCAGAAGATTTATGCTAAAGAGAAACTGCATAAATGTCATTTATGTGAGAAAGTATTCTCTAGAAAGGTGAGACTTATCCTGCATCAGTTGGGTCATATTCTTCAGGATGAATAAGTATAATGAATGTCAGAAAGCATTGCTCATAATTTAAGCTTTATTATATGTTGGAGGATTCAAACTGGATATTTACTTTGTCAGTTTACTGAAAGGCTTCATTCAGAGCTCAGTCCTTAAAGTACATCATACAATTCATCCTTATAAATATGATGAATATGGGGAGATCTTTTTGTGTCATGAACCACCAAAGGAGTCATACTGGAGAATAACCTTATAGTTAAATAGAATTCAGTTTCTTCTCATACTTTATGGAATATCAGCTGATTCACTCTTGAGAAAAGCCTTATAAATGTAGTGAGTATGAGAATACCTTCTGTATCAGTTTAAACCTTTTTATAAGACTTCAGAAATGAAATTATGGAAGAAACTAATTAAGAGCTTACAGAGAAAGGCCCAGAAATTTTAAGGCTTGAGCTACAGAGCCAATAGTCAGTCCCATTTGTCCTCAGCAAATTTCTGGTTATTCACTTCAAAGAGTCAGCCCATTTTCATGAGAAATGGGGAAGTGGTTCTGAGGATCAAAATGACAACGCCAATCTAGGTCTTCTTTAGAAGTGCCTAAGGCCAGAGAGCCTTTCCAGGAAGGAAAAAGGGACAGGGAGTTCATTGAAAGTTTGGAGGAAGATTTTATAAGAGGAAAATTAGGTCCAAGTGGATAGTAATTCTCATCAGACCATTCTTTTAGATGAGGTTTGGGCCTGCTTACAAGTAGGGGAAAGAAGAATTAGAGTGTTCATGCCTAAGAAAATACATAGGAATGTAAAACAAATCTGAACTTTCTCTTTTTTTCTTTATTTCTCTCTGTCACACAAATATATACAGAGGATTCATAATAAAGAAAAAACCCCAACTCTGATATTGTCTAGCTATGTATATATGCATCAAACACAATGTTTTTATTCACATTTATTAATATAATTAATAAATTTTGTTTACCTTAGAAAAAAGAAAAGAAAAGAAAATCAGACACTGAAGTAACCTTTCTATCAGGTGGAGCAGATCTATAAAGCCCTTAGGAAGACAGAATGGATAAATACTATTTCCTCCCTTTCTCTACTGAAGAAGGAAAATTTTCTAAGTATAATAATCATTCAATCAAAAAGCATTGATTACGGCCCAGCTGCTGTCCTAGGTGCTGAATATACAAATTAAGAAAGGAAACAATTTCTGCTTTCAAGGAGCTTCCAGTCTACAGGAGAAAATAACATACAAATGTAAAGGTGATAAGGTGTTTACATTATGTATGTATAAAAATATTCATATTTACAATGTAGATGGATATAAAATTTAAGTATTTATAATTGTTGGAAGGAAATTTGTTAAAAAGAAAATTTTGTTCAGGCTTTCCTCTCAATTAAGGAGGCAAAACTCAGAAAATTAAAAGGAGTTTATTAAATATGTCAAGGTAGTAACATGTTGACAGGATGATCCTGGGAGATCAGCAATAGCTTCAAGATAGAGCCAGCTTTTATTGATAACTTTTGTAATGAGATAAAGACAAATCAGGTTGACGTCAGCAAAAGGGGAAGAAACATTGCATCGCAGTTCTTCTCCAAGGAATCAAGTATGTAATTATTTCCAGGTACAGACAAGTGGAAGGATGGCTTACTGTATGACAGTTATCAGCTACAACAATGCTGTAGGGTGGGAGATACCTCTCCCAACACTGACAAGTAGGTCTGAGAACGTTAGATTAATGAGTCAGCATAACTTTCAATAAGATGTATACAAAATGTATAGTGTGAGAATAAACAAAACTAGTTGTTACATTCCTTTTCAGTCGTGTCTGACTATTTGTGACATAACTTGGGGTTTTCTTGGCAAAGATACTGGAACATTTTACCATTTCCTCTCCAACTTATTTTTGCAGATGAGGAAATAGAGGCAAATAAGATTAAGTGACTGACTCAGGGTCTGGGTGTCTAAGTGTCTACCAAGTGTCTAAGGCCAGATTTGAACTCATGAAGATGAGTTTTCCTGACTCCTTTACTACACCACTTAGCTGTCCAAAAACAAAATTAGAAAAGAATAATTCAAGTATTGAAAAAGACAGCCTATTTTCATATTGAAGGAGGCAGGGTGATTCAGGACAATCCAAACCCCTGGATTTATAAGCCATATTTTAACTCTGACACTTACTTGCCTATGCAATTTTGGATGTGTTCACTTTTCTTCCCTAGCATCAGTTTCCTTAGTTGTGAAAGGTGATTTGATCCTACATCGCCAGCTGTCTACTGAACATTTCCAAAGGCATGTTCCATGATCTACCAAACTCATCAAGTCCAAGGGGACTTAAGATGACCTCAGAGCTTTCTTTCAAATCCTATGATCCATCTGCTTTCTTTGTTTATAACATATATATGTTATATATGTATATATAACATAAAAATACAATAGGTTTGTGTCCACATATTGTAATCCCTAGTAGAAAAGATAATCTCCCTGAAGGCAGGGACTGCTTTATTCTGCAACGTAGTATCCTCAGCACTTGTGGTGTGAGGGCTTACCAAAACTGTCAGGGCTGTTTATCCACCTTTGGTATCTACCTTTCATCTAATTATCACCTGTGGCTTTAACCAGTAAAACAATCTCCATAGATAGGCTAAACCAGGTTGAGGGTAACTAATGGGCCTCAAATCTGTCAGCAAATTAGGGGGATGTTTATCCCAAGCATGCAAAAACTTCTTCCAGCACAATGGGCAGATGAGAACAATTTGTTCCAATGGTCATGTAGGGAGTGCTTAGAGCTTGGTAAACTATCATAGATGCAAAGAGCATCCATTTCATCTTGGGCCATCACCAGTTGTCCTGACTTTGTCTTGTCACTGTACTTCAGTGCCTACAGGAGAGAGAATGAGGTTAATGACTGTGCAATTCTGCTTCATTTAAATGCAATTCCTGAGCAAGTCAAGACATTCATCCTCTGGAGTCATTGGTCCTCTTCAAAAATGAAGAAAGAACAAGTCTTTTCAGTGTCTGGCATAGTGCTAGATCTCTTGCTCAGTATTTGAGATATTCTTTTATTTTATGAGTGAGAAAAATGAAGAAGAATGTTCTACTCACTAGAGGACTTCAAGAAGAGATAGAAGACCTACTTGTTGGGGATGCTATGAATGAAATTCTTTTTTGAGGTATAAGTTGAGCTAGATGAACTTTGAGATTCTGGAATCCTATGATCTCTCACAGGGGTCCTCAAACTATGGCCCATGGATCAGATGCGGCAGCTGAGGACATTTATCCCCCTCATCCAGAGCTATGAAGTTTCTTTATTTAAAGGCCCACAAAACAAAGTTTTGGTTTTTACTATAGTCCAGCCCTCCAACAGTCTGAGGGACAGTGAACTGGCCCCCTATTTAAAAAGTTTGAGGACCCCTGCTCTAGAACATTGAAAGCAATATACAATGAAATACTCTCATTACTTAGGGCCAGGGATAAATGTAGAATAATGGTATCATAGAGTTAGAAGAGAGATTAGAGACCCTCTAATTCAACTCCCTCATTTTCCAGTTGAGAAAATGGAGGCATAGAATGATGACATAATTTACCGGAGGGAGTAAGCAACTGCACTGAGATTAAAGGACCATAGATTTGGAATTAGAAAAGCCCTCAAAAACCATCTCATAATTTTGTATGCACTCAGTCACAAAGCATAGATTTCAAACTGGAAGATTCCTCTGAGTCTTATTTATTTAGTTCAATTCCCTCATTCTCCAGGTGAGGAAACTGTTTTAGAAACGGGAAGAGTTACCTAGCGTCACATAATTACTTAATAGCAATGGCAGATTTTGAACCCAAATTTGAATCCAAAATCAATGGTTTTTTCTTATTGTAGATGCTTATTTCATGGGAAATGGAAGCCTTTGAAATGTTCAAGGCATCAACAATAATAATAACATATGTAAACAGTACTTTAATTTTTGCAGTCTTTTTTTATCACTACTCATGTAAAATAATTAATATAAGTATTATCTGTCCAATTTTACAGAAACTGAATCTTAAAGAGATTTGCTCACTCTCTCATGGCCACTGAGAGAGTGGCATTTGAACTCAGATCTCTTAACTCTAAGCACAACAGTGTTTTTTAATCAACATATTTTATTTCTCCAATTACATGTAAAGATAATTTTCATTCATTTTTGCAAGATTTTGAGTTCCAAATTTCTTTCTGTTTATCTCTTATCTCCTCCCTCCCCAAGACTGCAAGCAATATGATATAGATTATATATGTACAATCATTTAAAAAAATTTCCATGAAAAATCAGAACAAAAAAGAACCACGAGAAAGAAAAAAAACAAACAAAAAAAGTTGAATATAGTGTGCTTTGATCCTCATTCAATTTCCATAGTTCTCTTTCTGGATGTGGATGATATTTTCAATTCCAAGTCTATAAGAACTGTCTTGGATCACTGTATTGCTGAGAAGAGCTAAGTCTGTCATGGTTGATTATCATATAACCTTGTTATTACTGTGTACAATATTCTCCTGATTCTGCTCATTTTACTTAATATCAGTTCATGTAAGTCTTTCCAGGCTTTTCATATAGCAGAGTTTCTATGATGATGTACATGTGTCTTGAATCAAAGTGCTAAGAATCAAAGAAATGTAATTCTTTTGGTTGTGATATAATGTTCCCTTCCAAGTACATATTAAATCAAGAGCAAAACTAACAGTCTGATGTTAGGAGAATAAAAATTGAGTGATTACCCTGTAACTAGTATCTATTATCAGTGAAGTAGTAGACGGTACCTGTTCTCATGCTTCTGTTCCCAATTTACTTATTATCTGATGATTTTTATCTCTGCTATGGGCTGTGATTACTTTAAATGGTGCTTCATGCTTTTGAAAAACGGCTATCCCGTACTTGTGTTTATTCATGTGTTCTCAAGGCAATTAAAAAAAAGGTGATTGAGTCCTAATTAGGACAGATAAATAACCAAAGCATTAGATTTAGAAGGATGGGTCAAACTGGTCCAACCCATTTAATTTTCTGGTCACTGATGAACACCTGGAATTACTCATTTTACAGACATTAACTGAAACTGTCATGAATATGTACTGGGGACTTACAAGAAAATTGGAATGTGTAGTTTTAACTATGAACAAAATCTGCTTTGGGAGAATTGAATGAAGGGTCCTTGCTTTGTCATTTGTTAACTGTATAATTTTGGACAAGTCTTTTACTTCTCTGGACTTCAGTTTCCCATGTGGAAAATTAGGGGATTGGATTAGAAAGCCTTCTAGACCCCTTGCAGTTTTAGACTTCTCTGGGTTTTCACCTCCTCATCTTTGAAATGAAGAGCTTTAACTAGATGACCTTGAAGATCCCTTTCAGCTTGAAATTTGGTTCTATGACCTCTCTGGGCCTCAGTTTCCTCACCTGGAAAATGAGGGGTTTTAACCTAGATGACCCTGAAAGTCCCCTTCAGTTCTATATTTGTGGCCCTATGATGGATGAGAGAAGAAAATGACAAACGGTCAGAACGAGGCAAGGGGAACTGAAGCTGCAGGGAAGGCTGAGGAAAATCACTGTTATTTGAAGAAGGAAACTGCACTCACAGCAGAATGTCAGCTTTTCAGAAGGGAAGGTGATGGCTGCCCCTGAAGGAGAGCTCAGAACACAGACACAGTAAGCCCTGCAGTAACACAGCATGCTGATCCCTTCCTGAAAGGCACTCAGGGGACTCAGAAGGAAGACATTTCCTAAATAATAAATAGGACAGTCAGATTCACCCTAGGACTGTTCTTTTCCCCCTGCTTCCCTGCTTCATCCCTTTCTATGGAGAACTGCGGCTCAGTGGCCCTGGTCAGAGACTAGGAGCTGTGCAATTAGTTTAGAAGGCAGTCCCATCAGTCTGTAGGAGCTGGGACTGAGAAAGTTTTCTGGAGGAGAGGATTCTGGATCTATTTTTAGTGATAATTGTTACTGGCTTCAGATGCCTAATGCTTTTCTCACCTCAAAATTCTCTCTCTACTTCCCTGCTTAGAGAGAAATGAACAAAGGCAGCAGTGGCTAGAGATGCTGGCTGGGTACTCTGGAAGGGAAAATAAGGAAAGGGACCTTTCTCGGCCCCTCTATTGAAAGACAATTAAGAAATCTGAAATAGCATTGTGGGATCCCATATTGAGAGTAGAAAGGGACCTCAGGGACCATCTAGTCTAAACTTCTTCTCTTTATAGATGAAGAAACTGAGACCTAGAGAAAATAGGTCACACAGGCCGATGATTGGATCACACATTCAGAACTGGAAGAGATTTTAGAGGCAATCTAGTTTAACCTGCTCATTTTGCAGATGAAGAATCTCAAACTTGGGGATATTATATCACTTCCTCAAAGTCCTACAAGTATTAGCCACCAGTAGTGGGACAAGAGCACACATCCAGAGGTGAAGTGATTTATCCAGAACTACACAACCAATGGGGATGCAATGTGATATAGGGAACAGGGAGCATGTTGTATACAATTATTCTCCCAAATTCTCATCTTCCTCTTTGACCCTTTACTGAGATGAAACAATTTAAGCCAAATCAGATGGCTTATCCTCATTTTTTTGACTTATGTAACCTTTATCATTGTTACCCATCTACTCTTTCTGAAGACATACTCTCTCCTTTCTGGGCTGTCCTGGGATTTCTTCTCCTTCTACCTGTCTAACTTTTCTTTCTCAGCTTCCTTTGTTGGATCTTCATCTCATGTCCCCAAGTGAGGGTGTTTCCAAGGGCTCTTTTTGGGGCTCATTTCTCTTCTCTCTTGGTGACTTCATCAGTTACTTCTTATGGGATTAACTGTTGTTTCTATCTTTGAAACATATCTATCTATTCATTCATCCAACCGTCTATCCATTTATCTATCTATCTGTCCATCCATCCATCCATCTCCCATCTATCCATCCACATATTTATCCATCCATCTATCTACCCATTTATCCATCTGTCTGTCTATCTATCTATCTATCTATTTACCTATCACTGGTCTCTCCTTAGTCCTGAACTGTATTCCCACATCACCAATTGTCTATTGGACATTTCAGACTGGAAGTCCCATTGATATTCCAAACTTACCAAGGCAAAACCAGAACCTATCCTCTTTTGCTCCAACCCCAAGTTTCTTCTAATCTTTCCTATTTCTCATCAAAGGCACTACAATTCTTAGAGTCTCTTGCTTGCCTCAAGTGTATTGTCCCCAATTCCTTACTCTCTCTCATCTCAGAAATTCTATGAGTTATAAAATCTTGCCATTTTTTTTGTCTCTATAACAGGGGTCAGCAAACTATTCCTATAGGCCATATCAGATTTCATTTTTTTTTTACTATCTGGGAACTAAAAATAGTTTTTATATTTTAAAGTAATGCTTTATTTTCTTTAAAATATTGGGGCAGGGGCAACTAGGTGGTGCAGTGGATAGGGCACTGAAGTCAGGAGGATATGAGTTCAAATCTGGCCTCAGATACTTAACACTTCCTGGCTGTGTGATCCTGGGCAAATCACTTAATCCAATTGCCTCAGTAAAAATAAAAAAAAAATATAGGGGCATCTAGGTGGTATAGTGGATAGAGCACTGGCTCTGGAGTCAGGAGGACCTGAATTAAAATCTGACCTCAGACATTTACTAGTTTTCTTATCCTAGGCAAGTCACTTAACCTGATTACCTAAAAAAAAAAAAAAAAAAACCAAAGCCCAAAACAAATAATATCTGTATATCTGTATAGATAGATATCTATCTAGATATCTATAGAATGACTTTCAGGCTGTAATTTGTCAACCCCAGCTCTTTAATGTATTCTGGCTACTTTACCTTTATCTACAATGTTTCTTGAATTTGATCCTTTCTCTCTATTCACATTTCCACTTCAATTCAGGCCCTAATCATCTCTTGCCTAGAATGTTGTAAAGATTTCTTACCTGGTGTCTGCCTCAAGCCTCTACCCACTGGAATCAATCTATCTATAGTGCTTTGGCTTAAATGTAGGTCTGACCACATCATGTCCTGACTCATTAAACTGCAGTGGATCCCTATTGCCTATAGGAATAAATATTTTTCTTTTAAACTTTTAAAATCCTTCACAACCAAACTCCAAACTATACTTGCATCCATATTGCATATTGCTCCTGTTTCCATATTCTACAATCTTGGATAAATTTCATTCCTTGCACATAGTCCTGCATTGCTTGTCTCCCTGCCTTGGCCCATGCTGTCACTCATACTTTTAATGTACTTCCTCCTCATTTTTTCCTGACAGAGTCTTCCTTTAAGACTGTACTCAAGTACCAATTTCTCCATGAACCCTCTCCTGTTCCTTTAATTGTCAGGGATCTTCCTCTCCAACTACCTGTTTAGAAGTAGTTTTGTTCAGTTGTGTCTGTCTCTTTGTGACCCCATTAGGGATTTTCTTTGCAAAAATACTGTTTCCTTCTTCAGTTTTATGCAGGCAGAATTAAGTCACAGAGGTATTATCTTAGATTAGATCTGAATTCTGGTCTTTCTGGGTCTAGGTCCAGCGTTCTAATCTCTGTGTCACTTGTCTCAGCTGCCATATATGAATTTATATTTATACTAAGTATACAGAACATCCCAAAAGTCTTAGTGTAGTTTTTAAGCTTTTATAGCTTCAACAGCTTAAAATTGAACTGATTTTTTGAACATCTAGTGTATATAATTGTCTCTCCTATGAATAATAATAGAATTTTAAAAATCACATTTTGCCTGTGTAATCTCATTTGATCTTTACAATAACCCAGAGAAGTAGGAACTATTTTACAGCTGAAAAAACTGAGGCAGAAAAAGATTGAATGAGGTGCTTAGGATCACAGAAGTAAAGTAGAATACAGCTCCAGCAGTGTATTAACTTAACAGGTTCAAGCTATTTGAGAGCAAAGGATTGTTTCATTTTTTTATGTCTGTCCATAGTCCAACAGCATATACTAGGTACTTAATAAATGCTTGTTGGTCATTGCTTGGAGCCAAGATTGAAACCCAGCTTTTCTGGCTTCAAGCTTTTACCACTACACCACTTAAATAACCCTAAAGAAGTTGGATACATCTTTGCTAGGAATGTTGCTGAGAAGATTCATGATTTGGCTGGGGGTGAGGTCAAAGATCTGGGAATGTTCATTCCACCCCTATGAATCCCCATGATCAATTAATCAATTTTCCTTAACAGTATTTCTTCTTGCATCCGGTTTCCAGGAGAGAGAGAGTACGAGAGAGAGAGAGAGAGAGAGAGAGAGAGAGAGAGAGAGAGAGAGAGAGAGAGAGAAAGAGAGAGAGAGACAGAGAGAGACAGAGAGACTCACATAGAGACAGAGACAGAGACAGAGAGACAAAGAGACAGAGACAGAGAAAAAGAGATGGAGAGACAGAGACAAACAGAAAGAGAGAGACAGAGATGAAGACGCAGAGAAACAAAGACAGACAAAACGATACAGAGACGGAGAGAGACAGAATCAGAGAAAGACAGAGACAGAGAGAGATAAAGACAGAGAGAGAGAGAGGTGAGAGAGATGGACAGACAGACAGACTTGCAACTGGGATGGCATTTTCTTGCTGACCCTTTAGAGTGGATCTTTCTTTTGGTCTGTAGAAGGAACCTGCAGGGTAATTCTACCCTGGCACCTGAACAGCCTGCTGGAGCAATTGTTAATGCTGTCTCCCAGGCTCATTCTTGTCACTGAGAGCAAATGATTCCTTTGTTTTAAAAAACCAAGCTAGGTACAGAGCACGAACCCAAATGAGGAAAAAAACCAAAAAAAACCCAAAGACCGTATGCTCTTAGACATAATGATCAGGGAGTGGAATGAGGCACCCTTCTCTTAGATGGCCATTTCTTCCCTGACAAGCCTTTCACCCCTACTCTCTCCCTTAGCCTGAGTCCAGAAACAGGAGTTGTTTGCTTGTTTTTTTTTTTTTTTCTTTTTTGTTTTTTGTTTTTTTCTGGAGAGAAAAGGGAACCTCAGTGCACATTGCTGTAGCTTCCCAGATGGCCCTGGGGGAATGGGGAAGTGGTCCTGCCCCATGAGGTCAGCCAGACAGGCCCTAGATTTTCTGTTCTATGTTAATTAGATGGCAGAAGCCTGCGAGCCAATTTTCACTAAGAACTCTGTGTCCAATTTTCTTCTGGCCCTGATTGTGAACTGACTGATCAATATTATATCTAATTTACAATGATGGCCCCATGTGAAGCTTGCAAATGTTATGTCAACATACCTTAATAGCTTTGGCTGGCTACAGGCGACTTGTTAGCTGTGGGCGCATCTGCTTCTACCACTCACTTAACTACTTCTACCTCCAAAGGCCACATCTGTGTTAATGTTCACAGGTCCTTCCGCCTCCCCACCTGGTGCCGTCAACAGAGGCTCCAAAGCCAACTGGGTTTGTATTGTTACTTGGGGAAAGGAAGAAGAAAAAGGGGAGGAAAAGAAGAAGAAAACCTACAATAGGAAACAGGGAAGAAAACAATTAATTTTTTTCATAACTGGTGAACCAAAGAGTGAAATAATTGCTACTCAGTTTTAATAATGGCAAATTTTAAAGAAATTTCCATAAAGACAATTCCGGAAAGGAGCTTGGGGATTATTTCTCTATGGGGGGCCCAACTGGTTTGCATTGTTTCATAACAGTTTATGTTATTACCATTCTGGGTAGTTTGTATTTGCATCCCCTTGTCTCCAGGGCAAATTCTTGCAACTCATTTGCGAAGCAATGAATAAGGAAACTGTAATAGAAGTGGGGCTGACTTGCTAAAGCTTTCCAATCTCTTCTTTTCCTCCAGGGATGCAGTTTGGTGGGGGCAGAATCACCAAATTTCCCTAAAGTTTTCAGGAATGCCTGAGAGTGGGTGGGCACTGACCCTCTCAGGCTGGAAGGATTTCTGCAGAGAGATGTCAGGAGCATTTTGGTCTCACCTCTATGACCTTTGAATCCCCACCTTTCTGAGTGGGGGGTGTGGAATTTGAAGAACTTTTGAATCAAGCAGCTCACCTGGATCCAGGTAGGGTTCAGAGGAGAGAGAGAGAGAGAGAGAGAGAGAGAGAGAGAGAGAGAGAGAGAGACAGAGAGAGAGACAGAGATGGAGACAAAGACACATGATGCAGG
Source organism: Antechinus flavipes (assembly GCF_016432865.1). Classification (NCBI taxonomy): domain Eukaryota; kingdom Metazoa; phylum Chordata; class Mammalia; order Dasyuromorphia; family Dasyuridae; genus Antechinus; species Antechinus flavipes. Next base: position 271,972,946 of record NC_067402.1, on the reverse strand, counting down.
TAAACGCTGTAAAACAACTGTCCCCTTTTGATCTGTAAAATTAAATCTCTGAAATTCTGTCCCCTTTGATTCCTGGCCTCCCAGACTTCAGAGAGTCTATGAGAGAGAACATATCCTCCTGGCTGGCCTTTTCTAAGGCAAATCATCCCCCACACATTGGTAGCCAGATCCTCATTCAGGAAGCCTTAAAAAGTGATTTCCATTCAATTGGAGATCTGGGCCTGATATTGATAAACATCTAGGCCTGGGGACATTAGCTTTCTTTTCAACCTGAAACCTGAGCCTCAGATTTTCCTATTAAAGGATATTTCTAAACTCCTGATCCTTGCAGAAGTCTGGAGTAGGGCATAGCTGCTTAACAGGACTCCAGCATGCTGAGAAGACTTTCTCTTCTCAGGGCCAGTCTCCATTTCCTTAATAGGACTTTACCACTCAGAAGTCAGTCTTCTTAGCAAAGCTGACTTCTCATCCAACAATAAATTTCCCTTTTGCCATTCAGTATTTCGGATTCGTGAATTCTTTCATGAAGGACCTGCACCGACCAAAAAGGAAACTCCTACAACTCTCTTCACTGCCACTAACTTCATCAGACACACACAGAGAGACAGAAAGACAGAGAGACCGAGACAGAAACAAAGACAGAGAGAGACACACAGAGAGGCACACAGAGACAGAGAGACAGAGGCGCAGCGACAGAGATAGAGGCAGACAGACAGACTGACAGACACACACACACACACACACACACACACACACACACAGCCAGAAACACTCTTTCAGAAAAGGGACTTAGTGTATTATGTGCTTTTATTATGAGGATGAAATGCTGAACTGCTAAGGGAGTTCCTCTGTCATCTTATAACCTATTTCTGCTCCTCTCCTGGCCCTTTGATTCAAATTCAGAATATGTTACTGCCTATTTGCCATCTGACCAGATGTTACTCTGCCAGAATTGTAGACTAACAGGGACTGGTCTCTTGAACTTTGGGACTTTCACTATATAGGATGTTCCAAAAGCCTTAGTGCTATTTTATGGTATTTTAGATGAAATATTAACATTGTTTATTATGGCTTAAATATTAAACTATAATAGCCTTAAAAGGTTCAGCCAGGTAGTATAGTAGACTGCCAGGATGGAATCAGAAAGATTCTTCTTCCTGAGTTCAAATCCAGCCTCAGACATAGATTAATTGTGTGACTTTGGGCAAGTTCCTTATTCCTACTTGCCTCTGTTTCCTTGTCTGACAAATGATCTAGAGAAGGAAATGGCAAATCTGTCCAGTATCTTTGCCAAGAAAATCCCAGATAGGGTCACAACAGAGTTGGACATGACTGAAACACTAAAAAACAACAAAAAGCTTCAACTGCCACTAAAACTTTTGAAAGTTCTTGCATTAGACTTGGGAGTTATAGGATCATAAATACAGGGCTAGAAGTATCCTTGAAGGAAATCGAGACTCATAAAAAACCTGCACAGCTAATGAGTATCAACGGCAGGACTTGAACCCATATCTTTCTTATTATAATTGTAACGTGCTGGCCATTGGACCATGGACTCTTGATAATTGTTGGGGCTAATTTTCTTCGCATGCTCTCTCTTTACCTGGGTTTGAATCATGCTCCAGATGCTTACCATCTATTTGGCCTTAGCATGCATGGCATAATGGGAAATAGTTCTGGGCAGGGCATCAGGAAATCTTGCCTGGATTCAAATCTTGTTCAAGTTATTTATTGTCTTGACCTTGAGCAAGTTCACAACCTCCCTGAACCTCAATTTATTCATCTGTAAAAGGATGACATTGAATTCCATTCCATGACTTTGAAAGTCCCTTTGAGCTCTAAAGCCATTTTCTTATTTAAAACACTTCGCAAACCCAAAGACATTATGGAAATGCCTGTTATTATTACCCATAATCAAAAATGCTTTAATTCCATTAGGGCTTACTTATTCCAGAGTGCACTATCCTGTAATCAGACAGTCAACAAGCCTTTGTTAAGCTTGTATTCTGTTCCAGGCACTGAATTAAGTAAATGCTTGTATACAAAGGCAGACAGAAACAAGAAAGATTTTGTTAGAGAACTTCATGATCATTTGGGGGGTTTCCTTGGGAGGCCAGGCTTCTTCAGAACCTATGAACATCTTAGTAAGTTAAAAAAAAAAGAATATTAAGGCTAAATAGCAACAATTATTCCCTTGGAGCATGGGAAGACTTAATGATAATACTCCCCCAGATGTTACAGTTTGCTGCAAGAGGAAATGTGGTTAGACCCAAGGAAGTCAGCTTAGTCAACAAATTAATTCAATAAATATTTAGGGAGACATTATTATAGGTAATCTCTAGGAGACTTCTACTCTGGTGGTCCATTTTGGCATAAGGATAGGTTCTAGATGGCTCCTAAATCTGGGTCAGGAGGCGCTTCAAAGGATAGGTCCTTCCAATCTGGAAAGGTGTTGGGCTCTGGGTGAGGATTTTGTCCTAGGACTGGTACATGTAAATTTAGAGAGGTTCAGGACCAGGTGGACCATATAGGGATGAGCTTGGCGTATCCAATAGTGTTTGTAGACTTCCATGATGAGTTGAAGAGGGATTGGGATCAGTATAGGCCAGGGAAGTGATGATATCAATGGTATTGTGGAACTTTATAGTTCTGAAGCAATATATGAGAGGGATCATGAAGGCCCCAAGTAGATGAAATAGGCCCTGGCTCTCAGAACTTTGTACTTTGTATTTTTTTATTTCTTTAAGGAAATAAGATACAAGCCCAAATAACTAGAATCAAAGAGGTAGCATGGTGCAGTGGGTAGAGAACTTGTCTCAGAGTAAGGAGAACTTGGGTTCTTGCCTCTGATATATCTTGGGTATGTGTCCTTAAGCAAGTTACTTAACCCCTCCAGGTATCTTTCTGAGACTAAAAATTGCAAGGAAAGTGAAGATCTTTTTAAGGAGAAGGAATTTCCTCATTGGGAGTTCCCCAAAGAAGTGAGGAAGATATTAGAGGTGAGAAGGAGAGGGCAAAAAACAGAGAGACAGACAGATAGACAGAGAAAGAGACAGACAGACAGAGGTGGATAGACAGAAAAAGAAACAGAGAGGGAGAGAGACAGAAAGAAGGAGAGAGAGGAAGGGAGATAAAAGAAGAGAGGGAAAGAGCTCTTCTCCCAGTTGCTATTGTCTGCCCCCTAAAATTACCTTGGGTTATTTCAGGTGCTTTGCCTTCCAGCTCTCCCTCACCTTTCCCGTTTCTATCAAAGATATGACAATTCTTCCAGTCTCTCAGTTGTATCAACTTGGAGTCATTCTTGATTTCTCACTCTCCCTCATCCCAGACATTCTGCATATGTAAGATCTAGCCATTCTCCATACAGTTTTCACATGTGACATTTGATCTTCCTCACCCAGCTACCTCAGTTCAGGCCCTCACCACTGCTGGACTAGACTATTGCAGTGGTCTATGTTTCAAGTTCTCTCTAGGAGTCTTTTTTCTCCATTAGAGTGCAATCTCCTTGAAGGAGGGGACCATATTTCAGCTTGTATTTATATTCTCAGCACTTTGCATAGTGCCGAGCATGTAGTAAGTGTTTAAAAAATTATTACTGACTGAAACTGAAGACAGACAGAGAGAGACAGAGAAAGAGAGACAGAGACAGACAGAAAGACAGAGACACACAGAGAGAGACAGAGACAGAGACAGAGAAACAGAGAAACAGAGACAGACAGAAAGACAGAGATACACAGAGACAGAGACAGAGAGACAGAGTGACAGAGGGACAGATAGAGACACACACAGAGAGACAGAGACAGAGAGATCTCATGAAGGTAGTATTGACTGAGCTGAGCTTGAAGAAAACTCAGCATTCTAAGAAGGACAAAGTAGATGTTAGGCATGGGGAGCAGCCAGTACAAAAACTTGGAGATAGAAGAGTGTTGTGTGTGTGGCAAAGTAAGAGGGTCATTGTGAATGGACTATAAACCCTTTGAGAGTTGAGATTGTTCTATTATTTGTGTTTGTATTTCCACACCTGGCACAGTGCCTGGCTGATAGTAAGTATTTAATAAATGATCACTGAATAGTAAGGCTGGAGAAGTCGGTTGCATCCAGATTGTGAGAAGTTTTAAATGTCCAAAAGAAAAGGTTATAGCTGATTCTGTATGGAAAATAGGGAATTATCGAAGTTCACCATTGAGTAGGGAAGTGACATGATCACTTTAGGAACATTGCTAGCAGTTGGTTCCTCCAGGATCCAAAACTCTGATTTAATAGCAATTATGGGCTTGGCTTAATGTGTTTTTTAATCTGTGATGACTGCAGAAACTAGTCTAAGAAGATATACATTCATACTGCCGATTAGAGTTGAGTTGGATACCCATGGAGGTCATTTCCAGTTTTAAGATCCAATCTCTGTCTCTCTGTCACTGTCTCTGTATCTCTCTGTCTTTGTCTCTCTGACTCTCTCTGTCTTTGTTTCTCTATCTCTGTCTCTCTTTCTCACACATACCCCTTCTAAATTATATGACAGAGACAACATGTTATATTGTATGAAAAATCAATCTGAACACTCACTCAGATCCCACCTTTCACACATACTTCCTATTATGACCCTGGGCAAATTATTTCTCCAGTTCCAGATCTCTTAGGCTCTATTACACAATACCCATTCTAGAAGGGAGGGCAAATCTGTATTGATGGAGTTTGTTTCCAAACTTGGGGTTTTCTACAACAATTAAATCACAGTTTGGCAAAAAGAGAGAAAACAAGGAGTAGATGTTTAGGTCCAATATTTGATGAGTCCAGATAAATGTGCTACTAGAGTTTAGGAAGCAGTGGGTTTGAGCTTGATTAAATATATTATAATAACTCATATTTAGAAAGTGGTTTAATGATTGCCAAAAATTTTTACAACTTTTAGTGTTCACTGGATGCTCATAATGACCTTGACAGAGCAGCACCTTCATTGTCCCCATTTTACAGATGAGAAAATGGAGATCCAGAAAAGGCAAAAACAAATTGTTCATTCAATCAGCTGATAAGTATCTGAGGTGGAATTCAAACTTAGGCCCAGATCTCTCTTCACTGTGCCCAATCAGTACAGTACAAACTCCATCCTTGGGAATTCCAAATCAGGAGGTGGGAATTGAGTGAGAGCAGGAGATTAAAAAAAAAAAAAAAGGAAAGGAACAAGGTTAAGCCATCAGTGAGATGGTTTCACAATATTCTTCCCTGTCCCACGTCACCAGACAAATGTAAACATCTTTGTCAATCTGACAAGATGTCAGCAAAAATAACCACAGGCTGTCCCTCCCCTGTTGCTAAGGTTACCACAGGGATGGAGAAGGTTTTGAGCAGGTTTCACAAATGTCCTTGAGGACCTCCAAACCTAAATCCAAACCCCTCAGCATCAGAGGCAGACCACTGCCTCTGATTTTCAGATGACCCAGCACAGTTTTCTTAGTAATCAATAACAAAACCTCAATCCTTGTAGAATTAGGTCCTGGGCAAGTGGGAAACACAAAGCTCAATGATCACTTTTGCTGCAACTGCTGGTAATAGGAAGGCACTCTTCAGCTCCAACCCCCTTTTCTTTCATAGCCTAAAGTTGCCATCTCTTCTCTGACTTAAATGCTGAGCTGTTTTCCTTCTCTTCTAATGAGAGAAAATTAAAATCTCATTAAAGTGGGAAGACAAAAGGCTGCATACAGGAGCCATACAACCAAGAGTCAAGGGAGCCAGATCTCTTCCCCAGCTCTAGCAGGATTTGCTTTGGGCATTTTGGACAATTTACTCAGCCTTTCCCCCCCATCTTCTGATCACTTAGTACATATACAAAGTATTTATTAAGCTCCGACTATATGCTGAGTAATATGCCAGATGCAGATGAAATCATTCCAACTAATTATATGTTTTAAGACAACCACTACATATGTAAGTATAAATAGTATAAAGATAAATGTTCAGACATTCTTTAGTCACATCTGGTCTTTTGTGGCCCCATTTGGAGTTTTCTTGGCAAAGATACTAAGTGACCTGCCATTTCCTTTTGCAGTTCATTTTACAGATGAGAAAACTGAGGCAAGCTGAGTTAACTGATGTGTCCCAGGGCTACATAGTAAGTAATACAAGGTAGTTTGGGAAGAAGGGCACTAGAAGTTGGGGGAGGGATGGAAAGACTTTTTGTTGAAAGTTTTTTTTTTAAGAATTGGAAGTACAGTGCATGGTATGGAGGCAGCTGATGCAGAAGGACAGAAAGGAGAGATAGAGTACTCACTGTGAGGGGCAGAGAAGACAGTTTGATTGATTTTAGCACAGACGAAGAAAAGTGTTGTCAACAAGTACTCAGATACATCACTGAATCTGTGATCTCATCCATGTGGTTGTTTCCTCCAAAGAGAGAGGTCACAATCTGTCCATATATCCCATCCTATTCAACTCCTGGAGGTCCTTCCAACCTCCTTAGCTTTTTCTGACATTGCCAGAGTATCAGCAGAGTCCTTTGCCTGTCCAGTTATTATTTTCCCCTTGCCATCTGCCTGAAAAATTCACCTCACGAGGCTGCTAGGGATGGAGGAATGGATAAGGACCACCTACATTGATTTCAGTTTCTGATCTATTTCATTCCTTTCAATTAATTCAATTGAACAAAGATTCATCAAGTGCCTTTTATAATAGAGATGTGAGGCAATGGAGAGAATTCTCCAGATTTGGAATGGGAGGATCTGGATGCAAATTCTACCTTTGTCACTTACTATTTTTATCACCTTGGTTAAGTCATAACCTTTAAAGACCCGCCTCCGTTTTCTCATCTGTAAAATGAGGTAATTGGATTAGATGGCCTCTGAGGTCCTTACTCTAAGTTATGGTTTTATAATCCTCTGTGTTAAACACCATGATAAGCTAGGGATGCAAAGATAAAAAAAGGAAACAGTGTTTCCCTCAAAAAACTTACCTTCTTCTGGGTTAGGCAGGAAGGAAACACGTAGTTGCAAGTAAGTAATACAAAGTAATTGGAACAAAGAGACAGATTTAATAAATGGAGAGGTAATCAAAGAAATTGTTATGTAGGGAGTAATGACTGAGTTGAGCTTTCCCTGAGAAGGAATCTGGGAATTCTATAGGTGCCTTGAAGGAAACTAAAAATTCAGTGAGATAGAGGCAAAGAGGGAGTAGATTTCTGATAGAAAAAAGTACATGGACAAAAGTGAAAGGCAAGAGAGGAAGGCTGTGAATAGGGAAGGGCAGGAAGAACCATTTAACTAAGATGAAAAATATATGGAGGAGGGTGAAATAGGAAATGGAAGTGGGAAGGTAAAAGAGGGCCCAGATTGGGGGCTTTAAATCTTAGGTTAAGGATTTTGTATTTTATCCTAAAGGCAACAGAGAACCATTGTTGTTGTTCTACCTTTGTTCTAAAAGAGAACCCATGGCATCAGGATGGTGAGGTCTTGATTTTCAAGTGGTTGAAGTCTAAATGCTGTGCAGTTCTCAATCTCACTCTTTCCTCCAGAACCATCAGTCCAGTGGCAAGACCAAAGGGAAGACCACTGATGATGGCCCCACAGAGAGCCATTGAAGGTTTTTGAGGAAGGGGTGACATAGAATCAGATTTAGAGCTTGAAGGAATTTTAGGGTCAAAGAGGGCAACCTTGTTATTTTACAGAGGATCACATGGCTATTATGTGTCTGAAGTGGGATTTTCTGACTCCATAGCCAGCATTTTATGGGCTATAGATGGGGTTCCATTGCCTCTCCCATAATTATATTTTAGGAACATCAGTTTGAGAGCTACATGGAACATCGATGTGAGGATTGACCTCTTGGTAGACCCTACCTGACAGAAGTGACTCTGCATTTGATCACTGATTGACCTGCTTATTCAGCAGGAAGTTCCCATATTATACTCAAAATATTGGTTTAATCAGCTTCATGTAAGCAAGGAATATAAAGTTCTCTTGGTTATAATCAACTTAGCAAACTTCATCAGATCCAAGTAGCAGACTTTCCTAATCACAATGCACATGGGGTCATAAGGCGAGGTCACAGTCCAGACTGCATTGCAGGTCCCTCTTAGTGTGTATGAATCTGCCCAGCAACAATAATCAGATATAAAAATAGAAACCCAGGTATCTGAACGTTCATTTGGGGCATACATCCTACTGTATGTCCAATCTATATCATTCATTTATGTGGCTGTAGAACTACAGAGCTAAGAGTCACATTTCACATTTACGTTGTGATCAGTAATTTTTCAGCCATGTCCAACTCTTTAGGATCCCACTTTTTCTTTCTTTTTTTCTTTTCTTTCTTTCTTTTTTCCTTCCTTCCTTCCTTCCTTCCTTCCTTCCTTCCTTCCTTCCTTCCTTCCTTCTTCCTTCCTTCCTCTCTCTCTTCCTCTCTCTCTTCCTCTCTCTCTCTCTCTCTTTCTTTCTTTCTTTCTTTCTTTCTTTCTTTCTTCTTTCTTTCTTTCTTTCTCTCTCTCTCTCTCTTTCTTTCTTTCTTTCTTTCTTTCTTTCTTTCTTTCTTTCTTCCTTCCTTTCTTTCTTTCTTCCTTTCTTTCTTCCTTTCTTCCTTTCTTTCTTCCTTTCTTCCTTTCTTTCTTTCTTTCCTATTGAGGTTAAGTGACTTTCCCATTGCAGTCCTGAACTTGAGTCCTCCTGACTTCAGGGCTACTACTCTATCTACTGCACCACCTAGCTGCCCCCAGGATCCCATTTTCTTGGCAAAGATAACCATTAGAATGGTTTCCCATTTCCTTCTAAAGCTCATTTTACAGATGAGGAAACTGAGACAAACTGGATTAAGTGACTTGAGCAAGATCCCATAGCTACTAAGTATTTGAGGCTAGTTTTGAATTTCACAAGAGTGGTGGTCTTCCTGACTCCAGGCTTGGCTCTATAAACACTGACCCCATTTATATGCCTGTGAGTAATAAGCTGCTTAACTCATGATCCTTTAAGCTCTTATGTTCTTTCTTGGTACAATACTTATGATTGTCTTACAATTGATTAAAGAGAGAAGAAGCTAGAGGCAGGGAGATTTATTAAGGGACCATTACAGTAGTTTTGCTGAGAGATGAGCTTAGGTGAAGTGAGGTCTTGGTCTAGGGGAGAGGCTTTGTGAGCGAAGAGAAGGGTGAGAGTGATACATTGGTATGAGAAACTTTCACTGTCATAGAATCTCAGAACCTTAGATCTCAGATCTGTACCTGAAGGCAAATCCCTCTACAGTATTCCTAAGAAGTGATCATCTTACCTTTTCTTCAAGAGCTTTGGTGAACTCTTCAATTATTCACAACTATGAAATAGAATAGAATCATGCCTTAATCTTCTTGAAACTAGTAGTTTTCATGGATAGAGCACCAACCTTGGAGTCAGGAGGAACTGAGTTCAAATCTGGCCTCAGACACTTAATACTTCCTAGCTGTATGATCCCAGGCAAGTCACTTAACCCTAATTGCCTCAGCAAAAAACAAAAATGAAAACAAAAAAACAAACAAAAACTAGTAGTTTCCTCTTCTCTAAAACGAGGGGATTGGACTAGATGTCCTTTAGAGTCCCTTAAAATTATGATCTTATGATATCTCCTTTTTACTGGGGGATTGCTCTTATCATTAGGACATTTCCCCTTAGGTTGATTCGATACTTGTGTCTTTGTTACTTCCATCCATTATTTCACCCTATGGGATCAAACACTTAGGCCAATGACCAACACATAGTAGATGCTTAATAAATATCAATCGAACAATTGGTTAAAAACAGGCCATGTTCCCAATTTTAATTCTTGAAGACAGCCGTCTTCACCCTAAAGCAGTCTCTGTTACATGTTAAACTTGAATTCCTTCTACTTATCTTCATGGGGCATGATCTTGAATCTGCACTATCCTGGTTGCCACTGAGTTTATTCTCTGAGGCTACCTTTCCAATCTATTGGTATATATTCATTATTCACTAGATGGTCCCACAGTGCAGAGAGCCAGACTTGGCATTTTCCTCAGTTCAAATCTGGCTTCAGACACTAGATTGGTGAATCTGGGTAAGTCACTTAGCCCTGCTTATTTCAGTTTTCTTATTTGTAAAATGAGCTAGAGAAGGAATGGCAAACCACTTTGGTATCTTTGTCAAGAAATCACCAAATGGTTATGGAAATTTAAACACATGAAAAAATGATTGAAAAACAAATTCACCTGTATAATATACATTAGAATGTGTGATCCTTAAGGACAGGGATTATTTTTTCCTTTCTTTGCATCCCCAACCTTGCAAGAAGCTTGGGATAATCATTGGGCTTGGAGAAGAGGAAAAAAGACTGAATAGCACTCAAGTTTTTGCTCTGCTGAATAAAACAGAATCCAACTCCCCCCTTCCAAAAAAAAATCACACACCTATTAGCTCGAGTTCCTACATATGCCTTCTTCCCCTTCTCTTTTTTGTTTTTTTTTTTTCTTCCAGTTGGAAATCCTTTAAGCCTAGGAATGCTGGCTCCAAACTTTGCTTCAGAAGTTGCCATGGTTTATGATACCTTTTCATTCTTAGGCAGTGTAGTATAGAGGGCACAAAGCCTTTATAAATGCTTGCTGATTGATGAAATGATGAGATAATAGACTTAGGATACATTCATATTAACTTTTCTGATAAAAGAAAAGCTTCTTGAAGCTTTCTCTTTTGTCTCCAGTACTTGGAACACAGTAAGCCCTTAATAAATACTCCTTTGTTGACAGAGAAAGGATCATAGGTCATAGAGATAGAAAAAATCTTAAAGCTTACCCTGTGTAAACCATTATTTTAATAAAGGCTTAATGACTTGTCCAAGGTCATACATAGAAGAGACTGGATTCAGACACAGCTATTCTGATAGATCCCTCACAAAGACTCAATGCTATTCAGTCTTTTTTCCTCTTCTCCCAGTTCAATCAGTGTTTGCTGATTATCATTCCAAGCTTCTTACATTTCACAAGGTCCCTAAAACTCTTAGTTAATTCCAGGTAAGGAGTTAATGATACGCAGGCCTTTCTCTTCAGAGATTCAAAGAACCCGTGGGCCAGTTCCAAACACAATGAGCTTAGTCAGAACTCTTGGTTACAATACAATTATTCTAAATGAATGGCATTTCTCCCTTCCTTTCTGTGCCCTTTTTGGAATAAAAATGTTCACTGCCCTTATTAATCCCACAGAATTACTTTCCTCTGCTCCTTAGGAAATCCAGCAAATGCAGTTTCACCAAGTTAACAACAAAAAAAGAAGAAATCTAATTTCCACTTGAGAAGCTCTGGGGTTAGGTCAGCAGAAAAAAAATTACAGTGGCTTGCATTGATGAATATTTTATAAGCTCTAATATCTAACAAAAGATGTATTTAAAAGCAGATGGTGGGGAAGGAGGTGAGAGGGGGATGCTGGTCAAGAAAATACTTTTTATTATTTAATGATCAGAAAGGGTGAGTTTCTGTCATGATAAAACAGCTGAGTGGGCTCAGGTATATGCTTGATTTGGGGTTCTATTAAGCTCTCTCACTTGGCTCTCCATAGCTCTTCTAACCTGGCTCCAACCCCTGACTTTTATAGTCAATGAGACAATGGTGTGATTATAGAGCCTGAAACATGTGGAGATTATTTAGCAACCTCAGTGGATGAGAGAAATCTTTAAAACGTTTCTAATTAGCATCCCTAGTCAATGAAACTGCAAACTTGCTGTTTTAGCTGGAATCTAGAAAGTATGCTGTGGTATACTTATGTAGTATGAATCTAAAATGAGAGATCTGATATCTGTTGAGTGATGAGACTGCCAAAGGTTACATCCCATTGTTCATCACTTTAGACTGTTGTGTATCAGACAGGCCTGATAAAGTTACAGTTATTGTACACCCCACAGAGAAAGTCAGTATGCATTAGCTATATTTCCAGCTTGGAGTTAAATAGATTTCTGCTCTTCTGTCTGGCTTTCAGGCAGGTTTCTGCTCTTCTCTCTGGTTTTCAGGCATGTCTTACTTGTAAATTCAGAGATTTGGAGAGGAAGGGCATGGAGTAAACCCTTTGTAAAGAAATAATCTTTGACTGATAGGAAAGGATCATAGTCATAGAAGTGGAAAAAATCAGAGGCTCTAGGTTGATTTCAGAAAATTCTGGAAAGACTTACATAAACTGATAACAAATGAAGTGAGCAGAACTAAGAGAACAAGTACACAGCAACAGCAAGATAATGTAATGATCAATTAATGGACTTGGTTCTTCTCAGAAATGTGGTGATTCTGGGAAATTTCTATTAGGCATGGGCTGGAAAATGCCATCTGAAGTTAGAGAGAGAATTATGGAGACTGAGTATGGATTGAAACAAAGTATTTTCACTTTTTTGTTGTTTTATTTCTTGTGTTTTTTTTTGCCTATTGGTCTAATTTCTGTTGCCAAATATGACATATATGGAAATATTTAGATCTAGATTTAGAGCTGGAGGAGATTTTAGAAACCTTTGAGTTTAATACCTTATTTTAAAGATAAGGAATCTTATATCATAGTGATTAATATTAAACTGGTGGGCCACTAAGACCTCAGTTCTTTGCCAAGTGAATTTCTGGGTCAGTGAGGTGAGACTCTGGTTAAAAAGAATTGTACACATTTAACCTATATCAGATTACTTGCTATCTTGGGGAAGGGAGAAGGGAGAAAAATTTGGAATGCAAAATCTTGAAAAAATAAAAATTGAAAATTATTTCACATGTATTTTAAAAATAAAATATTATTGCAATAAAAAAAAAGAGGCCATTAAGTTCAACTCCCTCATTTTACAGATGAGAAAACAGGCAAGGTTAAAATCCAAGATTTCTGATTTCAGAGCCATGATCTTCTCACTGTATTTTTCTATAACTCATCTCCAAATCCTAGCAAAGGAGAATTGGGGAAACAAACCATTGAGTTGAAAAATCCTTGTTCAGAGAATAAGAGGAAATGGACTCTAACCCTTGTTCTAACCTTAAATAACTATGTGACTTTGGTCTTGTCACTTGACCACTCCTTGAGTCTAAATTGTGGATAAAACAACAAAAAGAACAAAGATGTTTTTAGAAGTGAGAAGGCATAGTATTATAAATTTAGGATTAGAAAGGACTTTTAAGACCATTGGGTCTGACAATCTTTTTTAGAGATGAGGACTCTGAGGTCCAGATTTGTTAAATAGATTAAATGACTTGCCCAGGATCACTTAGCTAAGAAATGTCTGATTCAAGAACTGATTTCAGTTTTTAGTGACCCTAAACAGAGAGTTTCCTCCACTGAGTACCCAAATGCTTTATTATTGAAGATCTAAAAAGATTATAGCTTATATTGATCATCCATTACACTTTTCCATTAAAAAGCCTGTTTTTACTTTTATTCTCCTCAAGGCTCATGGGAGTGGAGCAAGTACAGTCATTTCTGTATGAAATATTATGTAGTAGAAGTATCACAGGATGAAAAGTAAAAAGGTATGGGTTCAAATGTCATCTCTGAGATTCACCATCTTGTGTGTTTTAGAGCAAGTCATTCAATTTCCTCATCTACAAAAATGGTAGGATTGGATTTAATGCTATCTAAAATCTTTTTTTTTTAAATTTAAGACTTTAGCAATCATCAAGAACCCCAAATATAGCAGTATAGCAATAGAACAAAAGAAGCCTGTATGTGACACTAGCAACTTCTGTTATATAATTTGTCTTATTTTTAAAAGTGTACTACAGCAACAACAAGATTATGTGATGATCAACTATGATGAACTAGGTTCTTTTCAACAATGAAGTGATTTAAGACAATTCCAATAAACTTGTAAAAGTGCCAATCACACCCAGAGAGAATTATAGAGATTGACTGTGGATCAGAGCATATTATTTTCACTTTTTTTGTTTGTTTTTTCTATTTCGTATTTTTATTTCAGTTTTAATCTGATTGTTCTTGTGCAACATGATTCCTTATGGATATATATTTAGAAGAATTTCATGTTTTACCTAAAAAATTAAAAAGTGTATATTAAATTTAGCAAGGCAACAAAACTGCTCCATTTCTTTATTTCTCTTTCTAAATGTCATTTTTTGTTTGCTTCAATGTATTTTAAAATATTTTACTGGTACCTTTTTCTCTTCCAAGGTCTTCAATCTATATCTAAATCTTTTCTCTTACGGTCCAGTGAGCAAGATATTTGGTATAATTCTCTGATTAGAGTTCATATCTTTGTTATAATTTAGTTATGTGCATAAATAAGAAAAAATAGAACAAGGAATTTTAGGGTCATGAGACCCTCCCTCATTTGCCCAGAATTTGCTTATATTAAGTGCTTAATGAATGCTCATTCATTCATTCATACATTCATTCACAGATCTAGATTTAGAGCGGGAGGAGATTTTAGAAACCTTTGAATTTAATATCTTATTTTAAAAATAAGGAATTTTTTATCATAATGATTAATATTAAACTGGTGGGCTACTAAGACTTCAGTTCTTTGCTAAGTGAATTTCTGGGTCGGTGAGGTGAGATTCTGGTTATTCCAGAAAGCATTTGTTCCCTGGAAAATAGAATAATCCAAACTTTTCAAAATGTTCCATTTTGTGCAAGTGGGGGGGGTGTTGGGATTTGAACAGAGAAACTATAGGGTTAGGAATTTAAGTGACTTGTCCAAGTCACTTTTTGATTTTATTTTAAAAATTAAATTAAATATAGTTTGGGTTACATTTTAAGTTCCAAATTGTCTCCTTTTCTCCCTCCCCACTCCCATTAAAGAAGGTCATTCCATATGTGCATATGCACACACACACACATATGTATATGCAAAACCATACTATGCCTACTGCTATTTAACAGTTTTGTTTTTTTTTTTAAATTCTAGAGGTAGATATCCAGTCAGTGGACACTGGGCCTGGAATCAGGAAGAAGACTCTTTCTGAGTTAAAATCTTGCCTTAGATGCTTATTAGCTGTGTGACCTTTACAAGTCACTTGACCCTATTAGCTTCCGTTTTCTCATCTGCAAAAATGAGCTGGAGAAGGAAATGGCCAAACCACTCTAGTATCTTTGCCAAAAAAAATCCCCCAAAGAATCATGAAGAATCAGACATGACTGAAATAACTGAATAACAATTATACTCCCATACTATCTTTAATTGGATTTATGAAAACATGACTGAAAACTCAACAACAAAAGATTTTCCTTCATAAGTTAATTTTATATTTATAATACTTAGAATAGCTTAGTCATTAAGTTATTCTTCCAACAAAATTGCTGTTACTGTATACATCCTCTTGGTTCTGTTCATTCCACTCTTCATTATTTCCTAAAGTCTTTCCATATTTTTCTAAAATCAGCCTCTTCCTTATTTATTACAACACAGTAGTATTCCATCACAATTATATTCCACATCTTGTTTAACATTCCCTAATTGATAGGCATTCCCTCAATTATCAGTTCCTTGCCACCACAAAGAGAACTACTATAAATATTATTTTCCTTTTTTCTTGATCACTTTGGGAAATTGACCCAATAGTGATATTGCTAGGTATGTGGTTTTATAGCTCTTTGAGTTTTAAATTCCAGATTGCTCTCCAAAATGATTGGATCAGTTCTAGTTCCACCAAGCATATATTAGTTCCCAATTTTCCCATATCCTTTATAACATTGGATATTTTCCTCTTTAACTATTTTATCCATTCTTTTGTGTGAGATGATAACCCAAAGTTGTTTTAATTTGCATTTTTATAATCAATAATGATCCAGAACATTTTTTCATATGATTATATATAACTATAATTTCTTCTTTGAAAAACTGTCTATTCATATCTGTTCACCAGTTGTCAATTGGGGATGATTCATATTCTTATAAATTGACAAAGTTCTCTATATTTTTGAGATATGAGAGCTTTATCAAGAAAACTATCTGTAAAATCCCTTGCTCCCTCTTTTCTATTCCACTTCTAATCTACATATCATTGGTTTTATTTGTACATATCTTTTAAAATTTAATATAATCAAATTATTCATTTACATCTCACAATGCTCTCTGTCTCTTCTTTATCTATAAGTTCTTCTCCTATCTATAAATCTGATAAGTAATATGTTCCATGTTCTTTTAATTTACTTATGATATTTCCATTTATATTTAAGTCATGTATCCATTTTGACCTTATCTTGATAAATAGTATAAGATATTGATCTATGCCTAATTTCTGCCAGATTGCTTTCCATTTTACCCAACATTTTTTTTTTTTTTACCAAATAGTAAATTCTTATCCCCAAAGCTTAAATCTTTACATTTGTCAAACATAAGGTTACTGTAATCATTTACTGCTACATATTGTATCTCTAATCTGTCCCATTTATCCACCTTTGTATTTCTTGGTTGGTACCAGATAGTTTTGATAATTACTACCTTATAACACAGTTTAAGATCTGGTACTGCAAAATTTCTTTCATTTACATTTTTCATTAATGATTTTTGATATTCTTGATCTTTTATTTTTCCAAATGAATTTTTTTTATTATTTTTCTCTTTCAATAAATTTTTTGATAACTTAATTGGGATGGCATTGAGTAAGTATGTCACCTTAGGTGGAATTGGCCTTTTTATTATATTGTCTCTATCCCCACATGAATAATTAACATCTCTTCAATTCAAGTCTAAGTTTATATGTATAAAATATTTATAATTATGTTCATGTAATTCCTGGGTTTGTCTTGGCAGGTGTCTTAGGTAATTTATGATGTCTATGGTTAAATGGGGTATCTCTTACAATTTCTTCTTGAAGGGTTTTATTGGTGATATATAAAAAATGCTGATGGGAGCATATCTTAAATCCTACTATTTTGCTAAAATAATTAGTTGTTTCAATTAGTATTTTAATTGAATTTCTGGGATTTTTCAAGTATATGATATAATCTACAAACGTATTCTGATTTTTTGATTTGTTTTTCTTCTCTTATTCCTATGTTTTAATATTTTTAATACAATGTTGAGTAATATTGATAATAATCTTTGGTTTTACTCCTGATCTCTTTGGGAAAGCCATTAGCTTATCTTCATTATAGATAATGCTTGCTGATGGTTTTAAGTATTTTTGTCATTTTAAGGAAAAATGCATTTGTACTTATGCTTTCAAGTGTTTTTTTTTTTTAAATAGGAATGAGTTATATTTTATCAAAATCTGCATCAATTGATATAATCATATTATTTTTGTTACTTTTGTTATTGATGTAATTAATGATGTTAATAATTTCCCTTATGTGAAACTATTCCTGTATTTCTGGTATAAATCCCACTTGATCACAATATATGATCCTTCTGATATATTGTAATTTCCTAGCTAGTTTTATTTAGAATTTTGCATTCATATTCATTAATGAAATTGCTCCATAATTTTCTTTCTCTGCTTTTGATTTTACTGGTTTAGATATTAGCACCACATTTGTCTCATAAAAGAAGTTTGATAGGACCCCTTTTTTGCCTGTTATTCCAAATAATTTATTTTGTTTTGGAATTAGTTGATCTTAAAGTTTTTATAGAATTTACTTATAAATCCATCTGGTCCTACTGCTTTTTTTTTTTTTTTAAAGAAGTTCATTTATGGCCTGTTCTGTTTTGTTAATCTAGGCAGTTTATATATATATATATATATATTTCTCTTTCACTTAAATCATTAAACTTACTGGCATGTATTTGGGCAAAATAACTCCTCATAATTGATTTCACCTTCACTAGAGGTATGTTAGTCTTTTTTTAAAAAATTGTTAATAACAATGATTTGGTTTTGTTCTCTCTTAAAAATCATATAAAACAATGGTTTATCTTATTTTTTTTTAAATTAAACCAACTCAGGATGTGGGAAAATTGAGACACTGACATTATTGGTGGAACTATGAATGGATCCAACCATTCTGGAGAGCAATTTGGAACTATGCTCAAAAAGTTATCAAACCGTGCATACCCTTTGACCCAGCAGTGTTTCTACTGGGATTATATCCCAAAGAGATCTTAAAGGAGGGAAAGGGACCCATATGTGCAAAAATGTTGTGGAAGCCCTCTTTGTAGTGGTAAAAAACTGGAAACTGAGTGGATGCCCATCAGCTGGGGAATGGCTGAATGAGTTATGATATATGAATGTTATGGAATATTATTGTTCTGTAAGAAATGACCAGCAGGATGATTTCAGAGAAGCTTGAAGAGACCTGAATGAACTGAAGCTAAGTGAAATGAGAAGAACAAGGACATCATTATACATGGCAACAAGAAGACTATATGATGATCAATTTTGATGGACGTGACTCTCTTCAACAATGAGATAATTCAAACCATTTCCAATGATCTTGTGATGAAGAGAGCCATCTACACCCAGAGAAAGGACTGTGAGAACGTTGGAACACAACATAGCATTCTGACTCTTTCTGTTGTTATTTGCTTGCATTAGGTTTTCTTTCTCAGTTTTTCTTTTTCTTGCAAGAAAACTATATAAATATGTATACATATATTGGATCTAACATATATTTCAACATATTTAACAAGTATTTGTAGTTAGGGGAGGGGTGGGGGGAAAGAGGGAAAAATTTAGAACAAAAGGGTTTGCAAGGGTCAGTGTTGGAAAAATTACCCATGCATATGCTTTGTAAATAAAAAGCTTTGATAAAAAATAATTAAACCAACTCCTCATTTTATTTATTTATTCGATGGTTTTCCTACATTCAATTTTATTAATCTCATCTTTATTTTTTAGGATTTCTAATTTGGTGTTTAATTGGGGATTTTCAATTTCTTCAGTTCTTAGTTTTTTTAATTGCATATCAATTTGTTGATATGTTTTTTCTCTATTTTATTCATGTAAGCATTTAGAGATACAAATTTTCCTCTGATTGCTTCTTTTTCTGTATTCCATAAGTTTCACTATATTGTCTCATCATTCTCTTTAATAAAATTATTTATTGTCTTTTTGACTTATTTTTTTAACCCATTCATTCTTTTAATATTAGGCTATATAGTCTCCAGTTAATTTTTAATGCTTTTTTATGGTCCCTAATTAAATTTAATTTTTACTACATTCTGATCTGAAAAAGGTGAATTCAATATTTTTGTGATTTTTTTGCATTTAACTATAAAGTTTTTATGCTCTAATATATGGTCAATTTTTGTAAGGGCACCATATGCCATTGAGAAAAAGATTTATTTCTTTCTATTCTCATTCAATTTTCTCCAGGTGTTTATCATATCTAGCTTACCTAAGATTCTATTCATTTTCTTGACTTCTTATTTATTTGTGGTTTGAATTATCTACTTCTGAGAAGAGAGGGTTGAAATTTTCCATTATTATAGTTTTGTGGTCTATTTCCACCTGTAAATTCATTTAACTTTTTCTTTAAAAGTTTGGTTGTTACAGTGTTTGAAGCATATAGATTTAGTATTGGCATTGTTTCATTATCTATTGTACTCTTCCACCTGGCTACTCCATAAATTATAATTACTAGTTGGATGTTCCCATTCATCCTATTTTTTCCTCATTGTTTATCAGTTCTTCCCTTATCTTATCCCCCTGCTTCTTATTTCTTAATCTGCATGCCCCTCTAAGAATTACTCCCTTATGTCTTCTTTCCTTCTCTTAATTCTCTGTAAATTGAAACTTTTATATTCTTCTAGACAATGACATTATTCTATCTTTAACCCAGTTCTGATGAGAATAAGGTTCTAGCACTATCAGCCTTCCACTACCTCCTCCTGCCCTTCACTACAGCATTTCTTCTTTTATTACCTTGTTAATATGAGATAATTTCTCCATTTTACTTTTACCTATCCAATTTTATTTTTTAGGATCATGACATCAATTTATTTCATTTTCATGCCTTTTATCTATGTGTGCTCTTTGAAATTAATGTAATAATGATACTATTCTCAACAGTTACAGATAACATTCCATATGAGAAATGAACAGACCATCTTAAATCCCTTATGATTGTTCTTTCATGTTATTCTTATGTTTCTCCTGATTTTCATAGCTCATATTTTGTGTCTGGTTCTGATCTTTTCCTCATAAACACCTGAAAATTATTTAATTCATTAAATATCCATTCTTTCTCCCCTTCCCCCCAATATATGATTACATTCAGCTCTACTGGGTAAGTTATTCTTGGTTATAAATCCAGCTCCTTTACCCTTTGTAATATACTGTTGATTCTCTTTGATCTTTTAATGTAATAGCTGCTAAATCTTGTGTAATCCTGACTGTAGCTCCACAACATTTAAATTTTGTCTTTCTGGTTGCTTGTAGTATTTTCTCCTTGATCTGGAAACTTGAATTCCTGGAAGAAATTTAAACTAGCAACAGTGTAAAATCTTTAGCTTCTTTGCTAATATTTTATTTAAATTTTTTGGCATCAATGTTCTTTAGGAACATTTTTTAAATAATTTTTTTTTCTACAGACACCACCTGGATTACGTGTCATGATTATATCTATGTCACAAAAGGCATTTGCTTCTTTTGCTATTCTTGCAAACAGCTTATGTAGCATATGGGAATGAATTTTTTTTTGAATGTTTGATAAAATTAACTTCTGAATACACCTAGCCCAGAAATTTTTTCTTTTGGGAAATTCATTTTGGTTTATGTAATTTCTTCCTCTGAAACTATTATTTCTTGTTCTGGCAATTATGTATTTTTTATTTTTTTGTAAATATTTATTTCATTAAAATTGTTCATTTTATTGACATAAGTAGTTGGGCAAAATGGTTTATTAAAATATTCTTTATTTCTTTTTCATTGCTCACTAATTTTCCCTTTCCCAATTTTACTCAAATGAAAAAAATGCTCTAAATCACTATTGATTAGAGAAATGCAAATTAAACCACTCTGAGGTACCATCTCACATCTGTCAGATTGAATAAGATGACAGGAAAAGATAATAAATGTTGGAGGAAATAAGGGAAAACTAGGACACTAATGCATTGTTGATGGAGTTGTGAACTGATTCAACCATTCTGGAGAACAATCTGAGACTATTCCCAAAAGGCTATCAAACTGTGCATATCCTTCAATTCAGTAGTATTACCATAATGTTTCGAAGAGATCATAAAAGAGGGAAAAGGATCCTGATGGGCAAAAATATTTGTAGCAGCTTTTTTTGTAATGGCAGGAATTTGGCGATTGAGTGAATGTCCATCAATTGGGAAATGACTGAATAAGTTTGCTATATGAAAATAATGAAATATTATAATAATAAGTTATAAGTTTTATAAGAAATGATGAGTAGACTGATTTCAGAAAGGCCTGAAGAGACTTTCAGTGGCCCTTCACTTAATGTACTTTTGCAAAACTGTACTTGTAAAAAATGTGTATAATATTTCTGCTTTTCTGTATTTGTGAGATTTTTAATGTCCTGATACATGATCAGCTTTTGTCATGTGTAACTAAAGATATTTGTATATTCCTTTTTATTCCCATTTATTAATCACGAGAGGTCTATTATACCTAATTTTAAAAATTCCATCCAAGTCCTTAATTTTGTATTATTATTTTTATCAATTTTGGCCATGTTAGTTTGGAAAAATTATCAGTATTTTGAAGAACAGGGTTCCAGTAACAGCCAGAAATGAACAAGTAGAATTAAGAGAAATTCAAATATTTAGAAAGACATTTGGAAGTCATGGACCTGTTTTTTCAATTAACATATATTTATTTTCTCCATGTTCATGATTTTATAATTTCTTAAGGAACAATAGCATTCTCATCATATTTATATACCATGATTTATTTAGCCATTTCTCAGATAATGGACAATGCCTTAGTTTTTAGACTTTGCCCATATATGTAAAAGCTATTATAAATGGTTTTTGGTATGTTTGCATCCTTTTCCTCTTTCTTTAATCTCTTTGGGATACAGATTAGAAATCCTGGAAAAATGCCTTTTTTTTTTTTTATTGCATAATGAGGTCCAAAGTCCTGCTCTGTTTAATAACCTGAGGATGAGATTCCTGAATTGGAATTAGTCTGAAGAGAAGTTCTGACCGATTCTGATGAATCTTTTGGCTAGAATAGGCCATGATCCCTGGGTGGAAGTACTCCGGCAGAAAAAACAGCATTTTGGATGCTGTGCAACATCTCTCATCACATAGAAAATGGTTAGTGGCCTCGTCAAGAGCAGCTTGAGGCCAGTTTTATTAATGAGAATTTGTTCAGTCCAGTGTAAGTTAAAACCGAAGATGTCTGCTTACAAATACACATTAAAGGAACAAGGTTGACTGGCAAGAGGCAACATAGTCCTGAGGGCTAAGGTAATTTTCCAAAGCCGATTTTCTTTATGTGCAGTTAAGTGGAATGGAATCCTCATTTGTTCGAACTTTGGCTTCTCTGAAACATAATTCTCAGCTCTTTCTTAAAGAGTTTTTTTGCAGTAGTGCCGAGGAGGTCAGACAAGAAGATTTAGGTATAAAAATAACTAAAAAAAACTAAGCCCCTCAACCTCTATACCTCACCTCCAAGCTTGTCAGGTGGATCTTTAAAGATTGTCTAGAAATCTCATTTTATTAAATTTGGTAGGCTATTTAGAAATACTATATCTAAGGACTAATTTAATAAAGACTTTATAGTGGAAAATTATGGGTACATAATTCTTTAGGGATTATAATTTCCTCAAGAAGAATTATATATATGTGATTTTTCACTATAATGTTTTTGTTAATTTCCCCATTACTTGGAAAACTAAGACCCAGAGAAGAGAGTTTACTTACCCAAGATCACTCAGGTAGTGACTATCAGGGATGGGATTTTGAATCCAGGTCTTTGGGCTCCAAAGCTGATGTTCTTTTTGTCATATTACATTGCTTCCTTGACCACATATTTCCTTGGTGATATCCTTCCACCATTTCCCCTTGTAATTCCTTATTTGAAATGCATTTGAAATTTTGCCTGCCTCTAGCCAGCCAATGTACATAGGCAGGAGCAGATGTGTCTAATCCAGGTACAGCCAGTGTAGCCATTTAACTAGAATATAGAGTATATGAAAGAGATGATGAGAAATAAGACTAGTAGGTTGGAGTCAGATAGCAGAAGCTTTGAAGACTAGCCTAAGGAGGCAACTTAATATAGTGGGAAGGATACTAGCTTGGGGTCAAATCCCACCTTTGATGCTTACTTACCTGTGTGACCTGGGCAACTCATTTGAACTCAGTTCCCTTCTCTAGAAAATGACAACATATGACCAGCCTCAAAGATTGCATCCAACTTTAAGATTATGATCCTATTGCCCCTTTACAAGTCATTTTGACTCTCTGGGTCTCCACTTTTCCCTATGTAAAATGAGGGATTAGGACTAGATATCTTGTGATGTCCCTTATATCTAATTTTAGATCAAGGATGCTAAGATGAGCTAGTCAAGTGGTAAGAGTGAGGGATCAGTAAGATGTCCTTGCAATGTCAAGAGAATTGGAATCTCGAAGCTACAATTTCTTTATCTTCCATAATTGCTTTGTTTTCTGTCACTCCAAAACAAGTTCAGAGGCTTGATTTGGTGCTGATTTGAGGTACATCAGGAAGGGCTCAGATAAAAAGCAAACATCAGATAAAGATGTGTCCTCTCTCTGCCATCTTGGCTCCATCATCCAATTGCTTTATTTCCAGTAGAAAAAGTCAGTAAAAGTCAGTAAAGTCAGCAAAATCTGGTTTAATGTCCTTCCATTGTCACATATTGTCTATCAGACACTGGGCAAATCAATTAATCTTTCAAAGCCTGGGCAACTCTGTAAGACTAGATGTTGCAGAGAAAATTGACCAGTACCCTTCAACTAGGTGATAGGAGCAACAACCGGCCACCATATTGTTAAAGTGGATTTCTTCATTTGGGAGTTCCCTATGCCAGTGAATTTAAAGGTCTGGTCTCTGGTCTGGTCTCTAGCCTATATTTTGAATATAAACATGTTGTTTTCGAGCACTATAGTATACAGAGCACTGGGGCTGGAATTGTGAAGACTCATCTTGAGTTCAAATATGACCTCAGACACTTAGTGGTTGTGTAACCCTGAACAAGTCTTAAACTTAATCCCTTTTGCTTCAGCTTCCTCATTTGTAAAATGAGCTGGAGAAAGAAATGGTAAACCATTCCAGTATTTTTGCTAAACAAACCAAAACCAAATGGGGTCATGAATAGTTGGACACAACTGAAATGTTACAATATATTGTCTCCCTCAATAATATATCGGCTCTTTGAGGAACTATTTTATGTTTTTTTTAATGTATTCCCCAGGACCTGTGTTAGTGAATGGAACAAGCAGATGCTTGACAAATGCTCATTAGCACAGTCAGGAAGACCTGTGTTCAAATCTAAACTCCCTTACTAACAACAGGACCATATAATAGTTATTTAATCTCCTCAAATTTGCTTCTATTATCCAGGTTCCAATAAAGTTCTAGTTCCCTTGTCTATAAAATGAGGATTATAAAAGCTCCTACTTCATAGAGTTATTGTGAGGATCAAATGAGATAGCACATTTAAACTGCTTTGCAAACTTTAACCATCTCTATAAATGCTATTACTATAATATTTATAAATGACATTACAAAGCTATTTGGACCTTTTTTAAAGGCTAAATGAGTCAGAGATATTTATCTCCCTGTAGAGGGTCCTTTGTGCAGAACAGCCAAATAGATAAAAACTTTTTAATTGGGCCAGTTCCCCAGCCCTATATATGTCTGAAAAAGTTTATGAAATTGGCAATTCATTAATTGCGACCACATCAAGCCAGAAAGTATCGACTACTTATAATAGAGACATGTAGCCATCAAAATGAGATATGGAAAATTCACCAAGTGAGGAGAATTTCATTAACCATTTATTTTCCTTAAGTGTAGCCTGGGGAAGATGCCCAATACAATTAATTCCTCAAACTGGGTGTTGGTGGGAATCAGCTTCAAGCATTTTCCTTCAAGGAAGGTATATTACTTAAAGAGCTGATGTGACTGGAAATGGTTGGCCTAATGCATATCAATGGAGGGTTATAAATTTACAGATGACACTGTCCCTCATCCCTTTGGTCCACAGAGGACAGAGTGGGGAGCAGGGCATAAATGCAGATAGAGGAGAGTGTCTTGCACTCATTCTGCATTCTTCTCAGAGACATTTGTTTCTAAGGAAACAGCTGGAAGTAGTTCAGGGATCGAGCACTAAGCCACATAGGTAATAAGAGGAACAGGGACAATATCTCTCTTGGGTTTGGGGAAACTAGGACTTCATCTGAGCCTGGGTGATGGGAGTAATACCCACCCAGAAGACGGGAGCTTTAGCTGGGCTACAGAATAAGCTTGGGATCAAAATCTTATTTTTTATCCTCCTCTTTTTTTCCTTTTGACATTGAGGGGGACCAGAAAATTAGTAGGGACTAGAAAGTCTAATACTAAGCTAACTGCAAAAAAACCCCAAAAACCCAAGCTTATAGCCACCCACTAGAAAATGACAATGGCATGCTTTTCCCTCTACCTATACCCAACTAAGTGTGCAGTAATAGCAACTCTGCCATTGTAAGGATCACTCTCTGGGGATTTGGACAAAGACACCTAGTATTACTAAGTATGAAACCAACAGAAAAAAGAGAATGGTAGACTTGATGGATGGACAAATAATGGAGAGTCTCACAAAGTTTCATCAAGATGACCCCTAGGGTTCCTGAAAAGATTAATCATTGCTTTATAATACATAGAAATTACAGTCAGGTTTTTTTTCTCCCTTCAATAGTCAGTGGTTCTCTGTCTCTAGCATTGAGACATAATCAGCTTACTTCTTGCTAATGGGTTTGATTTGGACCAGCATATCCTGTGGAGCTAAGAAGAGCGCCTAGGAGTAGGGAATGAGAAGAAAGAATGCTGTAAAATATGTATAAAAAACCCCTATGGCTCTGCCTGTAGGAAACATCTTTCTAAATATATTCATAGTAGGAAAGGTAGGGCCCCGTAGGAGGCTTGGTGCCTTCTGCTTGATGGGAAGACTGGACGCTTAAGAATGAACAGGACCTTCAAAGGAATCTAGTCCAACCCTTCCATTTTACAAATGAGGCAATCAAAGTCCAGAGAAGTGAGAGTTGATGATGAGAGGGCAGAACCAGTATTTCAATCTCTCTTTTATTTTCAATCCATTCTTATTTCCACAATTCCCTACTGTTGCAGCCTCCAAACATATATTTCTACAAGATTTCCTAGTATTTGTTTGTGATAATCTCTCTATAAGGTCTGACTCTGAGAAGCCCAACTGGATATGGCAAGGTCAGAGGGCCAGAGATTTAGAGCTAAAAAAAAAAAAAGGTACTTAGTGAAACTTTATTCTAAGCCATGTCCCTCTTTTTACTGATAGGGAAAATGAAACAGAGATGAAATAACCTGCTCAGAAGCACAGAGCAAATAAGTGATAGAGCCAGGGTGCAAATTCAAGAACTTGGAAACCAAACACATCACTCTTTCCACTGCACTAGCAATGCAATAATTATAAAATAAAGTTTTCACATAGAAGTCCTATAGAAATACTTGGGTGCAATGAACTTGAATTAGAAGTAACAGGAAGAAAAATGAGTTCGATATATCTCATTAGAGCATCACTTGGTATATCTGCAAATCCACATAGTACTCAAATGCTTCCATGTTTCAGTTGAGTCATGATTTTGATTTCTGTTTACAAATTAAAGAAAATTAGGTAATAAACAATCATCCTGAACTGGGCAGCAGAAATAGGAGAGTAAGAGCTTGAACCTGAAGCTAGAATTCCTTAAGGCCTTTCCAAGGGAGGCAACTGTCTCTACATAGACAAATTCCTTCAGTTTCCTTCTGTAAATTTGTAGTGTTTGACTCAATTCAATAGAATTAAGCATGTAACTGTTTTTAGCACGATGGATGGCACTGGGGATACAAAGAAAAAAATCAAAGTCTCTCTCCTCAAGGAACTCTCTGTCAGAAAGAAGTAATCTCTCTCTCTCTCTTCCTCCCCCTAGGTCTTCTTCCCTGTTTCCTTTTCTCTCTCTGTCTTTCTCTCAGTCTCTCTGTCTCTGTCTTTGTCTCTCTGTCTCTGTCTCTCTGTCTCTCTCATCTATTTCTATCTTTCTATCTGTCTGTCTATCTATCTATCAATCAATCATCAGTGTGAGAAGCATCCAATGAGGAAATTCTCTTTACTATTGCAAATAACCATCATCTCTGCAATTTGCAGTCTTTAGAAATTCTTTTATAAAACTTAAGTTGCACAGATACAATTCAGGATTGATTAAAATTAGATGAGGAAAATTTTTCCAATCTTTATTTTAATTCAATTGGTTTTTCTCTGTAATCCTATGATTTTTTCCTATTTAATTTTGAGAAGGAAGTCCTTAGGTTTCATAATGAAAAGTCAAGAACCCTAATTTAGACATTTGCCTGGAGCCATTGAAAAGTTAAGTCTTTTGTTCTGAAAGACAGGACCAGTACATGATCTGGGTTTTTCCAACTCTAAGATTGACTTTCTAAATATGCAAACAACAAATAAAAGAGGTGGTATGGATTAGTAGAAAGAGAATGCATCATCTAAAAACTTAAGTTGGAGTCTTAGCTCTGCCATTTAATAGTTATATGACTTTAATTAAGTCACTTAACCTATTTGACCCTCATTTTCCTTAATTGTAAAATGAAATGGTTAGATTAGATAGTCTCGTTTCAATTCTAACTCTATTGTCTCACATACACACAAGACAATTTTTGCAAAGGACACTAATAATTAGGGGGAATCGGGAAATGTATTTTTTACTTTACAAGGCTACATTTGAGCTGAACTTTGGAGATAGGGTTCCAAGAATTCCAAGAGGTACAGATGAGGAAGAACATTTCAATGTGCAAATTCTTAAAGAAGGGAAATGGATTATCAGTATTGGTATTATCCAGTAAATTCAAGGTCGTCCAAAATGTACAATGTGTGGGAAATAATATGAACTAGGTATTAAATGGGAATAATGGAATCTCATTAAAAAGGTATAACTCAATATATCTATCAAGCACAAAAAATGATACAAAATGGTAAGCATATAGAAATTGGAACTGCGACATTGCTGGTAATGAAAAAAGCAATAACTTTTTTTCTTATGAGTTCCAGCTTCCCCTCATGTCACTGGAATTCAGAGTCCTATTTAGTGTTCTAAATGGAACTAATCCTACCATTGATAAGATAGTACTTCACTTGAGTTCCTGATTAGAAAACAAAACAAAACAAAACAAAACAAAAACCAGTTTACAAATCATCTCTTCCCTTTTGATTCATTTCCTTCTACTCATGTTATCAGATTCACAGTTAGTTATAAAGGGGATTTATGGTTTTAAAATACCATCTTATTTGCAGGCTTCCTGCTAACGAGTCACCATAAAATAAGGATGATTTTTCTAATCTACGTTTTCAGTGTCAGAAATAGACAATTTAGTGGGAAGTGTCCAAATGCTATTAATGCTGCAATTTGATGACAAAACCTCTCAGTCTTTGAGGGCCTCTCGCTATATTTCTTCATTTCAAAGGATTTATTGTATGATTCTATTGCCTATAATGGCTGAGGCCCAAAGTAATAGGCTTATTTTGATATTTTTCTCCCCAGTTTAACTTATTTCAATAACAGCAAGCTCTACCTTTAAATGATCATCAGTAAACAGAAACACAGTGGGCATCCCATTTTTGCTTTCTCACTCTCTGCCCCTTCCAGAGAACATTTTGTTGATCAACAAATGCATGTGATATCTGAATACTAACTTAGGAGAGTTTCCTCTTAGCATGTCTACTATAAACAATGGATGTTCCCTCTTCCTATTCCATTATTGATATTCTGAAATAACTGCTATTATAATAATAATAAAAAATGGAAATACTTAGGAGAAATGGCATGGTGTTAGGAATGGGAGTTTGGGCTTTGAGTCTGAAGATTAAACAATCAACATTTATTTATTAAGCACCTACTGTGTACTAGGCATTGCACTGAGCTTTGGGGATACAAGTATAAAAAATGAAATAATCCTTAACTTTGGATCCAGAGAAAATGCATTTCCTTTCTTTTTTTTTTCTTTTTTCAGAATTAGGGGAATATGGGTGTGAATTGTTATATATACTGTCAGACACAATTTGTATGATCAGACACAATTGATAGAGCTTAGTATGATGTTTAGCACATTATATGTACTTGATAAATGCTTTTTGGTTGAATGATGTGTTGATTAGCTTTGCAAGGTTTTGCCCCTCCAGCATTTTCCTTTCTAATCTTTATAATAAGGGTATCTCACTCAGTAGAGAAGGAAAGATATAGTTGGGAATGAAGGTGATATAAAAACAAAGAACAGCAATAATACAAGATTAAAAACAGCAACTACAAAACCTGGTTTTAGACTTAGGTCTGTCATTAGTTATCTGATCTGCCCTGAGTAAGGGAATTTATTAGTCTGAAACTCATTTTTTTTTTTAACTACAAAATGAAACTATGAGGTTGGACAATGAAAAGAATGTGATGTAGAAAGTGAATGGGAAAAAAAGAGAACAACCAAATATTTGGAATGAAGTAATAGATATGAGAGCTTTTCCACCGAGGCAGAAGAACTCTCTCAACATACTTTAGTTTCCACCAAATTCTTCTAGTTACTTATTCCTTTCGCCCCAGACACTCCCTGGACTTTGCCACCTTTCTGCCTTTGCCCATGCAAAGATTCTTTATACTTGGAATATTGCCCTTCCCTTTCTTTACCACTTGATTTCCTTTCAAATTCCCTCATCTTAGGAAGAGAAACTTGTCCTTCATGAAATAATCCAAAGGGCACTGGACTTGAAGTTAGGAAATCATGGGTTCATGTATTACCTCATATATGGATCATCTGTGTGAGCCTGAGCCAGTGATCTAATCTCTGAGGGTCTTTATACAATTTGGAGGTTGAACTTGATGACTGCCAGATTTTTTCCATGTCTTCTCCTTGCTCAAAAATCTTCAATGGTTCTCTATTACCTTTAGGATATAAAATAAATTCAGCATGGCATTTAATCCCTTAGCAACATGGCTCCAATCTACCTTATCAAACTTGTTCCTATATGGTATCATGGAAAGAACATTAAATTTGAGTTTAGAGAACTTGTGTTTGATAGTTGGCTTTGGTGGCTCTGGGTAATCTGTCCTTTCTTTCTGGGAGGTCTTGGTTATTGGGGAACCATATAGGAGCAAAGAGGGTCCATGAGAATGGGCTTTATAAATGATTGTCATCTGATCATTACATATAGTCTTTATCTGTGCATGTTTACTATCTCTTAACACATTGTAAATTCTATAATGATAGGAGCTGGTCTTTCCTAACCTCAAACATATTTCTCTACATACTATAGGTACTTAATAAATGTTGGTTAAATTGAATTAAATTGTTTTTGTTTTTCCCAAAACAGGGAGTTCCAAAAGTATTTAGAGCGATTTTAAGCTTTAATAAGTTAAAATTGCACTCAGACTTTTGAACACACTTTGTCCTGCAAAATGATTTTTTTCCTCACTATTGGCTTTACTAGGTGGGGGAATATATATAATTAGCTTCTCAACTATGAATGACATCTGGCTTGATTTTCACTTGTGGATGGAAAGGATATGGGTTTACCTGGAGGTGAGACAATTTGATTTTTCTCCCCAAAGTAGCAGCAAATAGATGCATTCACTTTTTCATGATTGTGAGCCAGTGTTTTATAATACTAAGAGCACTGAACTGGGAGTCTAAAGGACTTAAGTTCACCAGCCTGGTGTAGTGGAGATTGGATTGGATTTGGAATCGGAATAGCTATGTTTGAATCCTAGCTTTTCCTTAATACCTGAATGATCTTAGTCAAAACATTTCAGTTCCCTGTGTCTCAGTTTCCTCATTTGGACAAGGAAAGGATGAAAGTAGAGCCTCCATAAGGTTTCTTTCAACTT
Organism: Antechinus flavipes; assembly: GCF_016432865.1. Lineage (NCBI taxonomy): Eukaryota > Metazoa > Chordata > Mammalia > Dasyuromorphia > Dasyuridae > Antechinus > Antechinus flavipes. The sequence continues at coordinate 271,942,058 of NC_067402.1, read as the reverse complement.
TAAATCTGTGATCCCAAGATTCCTGGTTTCTATATCTAATAAATGAGGCAATTAGGTGATGTAGTAGATAAAACACTTGGTCTGGAGCCAGGAAGACTCATTTTTGTGAGTTCAAATCCAGTCTCAGATATATATTAGTTGTGTGACTTTAGGCAAATCCCTTAACCCTATTTATCTCAGTTTCCTCATCTGATAAAAGAGCTGGAAAAGGAAATGGCAATTCCTAGTATCTTTGCCAAGAAAACCCTTAATGAAATCACAAAGAGGCTGAAACCATTGAAGAAATAATAGATGAGTACGGACAAGTTGTTTAATCTCTTTTGAACCTCAGTTTCCTCATTTGAAAAACAGGGATATCAATATTTGCTCAGCTTTATAAAGACATTCTATAAATGTGAGCCACTGTTATGATTTTTGGATACATAGTTCAAGCCTGTGGTGATGGGAAGAAAAGGATGTATCTTGGGAACTAACTAACACTTGAAATCAAGACTGACAATATATCCACAGCTGCACATTTGAAAATAAATGAGGCTGGTATACTTACTCTTCCCTGGGGTCAAGCATGACTATAATATTACAAAGCATTTGGCTTATTTTTAATTTATGGAGGAAAAAAGTATTTCTATAACATAGTATAGTAAAAATATTTTATTTAGGTCTTTTTTCCCTTAGATTTTGTTGTAGCAATTGGATATGTTATTTTCCTGGCTTTACTTATTTTATTCTGCACCAGTTCATTCAAGTCTTCCTGTGTTTCTTTGAATTCTTCATAGCCATTGGGGCAATCTGTTCCGGTGTGTTAAGTTGGAGATGGCTTCAGGTCATGTAGTTTGAAATATTCAACAGGCAATTGGTGATATAAGATTGAAATTCAGGGGAACAGATTGTAGTTGATCTATAATGATCTATAAGTCATCTACTTAGAAACGATAACTGAACTCATGAGAGATGAGAAGGTCACAAAGACAGAAAATGTAGAGAGAAAAGAGAAGAAGAACCAGGAAATAGCTTTGGGGAAATGAAAGTGAATGTGATATGAGTATGATGTGATATTTATATCAAAAGTATGAATATATTGATATTGATATTAAAGAGCACTAGAAGTAAATTTTGGGTTGGAAGATGACAAACTCTTCTTTTAAAAAAATATTATTTTTTCCTTTCAGTTACATGTTAAGGACATTTTTAGTGTCCATTTTTATAGGACTTTGAATTCCAATGTTTTTCTTTCTCCCTTTCTCCCTCTTTCAAAGATGGTACCCAGGTTGATAAACTTTATACATGAGCTTTCATGTAAAACATATTTCCATATTAATCATAGTTGTGATAGAAGAAACAGATCAAAAGAAAAAAAATGAGAAAGAACAAAGCAAGTGAAAAAAAAACTTTGATCTGCATTCAGAGTCCATCAATTCTTTATGTGGGTTTTGGTAACATTTTCCTTTGGGAGTCCTTTGCACTTGTCTTGGTTATTGTGTTGCTGAGAAGAATTGAGTCAGTCATAATTGATCATCATAAAATATTGCTGGTTCTGTTAACATTGTTTTCCTGTTTCTGCTCACTTCACTTTGCACCAGTTCATGCAAGTCTTTTCATCATTTCTTATTGCACTATTCAGCTATTCCCAAATTGATGGGTATGCCCTCTATTTCCAATATTTTGCCCCCACAAAAGGACTGCTATAAATAGTTTTTTTTGCATATGTAGGTACCTTTCCCTTTTTAATGATCTCGTTATTATACAAACCTAGTAATGTGATTGCAGGGTCAGAGGATATGCAATTTAGTTGTCCTGTGGGATTAGTTCCAAATTGCTCTCCAGAAAAATTGGATAAGTTCACAGCTTCATCAATAATGTGTTAATATCCTAAATTTCCCACATCCTTTCCAATATTTATCACTTTCCTTTTTTTTTTTTTTTTGACAAGCTCTTCTGAGAACAATAATTTCATTACCTGCCTAAGTTGCTCATAATGTCTCTTGCAGGGAAGAGTTCCAGTGGGCATGGGAGTAAGAGACCTTAGCACAAGAGTCCCAACCTAAACTCTCATCTAAACAATGACTATTGTCTCATTTATCCTAAAATTTTATCTAAAGATAAAACTTCCACTCTTCATATCAAGGAGAAGAAAATCATCATTTAAACTTGACTGATTTGAGAAAGAGAAGATTTGGCAGCAAATCGGTAGTAGTATTTGAGGCTCACAGCACACAGGCAAGAAATTCAGAGTATATTAATTGCTACTGTGGAATTTATTTTTACTCAGGGATGGGTTTGAGGGCAGTCTCATCTTCATCAAGCTCATTTTAGGGATGGGGAAAGATAAGTAATTTGTTGATAAGCATCCTGTGACTTTGGGATAGCAGACAATGCAAGTTCTCATTTTCAGTCCATTAGTTTATCAAATAATGACTAGCATTTATATAGCACTTTAAGGTGTACAAAAGCTTTCCATCTGTTATCTTGTGTGATCTTTACAACAACCCAGGGAGGTAGGTGCTATTATTATCTCCTTTTTTTAGCGAAGGAAATTAAGGCTAAAGGAGGTTATTATTGGAGGTGATGTCATAACTTGCAAATGAATTGGATTTAAGTGAGGGAAAGCTGTGCAAAGTTACCAACCTCACTTTCTCCTTTGGCTCCATCTGGGTCCAGGGGCAAGATAAAGATCAGGATAACCAGAGATGTCCCTCTATGGGAAGTTACCCCAAGTCACAGAGCTAGTAATTGTCTGAGGTTAGATTCAAACTCTGATCTTTCTCATTTGAGGTTCAACACTTTATCCACTATGTTCCCTAGTTAATTATGATAAAAATTTAAAATAAAAATAATTTACATTTAAATTAATGATTTTTTATAGAACTTAGCACTCAGGGGATGCTACTTGACGGGACCTCAGAGGCCCATCTAGCCAACCTCTCATTTTAGAGGTAACCTGTTTAGCTCTCTTGTAATGCAGATGACGGTGCATAAAGGTATAAGAACTGGCTAATCTCCCAGCTTAAACCAGTTTTATAATTCCAAATGCATTGTTCTTCCTTCTCCACCATGCTGACTTTAATGGTGAATTTCAGGCACCATCTTGATTATTGTTGGGGGAAGAGCTTTTTAAGCTAAGAGGCCTGCCAAGCATTCTCTCCATCCCAAACCCACCATATAGGACACATCACACGACTGCTCCTAAAGTTGGTCTGCAAAGCTGTTTTGTTCTTTTGCTGATTGAATTGGAGGGAACAAACTGACACCAGACTCTTTGGAGTGTTCTTTAGCTGTGATTGCCTGGTTAAAAAAAGACTTGACAACATCGCTAATTTAGGGTGTTTCATGGGGAGGAGAGGTTGTTCAGGATATCAAAGTTGTCTGAGTAGGAGATTATGGTCTGAAAAATTATTTAAAGAGAAATATGATTAGAGTAATGTGAAATCAATTCTATTAATGCAACTGCTAATTACCACATTAGAACATTCATCCAGATTTCTTCTCTTTAAAAATAAAAATGTGAAATTAAATCACCAAAGTAGAAAATTCATATGACAATATCCAGTGATCTTAGCCAATGCTGAAATATACACCTAGCAAAACTCTCTTCCCAAACGCAGAACTGATTTTCAACATTCAAATTGGGAGATAATGAAGGGTTCCTGCTCTTTGGGTCATTCATAGTGTTTTTATGGAATATATGGTCATCTTGCTTTGTAGTAGTCATAATAGACAGAAGAGGACCACTGGAAATATAGTACAATGGAAAGGATTTTTGAACTCAGGAGAGCTGACTTTGAACCTTAATTTTATTATTTAATACCCCATGGAATGTTGGGCAAGTCACTTAACTTTTCAGCCTCAGTTTCCCCAGCTGTAAAAAGATGAGATTTAACCAGATGGTTTGTGAAGACCTGCCTTCTACCTCTAAGTCTATGGATCTTAAAAAATGGATGCGTCAAGAAGCCAGGTGGCATCCAGGAGTAACTTGGAGTCAGGGAGACCTGTATTTGAATCTTGTCTCAGAGGTTTACTAGCTATATGTGACCCTAACTTTTCTAGTTGTCAATTTCCTCATCTATAAAATAGAGATAATAGTAGCACTTATCTCTCAGTATTGTTATAAGGATAAAATGAGATTACAGATGAAAAATATTATAAAAACCTTAAAGTGCAATATACAACTTTTTCTTCCTCCTTGTCCTCCTTTTCATCCTTCTCTTTCTTCTCATCCTTCTCCTCTTCCTCTTCCTCCTCCTTTTCTTCCTCCTCCTCTTCCACGTCTCATCTTCTTCCTCCTCCTCCTCTTCCTGCTCTTCCTCCTTCTCCTTCTCCTTCTTCTTCCTCTCCCCCCTTTTATGATCTCTTTGGGATACAGGTCCAGTAGAAACACTGCTGGATCAGTGTGCACAGTTTGATAGCCCTTATGGCATAGTTCCATATTGCTCTCCAGAATGGTTGTGATCCCTCTTCTTCATAACGATTTAAACATTGAAGGTCACTATTGTTCCTCCCTCACTCTTCAACTCCAGTTTTCTCTTTTCTGGGCTATAATGTGCTCATTTTTTTCAACTCATCTTTGTATGTCATTGTATCCAATCCTTTCACCACCCTGCTCCTCCTTTTCATATTCTTAAGGTTGTCAATGGCCTTCCTAAAATGTGGCACTAAGATACAAATACAATAAATTCCAGATGTAATCTGCCTAGGATGGAGCATAGGAAGATGGATCATCTTTTTTATGTAGATTCTTGCCTAGCCATATCTCATCCATTTTGTGCTTGAGAAATGAATTTTCTAATAGTATTTTATTTTTTTAAATACATACAAAGATAGTTTTCAACATTTACCCTTGAAAAACCTCATATTCCAAATTTTTCTCCATCTCCTTCCCCCTTACACTCCTCAAGAGAGCAAGCAATCCGATATTGGCTAAACATATGCAATTCTTCAAACCATATTTCCATATTTATGATGTTGTACAAAAGTATCTGATCAAAAAGGAAAAAAACACAAGAAAGAAAAAAAAAAACCCAAGCTAACAAAAACCAAAACAACAACTCTGCTTTGATCCACATTCATTCTCCATAGTTCTCTCTCTGATTGTGGCTGGCACTTTCTATCACAAGTCTATTGGAAATGCATTGAATCACCTCATTGTTGAAAAGAGCCAAGTTCATGATAGTTGATCATTATATAATCTTGTTGTTACTCTGTATAAGGTTCTCTTGTTTTTGCTCACAAGAAATGAATTTTTAAGGCAATGTTAGATATACCATTCATATTTAATACATTTCATCTTAATAAATTTGGTTCATTGTTCTAACTTTTGAAGATCTCTTTGTTTCCTGATCATGTCATTCAAATGTATTGTTAGCTAGCCTGCTTGGCTCTGAATCATTTGCATATTGGATAAGCATGCTATCAATTCTTTCATCCAAGTAATTGATAGTTATGGTAAACAGCATAGGCCAAAGTTATTATTTTTCTTTTGCTCTTAGACATATGTATTATGTAATATGACAACAATTGCAATATGTAATATGACCATGACTGAATTTGATAGGTATTTATTAAGTGCCCAATGTGTTCAAAGTACTAGTCTAGGTTCTGGAGGTTATAAAGATGAAATAAACAATCCTGCTATCTTACAACTTACAATCTTGCTGAGGAGACAAAAATTATATGTAAATAATTATGACACGAAGTGAAATAAGGATGGAGAAAAACAAAATACTATTATAGATTTAAAGAGACAGAGATATCCTCTTTCTTGGATTGATAAAGGAAAACTTGAGGGTGAGATTGACAGTAGAGCAGGATTTTGAAGAATAAGTAAAATTTTAAAAGGAAGAAATTAGCAAAGGACCACAAGGTCCGGAGAAGAGGCAGGGAGTGAGGTGGAGAGAGGGACTATACATTTCAACTACCTAAGATGAGCCACTTTGTGTTCTGTGGTTGAGAAGCAGTATGAGATCATGGACAATATTCTAGACAGGAGTTGAGAGAAATTTCCCTTCAGATTCTGGTCCTAACACTCATTGGACAAGTCATTCTCTGAACCTCAATTTTCCCTTCTGTAAAAGGAAGATAGTTATTTTTGAGCTATCTTGGCAGCTTGTAATAAGTATTATTACCCTTTGGCAATTAGTACTGATATTGATATTGGTAGTGGTATTACCCTTTAGAACTCAATATGCTATGGGAATGAGTTATTACTCTTTCAGAAGTAATAAAATGCACAAAAGCTTCATTTAAATGACTTTTGTCACTCATAGTCAGTCAGGAAACCACACCTTATTTTTTAACCTTTCCCTACCGCATCCCCCACCCTGCCTCAGATGCAAAAGTTGAGGGGTTTTGGAGGATCACAATCATGGAGTTAATTTAGTTTCATTTGATCAAGTCTATTTTGACCTCCATGTCATACGATGACATTTTAATTTCACTGCCTGACATTTAGCAAATCCTTACTGATTTCATCTGCGTCAATGATTTCTTGAAAGCCCTTAATGGGCTCTATTTCCTTGCATGCAAATAAAATCGTATAGCTTTAACAACTTCTTAATATAAAGGCTCACGATGTTTTTAATTGTCTGCGCAGCATGCTCATTGCTACAGTTTTGGCGTCCTTCCCTCCCCAGACAGTGCAGAATGGGTAAGAAGTCAGGGGCCACAGCATTATCGCTTCCAAAAACTCATTAAGTTCCTAAAAGTTGAGAGTGGAGGGATAATGAGCTTGGATGCTGGGAGACAGATCCTATTCCACCTCCTCCATCCTCACTGTACTCTCAGCACTGGGGTCTTTAAGCAGAGTGAAGGGATTTGGATGAAGCTGGTTGATGCTGGCAATCCAGTCACCTCCATGCCAGTCACATGAGATCCTCGAGGAATAATTATGAGGAATTCCCTCTCATTTGGCACAAGGAGATACGAACAGGTTTCTAACGTGCTAATTAGCATAGTTAGCATTTTTAGCCAAAATATGTCAATGTGTAGGATTTAATTAGCCTGCCATAGGATTTAAGATGACTCCTTAGTTAAGTCAGTCTGTCAGCATTTTCAGGGGTTGGAAAAACACCAGCCACAACTATAGTTAAGCTTTTGCAAGGGCCTAACAACTTCCAGAGGAAAGCACCAAACACAGATCTTAACTCTTTCTTCTTGCTCTGTTATAATGGCATCTTTATAGTCTAGAGGCAAGGGAAGTGAGTGAATGGAGATGACATGAAGCTTTCCTGAAATGAAAGTTTAATGGTTCTTTTTGGGGTCATAATAGCCCTACATTGAAGGACTTTTGTGAGAATTAAATTAGATAATATTTGCAAAGCATCTGGCACAGATCTTAGAACACAGTTGGTGCTATATAAATGCTTATCCCCTACCTTTCATTTATTTTTATTTTTTACAACAACTTTTTTTTCCAAAATATTTGCAAAGATAGTTTTCAATATACACCCTTGCAAAATATTATGTTCCATAGTTTCTCCCTCCCTTCCCACCTCCCCCACCCAGCAAGTATTCCAAAATAAGTTAAACATGTGCAGTTCTTTTAAACATTTCCATCCACCCAGCACGTATTCCAAAATAGGTTAAACATGTGCAGTTCTTTTAAACATTTCCACATTTATTATGCTGCACAAGAAAAATCAGATCAAAAAGGAAAAAAAATGAGAGAAAGAAACAAGTAAACAAACTACTACAACAACAAAAGATGAAAATACTATGTTGTGATTCCCATTCAGTCCCCATTTGTCTCTCTGAATGCAGATGGCTCTCTTCCTCACAAGTCTATTGGAATTGGCCTGAATCACCTCACTGTGTTTTCTAAAATTTTTATTTATTTAATAATTTTCCTCAGTTATGTTTAAAACAAAAACATTCACATTTGTTTAAGATTTTTTAGTTATCTCATTGTTGAAGAGAGCCAAGTCCATCACAGTTGATCATCACAAAATTTTATTATTGCTGGGTATGATATTTTCTTAGTTCTACTCACTTCACTTAGCATTAGTTCATGAAAGTCTCTCTAAGCCTTTCTGAAATCATTCTGCTGGTTGTTTCTTATAGAACAATAATATTTCATAACGTTCATATAACATAACCTATTCAGTTATTCCCCAACTGATGGGCATCCACTCCATTTCCAGTTTCTTGCCACTACAAAAAAGGCTACAATAAACATTTTTGCACATGAGGGTCCTTTTCCCTCTTTTATGATCTCTTTGGGATATAGACCCAATAGTGATGCTGCTGAATCAAAGAGTATGGACAGTTTTATAGCCCTTTGGACATAGTTGCACCAACTCTTCTGAACAAGTCAGGTGAAATCCTGGGGAATATAGTAAAAATGGTGTCAGTCTCAAAAGGAATGGATCTCTGCCAGTAGCATATTGGAGTATAAAATAAAAAATTAATATTATTTTTATTGTAGTATATTTTATTTATTTTGTTAAGCATTTAATCTAGTTCTTGTCCCCATTTGGGAGTTTTAGGTTCATAGGTTTACAGCTGGAAGGAATTTAGAGACTACCTACTCCTATCCCCTAATCTTTATAGATGAAGAAGTTGAGGTGTCCAAAGGCGGTGTTACTTGCCCAAAGTTAAACAGATAGCAAATGTCAGAGATCTGAGTTCTTGGCCTTCACTCATTCTTTTTTTTTTTTTTTTTTAAATAGATTTTTATTTACAAGTTATATGCATGGGTAATTTTACAGCATTGACAATTGCAAAACCTTTTGTTCCAGTTTTTTCTCCTCCTTCTCCCAATCCCCTCTCCCAGATGGCAGGTTGACCAATACATGTTAAATATGTTAAAGTATAAATTAAATACAATATATGTATACAAGTCCATGTCCAAACATTTATTTTGCTGTAGAAAAAGAATCAGACTTTGAAATAGTGTACTATCAGCCTGGGTTTCACTCATTCTTGATAACTTTGTCACAATCTGGAATGGATTGAGCCTATTGGCTTTTCATTGTGCTAGATACAGTGCTTTGTTAGCATGAAATCTTGGAAGCAGTTATGCCTTCAAAGTTGAAAATGAGGGAAGATATGCTCTTATTGATAGTGGCCAAGTGATCTCTGAAACATATCACGGAGTAATGGATAGTGAACTGGAATCCCGAGGACCTGGGTTCAAATCCCATCCCACATACTAGCTGTGGGATCCTGGCAAAGTTGTTTAATTTTCACTGATTCATTTCCTCAATCTATATTATAAAAGGTTGGCTTTGATAGCATCTAAAGTACTTTTTAGCTTTGTATCTATGATCACATCATCTATCAGTCAGCATGCATTTATTAAGCATCTGCTTCATACCAGGAACTGTGCCAGGTATGGAAATAAAAATAAAGAAAGTAAATAGTTCTAGCCTTCAAGGAGTTTGAATTCCATCTGGGGAGATCACAGGTTCATGTATAATTCAAGATAATGTTGAGGGTGGGAACTTTGAAGAGAGTTAGAGATTCAAAGAGAGATAAGGAGGGAATACATTTGTGAAGCTACAAATATTGAAAATGGAAGATAAGAAATATTTATTAACAGCATTTCTATTAGATTGAAAGCTCACAGATGTCAAGGGTCCTATTTTATTTCAATTTTATATGTAGTACAGTGCTTTACACAGTGAATACTTGTCAGGTGAAAAAAAATGATTGATAAGCTGAGTAAATGCATGTAACCACATAATCATCCAGATTTTTAAGAAATGTGTGTGCCCCTTTTAAATATTTTGATTGGAACTCTGCCTTCACAAAGTTTCAGATTTATAGTTGAAATGAGGTAGTTGTTTCATATCCACTGATCTTCTCCTTAGTTTGTAATTTCAATTAGGAATCCTTTTGCTTTAAGATCTAGTTTCCAGAATCTTGATGAATTCATGATTTTATCCAGAAGGGACAATTCCCATAGGATCTCTGTGACTGAATAAGATGAAAAATCCATTTGTGGACAAAGGTACATAAATAATTTGAAAAGTATAGTATAACCCAAGAATGTCTACTTGTCTGTTTCTCTCCATTTATTTCTCTAAGACCTATGAGTTTTCTTTCCTTCCTTCCTTCCTTCCTTCCTTCCTTCCTTCCTTCCTTCCTTCCTTCCTTCCTTCCTTCCTTCCTTCCTTCCTTCCTTCTTTCCTTCCTTCCTTCCTTCCTTCTCTCCTTCCTTCCTTCCTTCCCTCCTTCCTTCCTTCCTTCCTTCCTTCTTTCCTTCCTTCCTTTTTTTTTTTTTTTTTTTTTTTTTTTACTGTTTTCCTTTCTTTTCCTTCCCCTCTCCTTCTTCCCCCTCTCTTTCTGGGTGTGTGTGTATACACACACACACATACACACATACACACATATGTATTTGTGTATTCACATACACACACATTTAACTTAATTTCTCTTGTCCTCAGTTTCCTCACCAGTAAAATAAAGGGCTTGAACTAAATGTCCCTTCTAAGGGACTTTTTTTTTTTTTTTTTTTTTTTTTTTTTTACCATTTCTCAATATGTGCTACCATAATTTATCTATTTTTTTAATGAAGTGACAACTATATTTTATAGTATAAGAAAACTCTGTATTTAAGAAAAGTAGAAAATAAATACCCTCAAAGAATCTTTTTCATATGGAGTACTACATCCAGTCTTTCAGACTTCTTAGAAAGAAATACATACCATCTCATCCTCTTCTTTGAAACAGATAAAAATGTTGGTTGGCCATGAAGTCTATTGCATGGTAGGCTAACCATTTCTTCCTACCAGGGACCTGCATAATGAAAATTGGTTTAAAGAGAGTAAAAATCAGTCCCCAAGGCTGCTGACTATGTTGGGGAAAAATATCCAAAGCAGTTAGCATCCAAATGGAAGTGATGTCTTGCAACTTGATGTGGGACAAGCTTTTTAAACTGTACCAATAAATCAAAGCTGATGGAACTTGGTTTTAAAGCAAGATAGATTGAACAATTTTCCTGTTACAAATAAGCCATTTTCTCCTATGTGTCTATTGGCTAGTTATTCAGGTCTAATTTAGAGATATGCAAGGCAAAATTATGCTGGACACTTTAAACACACTTTCGTTAAAAGTTGTCAAGTGGTGTAAAGTCAACACAACTAGGCTATATTGATAATCGAAAAACATTTTAGTGTAACCACACTTAGAAATTCATTGCTTTAAAAGTACCTTCTGAAAGTACATTTTATACTTTTAAAAAAATGGAATACATTCAGACTTCATAGAAATTTGGAGCTGTAAGGGAATTTAGAACTTATTGAGTCAGAAGGTCATGGTTTTGGAGCTGGGGAAAACCTTAAGTCCTCCCCCCTCCCCCCCCACCTCTTCCCCCTTCCCAAGTTCAACTTCTCTTCAAATAAGCTTACAGAAGTATAACCTAGACAAAGTTACATAGGTAGTATTCAAAAGAGTGGGAATTTAAACTGAGACTCAAATTCCCCAGTGAGGCTATTTTCACCGTGCTTTGCTGTAACTCCTATTTAACATGTCTAAAACAAGATGCTGAGATCCAGAGAGGAGGGACCTTATCCAAGAGTACACATCTAGCCTTGGCAGAACTAGGACTGAAATACAAGGCTTTTAGGTTTCAATCCATTATTTTCCCCACAATACCAAATTGTCATAGACAAAGCATTCTCTCAATTATTTGGAGTTATCCCTCAAAAGATAGAGGAATTAACAAAATATCCCAATCTAGGTCATATTCTGACCCATAAGGAAGTTCTGGTTGCTGAAAATGAAATACCAGAAACCTTATGAGGAAGGGAGCACATATATTGGGGACATAATATCAACTAAGATTGGAAAGATGTGAGGAAGGGAAGTGTAGGATGAGAAGTGCCTTGAATGCTATATTTCCTGGGTAAAGAAAAGATACTTAATAGAGAAAACATGATCAGATATAAGGACTATCTTTTAGCAAATCTCTCAGAATATTTTTTGGGCAAAATGGAATAAAAGAATGATCACAGTTAAGTTGATTCAGCACTGCTTGAAGGATCAGATCAAAATCAAAGTAATTAATAGATATCATGCCAAAAGAAGACTTCATTGAAATGCACTGAAGATTTATCCATGAACCTATGTTGTTTAGCATTTTAATAAAATGAGGGATAAGCATTACATTTGTTTTGTATTTTTTTCATATATTTTTTTCTGAACACCCTTACATATTTACATATTGTCTCCCCTAATAATATGTAAGCTCCTCCAGGGCAGGAATTGTTTCATGTTTGGTTCTCTGCATCGAGTATCGTGACTGTCACATGGAGAAAAGGTTAAGGATTAGACCCATGATTTCACTGGTATGGAGAACTCTTAAATGAGGGTCTCTTTAGAAGTCTCTTAGAGAAAGTCCTCCTACTAGTGGAGTTTGGCACATTTGCAACTTCTGGTCTTAGAGAATTCCTTGGGCACTTAAAAATTAAATCATTTGATCATAGCCACTCAGCCAATTTCTATCAAAGATGAGACTTGATGTAGAATCAGAAGATAAAATAGCCATTGAAAGAATTCACCAAACATCTCCTGAAAGAGACTCCAAAATTAAAACTTCACGTAATATTGCACCTAAATTTCAGAACAAGGAAAAATATTACACATAAAAATTATTACACACAATCAACCAGAAAAAAAAATTCAAATTCCTAGGAGCCACAATAAGGACCTAGCAGCTTCCATTTTAAAGGATGGAAGGACCTGGATATTCTGAAAGGTGAAGGAACTTCGAATACAGCCAAGAATAAATTACCCCATCAAGCTGAGCAGTTTCTTTCAGAGAAGAAGATGGACATTCAATGAAACTGGTGAATTCCATTTATTTCTGATGAAAAGACCAGAGCTGTTCAGAAAATTTGACCTCCAAATATAGAACTCAAGAGAAGCATAAAAAGGTAAAAAAGGAAAGAACTCTTGAGAACTATATCTCTGTCATGGGTATACATAGAGACTGCATGTGTAATTTGATTTTACTGTTATAATATAAAAAAGAAACTAGAGGTGAAAAGGGTATTATACTGGAAAAAGGGAAAAATGGAGGTAAAATGAGGGAAATTAAATCTCAGGAAGAGGCAAAAAAAAAAACAAAAACAAAAACAACAACCCATTATAATTGAGGGAAAGAAAGGAGGGGGATGAACATTGTGTGAATCTTACTCTCATCAGATTTGGCTCAAAAAGAAAATATTAGACATATTTGGTTCCACTAAGAAACTTCTCTCACCTTATAGAAAAAGTGGGAGGGGAAAGGGGAAAAGGGAAGGGGTAGGCTAAATAGAAGGGAAAACAGATATAGAAGGGGAAAGGGAAGGGCTGCTTGAGGCAAGTAGTACTCATAAGTAAAATACTGGGGAGGAGGGAAAGAGGAAAAGGAAAGAGAAAAGCAAAATATGGGGTTAATAAGATGTCAGGAAATATAGAATTAGTAGTTTTAACTGTAAATGTGAATGGGGTGAACTCTCCCTTAAAGCATAAGCGGATAACAGACTGGATTAAAAATCAGAATCCTACAACATTTTGTTTACAAGAAACACATTTAAAACAGAGTGATACATACAGAGTAAAGGTAAAAGGCTGGAGCAGAATCTATTATGCTTTAGGTGAAATAAAAAAAAGCAGGGGTAGTCATTCTGATCTCAGATCAAGCTTTTGTTTTGTTTCTCAGTTTTTTTTTTCTTCCTTCTTGATCTGATTTTTCTTGTGCAGCAAGATAACTATAAATATGTATACATATATTGGATTTAACATGTATTTTAACATATTTAACATGTATTGGACTACCTGCCATTTGGGGGAGGGAGTGAGGGGAAAGAGGGGAAAAATTGGAATAGAAGTTGTTGCAAGGGTCTATGTTGAAAAATTACCCATGCATATGTTTTGTCACTAAAAAGCTTTAATTAAAAAAAAGATGAGACTTGAACCCAGATCTTCTTGGCTCTGAAAACATCAGCTATCTTGGGCCATGTGGGAGAAACTGTGATGGGCATGTTGAAGGGGTGTTTGGTTTCTGGATTCCTGCTCCCCTGTCTCTTTTTTCTTTCCTGGTTCTGAGGCATGTCTCTGTTCTAAACACACACACACACACACACATACACATACACACACACACATACACACACACACACTTATACATACATATATACAATGGATATTTAATAATAATTTTCAGTCATGGATAACTCTTTGTGATCTATTGGTGAAGATACTAGAGTGCTATTTCCTTCTCCCCATTTTATAAATGGGAAAATTGAGGCTGCTCAGGGTCACACAGCTAATAAGTGTCAGCTAATAGATATGAACTCAGTTTTTCCTGATTCCAGACTCAGTGCTTTATTCACTGAGGCATCTACTTGTCCCATTCATTATTTTAAGATACAGAATAGGAGCAACTAGGTGGTGCAGTGGATAGAGCACCAGCCCTGAAGTAAGGAGGACCCAAGTTCAAATCTGACCTCAAACAGTTAACACTTCCTAGCTGTTAAACAAGTCACTTAACTCCAATTGCCTCAGCAAAGAAAAAAAAAAGATACATAATAAGTGCTTTTGATTAGTTGAAAATTTGCTGAAGGCATAAGTGACATACTCATCAAACTTACAACTAAGAGATATAGCTAGGACATAGGATAGAATTGGGATCCAAAAAAGATCTTGATCAGCTACAACAATGACCTATATCTAAAAAGATAAAATATAATTGGTATAAATGAAAATATGCAAGTAACTCTTGGGAAGGGAATAAGAATTTTTCTAGGCTGCTTCACAGAGAGTGTCAGAAATGTCAGATTCTAGGAATAGCAAATAGATTTGCCCCAGAATTCCTTATCTTTGTGCCATCTTTTTGAAGATGACTTTGAGAAATTCATGGGATGAACTGATGCTAAGTGAAATGAGCAGAACCAGGAGATCATTAACAAGATCTGTTAATATATATATATATATCTGTTGAGATACCTCAACAATGATACTGTTTGAGGATGTATTCTGATGGAAGTGGATCTCTTTGATAAAGAGAGCTAATTCAGTTTCAATTGATCAAGGATGGACAGAAGCAGCTACACCCAAAGAAAGAACACTGGGAAATGAATATAAACTGCTTGCATTTTTATTTTTCTTCCCGGGTTATTTCTACCTTCTGAATCCAATTCTGCCTGTGCAACAAGAGAACTGTTCGGTTCTGCACACATATATTGTATCTAGGATACACTGTAACCTATTTAACATGTATAGGGCTGCTTGCCATCTGAGGGAGGGGGTGGAGGGAGGGAGGGGAAAAATCGGAACAGAAGTGAGTGCAAGGGATAAGCTGTAAAAAATTATCCTGGCATGGGTTCTGTCAATATAAAATTATTTAAAAAAAAAAAGAAATTCATGGGAAAAAGGAGCTTGAAGACATCATCCATCTTGGTTCCATGTGGGAGAAAATGTGATGGGTAAGCTGTGGTGATGTCTGATTTCTGGATTCCTGGTTATCTGTTCCTTTTCTCCAGGACTCTGGTAAATTGTGGTTTCAGGACTGATAATTGAAAATGTTGGTACATGCCTACTGGGGTTGGCTTAGTTCAGAGAGGAAGAAACAGAAGAAAAGACAGAAGTTTGGACCCTTTTGGCTTTTGGCCCAAAGTGGCCAGTGATCACTTACATTTACATTATCACATATATTTCACATTAGGTTACATTATTACAAATATTTCTGTGCATGATTATAAATAAAAAATCTCTTGTAATTTGTTGACTGTTAAAATGGATTTAGATAGAGATTTGGGAAGAGGATATGATCCCTTTAAGAAAATGAGTGATGTCCTTGCTTCTGAAGCCCAAGGATAGCAGAAGGCAATGATTCCATTTGGTTTTCCTGTAATAGAGATATATCATCATCATACCTCTGGGTTAATATGAATTTTCTTTAAACAGAGAAGCATATATAAGCAGATACCATAATTTACATCTGCTGAGAACTAACACATTAAAGCCTTTAAGTCAAATGAGAACTCAGGCAAGACAGACCCAGGAGAAGAGCAGAGTGGGCCAAAGGCCCCTAATCAATCTCCAAGGGAGTAGATTTGGGAAATAAGGGGACTTCACCTAAGAACCCCCTTTTCACTGACCCTCTCCATCCTATTTATTGCTATTACAATTATTGGATAAGGAATTCATTATACTGCACAATTCCAAAAAACCATATTCTCCAAAGAATGATAACTTGAAAAAATTCATCTGAAAAAGACCAGGGAATTTTAGCAGACTACAAACTTAATGCAAATTACTTATTTGAAACATTAATAAAAACTAAAACCTCGACATTAATAGAGAATATTCGTAATGAGAAAGATGATCGTCCCATTGGATTTTGCTATGGTCAGAACTCAGGCATTTTATATTTAATCCTGGGTGCCATTTGTAAAGGAGGACACTTTTAAAATTTTTTTTCAAAAGTATTTTATTTTTCCAAATACATGTAAAGATAGCTGTCAAGATTCATTTTTGAAAGACTTTGTATTCTAAATTTTTCTTTCCCCTTTCCTGTTCCCTTCCCAAGACAGAAAGTAATCTAATATAGGTTAAGTATGTGCAATTCATCTAAACATATTAAGGAGAACACTTTTAAAATGGGAATCTTTTTTAGTTAAGGGAGATGAAGGTCCTTAAGACTGTGCTGTACAGAGATCAACGAAAGAGGTGAAAAAAATGTCTCTTGCACATTAGAAGCAAAAGGAGAAACATGAGTTGTCTTTGAATATCTGAAGAAATGAAACGTGGAAGAGGGAATTAGAACTTATTTTCTTCTTGGCTCCAGAAGGCAGATGTATAAGCAAAGCATGGAAGTTGCAGAGAGACAGATTTTGGCTTGACAAAAGACCCATCTAAAATTGCCTCCATGGGCAATGGGTTTCTCACCACCAGGGGTCTTCAACCTGTGAACTCCTCTCCAAAGCTGAGACCGACTGATGGATTTCTCTGCCTGGAGCTTCAAGAGTTGCTTTGAGATGAGAGAGAATAACCCACTGATTCCATTCTTAGAGGAAACAGGCTGAGCACAGATAGGCTGGACCTGTCAAGTTCATCGATGCACCCACTCCATTTGCCAGAGGGTGACATTGCTTAGGGACTTGAAAATAGGAAAGGGTGAGGGACTTTGAGATTTGAATAATTATAGCTTTGACTATGGCATTTTGCATGGCCCTAACAGCGTCCCACTGGCTGTTCCCACAGTGCCAAGTGTATCTGGATGTGTGGCCAACTTTACAGATTATTTTTTCCATGTACTGCCTGCATAAGTGGAGAATTAATTTGCATCAGGGACCTGGGGTTGCAAATGGGTCCAAAGAAGGTCCTTTCCAACTCAGATTCTATGAGTCACACAGTTCTCTCTCCTAATAGAGCTTTAGATTCATTATCACAGCCCCGAATCTTGCTGCCAAAATTTTTTTTTCCAAATAATCAGCCCAGATTTTTTCTTTGTATGTTTCTTTATCTCTGTCTGTTTTTTCTTTCTCTCTGTTTCTCTCTGTCTACTCATTGCTGTCTCTGTCTCTGCATCTATCTCTGTGCCTTTTTATTTTACATGCCCTTGTAAGTCTAAATCTAAAATACTAGGAGAATAATTGGTTTCAAGACTCTAACTTGATCGCAAAGCATGGATCAGTAAGGATGAAATGAGTATTTTCTCCAGTGATGATGATGGGAATCCATGATTACCTATAAAGTGTGATACCTGTCCCTATCCTCCTATGAATTCAGGCACCCACTCCCATATATTGAGAACCTTCTTCCTGTTTTCTTAACATTAGAAGGATACCAAAGGCATGTTCAGGCTGTCCATTAAATATACCTCACTCCCACTGTATGACCAATCCACTTTTTTTTTTTTTAACCTTTCTAAAGAGACCTTTTACAACAGGTGACAACTCATTCCCAAAAATGTTTAACAAAACAAACAAAATAAAATACAAGATAGAAACTGGTACTTTTTGGTTTTCTAGGTCAATATGTGTCCATATGAGATTGATTTCTATTTGAGTTTGACACCATTGCTTTACAATCCTTCTTCACAAATCCTTGTCAGGCAGTCCGATGGCTCTCAGGATAGAGTGTTGCTCTTAGAGTCAAGAAGATCTGCTTTCAAATGTTAAGATCCTGGGCAAGTCACTCAGTTTACAAATGCCTCAGTTTCCCCACTTATAAAATGTTTTTGTGTGAAACAATCTGTGAATTTGTGAAATGAGAGTCAAATGAGATAATATTTGTAAAATTCTTTGCAGATTTTGAAGTAGATGTAGAGCAGGAAAAGCCCTTAGAGATTATATAGTCCACCCCTTTTAGGAATGAGGCAACAGTCCCAGAAATGCTAAATACAAGGTCAAACAGATCACAATGATCAGAAGTGGGATTTGACCCCACGTACTTTGAATGTAAAAATAGCGTTCTTGCCACTTTAGTAGGCTGCTTCTTAGTTTTTATTTTTTTATGTGTGTTCAAAGACTGGATTGATTTCAGAGCCGGGGGTTGATTAGAGTACCATAATTGTGGGACTTGGAGTGTCAGGAGGGGACAGAAGAGATTTATGCTTCTTTGAACGTAGATATGAGCCTAATCTTCATATGCATGCAGGAATCACTACTTTTAAGGTAATTTGAATGTTTCTTTAAATTAATTCTTTAAAATGGGTTAGCAAGAAGACTTTCCTTTAAAGTATGAAGCCACATGTCATGGGCAAGACACAGTGGTAATTAAATAAATCAGTGAAAGAAATGTTACAGCACCGAGTCTGGCACATAGAAGGTACTTAATAAATTCTGGTTGATCAATCAATTGATTGATGGTCTCTTGTCACCACTGAAAATATGTAAACTCAATATTATTATGAACCAAGTAGGCTCTTCATCCATAATTGTTGGATTCATCAACAAAATGCTTTCACAAATTTATTTTTCCTATAATGAACTAAATTCAAACGATAAGTTCTGTATTCTGTGGCTAGAATTTTATTTTGGAATTGTTCTGACAATGTGGATGATTGGCACAGTGTCTAGGGTTCTGTCCTGGAAGTCAGGAAGTCACTTGCCAGATGTGTTTCACCCTGGACAAATCACTTCAGTTTCCTTAATTGTAAAATAAGGATCATAGCAACTTCCCAGGAGTAGAGTGAGGCTCAAGAGAGATAACATGGAAAGTATTTTGCCAATCAAAATGCTGCATAAACGGTAACCATTTTTATTCACTTTTAAAGAAATTCAGTCCTATTAGATTATATAGAATCTCCAATTGGAAAATCTGCTTGTGTCTCTGGAATTTGGCAGTAAGAATGGGTTTAACGAGACTGATTTCATGCTACAGAAGTTCCTCCCCCCACCACCTTATTTAACTTAGTTGTGCCAACAAAAACCATATTATATTGGCAGAAAACGTTGTAGTAAGCTTATGATAAAGATAAAAAAAGTTTTTTCTCTTTAGCAAGTCAGGCACTTCGTTGGGCAGTGGACCTTGGATACCAATAAACCCAATCCAATATCTTCTAAGTTGTATTTTAGCTGTTCAGAGCCATGGTTACTTAAAGGCCAATGAGTCCTTTGCTAATATGTTAGAGATTTGTGTTCTTTCTCTCTACACTTGAAATTACTTTGCATATGAATTTGTGTGTGTATAAGCATATGGATATATGCACACATACATCTATCAATCAATTAATCTGCACTTTAAAGTTAAAGAAATAAATTAATAAATTAAAAGTTTAAATTAAGCTAATCTGCAATTTAAACTGCATTCAGACTTTTGTAACACCCTGAATATACATATATATGTATATGTATATGTATATGTATATGTATATGTATATGTATATGTGTATGTATTTGCATTTCTTTATCTGCATCTATATTCAAAGAAGAATATAAGCTCCTTAAGAAGAAAGCTCATTTAGGGGCAGCTAGGAGGTATGATAGATAGAGCACCAAGGCCCTGAAGTCAGGAGTACCTGAGTTCAAATCTGACCTCAGCCACTTAATACTTCCTAGCTGTGTGACCCTGGGCAAGTCACTTAACCCCAATTGCCTCAGGAAAAAAAAAAAAAAGAAGAGGAAAAAGAAGAAGAAATTGCCATTTAATTTTTGTATTTGTAATTAGGGCAGGATGGGAAAAAAGTAAATTCTCTTCATAGATATTTATTGGACTGAATTGAATTGACATTTGAACTTTGAACTTTCAGGTTCTTGGTCTCTGCTTATGTATTCCAGATGTTCTCCTTAAATTGTCTTGCATTTGTTTTTTGTATTTTAACTAAACTTTTTTATTTGTTTTTGCTTTTTACCTAAAATAGATATCTAAAATGATCTGTATTTTATATAGTGATAGGAATAGGAGCTGGTCCTGGGGGTTCATTATTATAGGGAACTTCCTTTCTACTAGAGGAGATCAGAACCATCTGTGCAACTTCCAATCTTGGAGGGTTGGCTAGAGCACTGGAAGTTGTGTGATTTGCACAGTCACACACAAGTCAAAGGCGGGACTTGAACAAAGACTTCCTGGTCTCAAGGTCAGCTCTTTATGCCTTATATCATTCATATATTTATTTATTTATTTATCACTTGACCCTTCTGCAAAATCCTGCCTTATATTTCTTTTGCATATGCTTCTTTATATATCATTTCCCCAGGATGAAGTCATTTTCCCACATCCTGCTACAGTATTTGGCACATGGAAATACTTATTGATTGATTGGTTTAGACCATGGGTTCACTTTTTTTCCCCCGGATAATCTGACAGTATTCAACTTTCTTTAAATTCATCTATTTTGCACCCATCATCTACCACCCAAGCTTTCAACTACAAAATCAGGATGAAAATGGGGATGGGCAGGACCTAAGAAATTCTTTCTGCTAGATGTTGAGCAAATGGAGAAATTTGCATCAAAAGTATATTATTACTAGTATAAAATAATGATTGATGTTAGTTCATGTTTCTTTCACGAGTCGTGGAAGATAATGAACAATGATAACATTGCATGCATGGCTGCTGATCCCTGTGACATTCAAAACAGAATCCCAATTCCCATTCTATGTGCAGGGCTCCATTTAGGGTGCTATATTAAATTCAAACTTAGGGCTCTGATTTTAAATTCAAATGCATTTCCTTTTTTGCATATCCATTTTGACACCATATTACAAATTACTCAGTGTCATATGAATTAAAGATGGACCTTTGCATAATAGAATAACATTAAAAGAAATCCTATTTAAATTTAAATCTTTTTTTTTACTTTCATATTTTTTATGTTTCTTCCCCCCTCAATATTTTCCCTAATTTTCAAAGGTATTGATGTGGTTTATTCATTCCCATCTCATTATCTTTCTCTAGCTTCTGTTGCCAAGAAATTGTGCTAGAAATGGAAATCAATTTAGAATCATGGGACATAATTAGTAATAATAATAAATTTGATGCTTTGAGATTTGTAATGAGCTCTCCTGTTTGATCCTCATAACAGTAGATACTATTTATTCTACCCATTTTACAGAGGTGGAAATTCAAATTGGCAGAGATGAAGTGAGTTGCCCAGAATCACATGGCAGGTAAGTATCTGATGCAAGTAATTGATATAAATCAATTCATTTTATAGATGGGGAATCTGAGGCTCAAAAGTGGAATTAATTTTGTTGTTTATTCATTTTAGTTGTTTCTGATTTTTTGTGACCCCATTTGGGGTATTCTTGGCAAAGATACTAGTGGGGTTTGCCATTTCCTTTTCCAGCTCATTTTACAGATGAAGAAACTGAGGCAAACAGGATTAAGTGACTTGTCTGGGATCACACAACTAGTGAGTGTCTGAGGCCAGATTTGAACCGGGGGAATATGAGTCTTTTCTGACTTCAGTATTGGTTCTCTGAGTACCATGGCGCCACCTAGCTGTGTCAAGCATAGCAAAGAATACAGGCAAAGTCATCAAGGAATAGATCTTATCATTTTGGTGGTGAGGGATGAGTGATTGTGAAATGTGGAATTCTGGATGTATTATAGAACTGTACAAGATGCAAAGTATTTTGAAAGAATGTTTATAGTAAAATACAACACTTTTGCTGTAGAAAGAGTAGAATTCTTTATTGAATTCGAATTTGGATTTAGAGGTACAGAGTTTAAATCTCAGCCTCGTAATTTACTACTTGGGTGATCCCAGACAAGTCACACCATCTTTTTGGGTTTTCGTTTCCTCAAGTATAAAGTGGTGGGGTCTGAACTAGATGATCTCCAAGGTCCTTTCTGACTCTATAATTCTATAGACTCAAGATACTGATCTGTAATATTAAGCAGGTGGTCATTACTTGATAATTAACTCAAGTTATTAGCTCATTAAGTTAATCAATTATCAATGGTTGCATCAAGCAACAAGCATTTTAAAAGTATCGTCTATGTTCTAAGCAGTGTGCTAAATGCCGGGGATACAAAGGCAAAAACATTTTGTTGAAACAATTTTTACAGCAACAGAGACAGAGACAGAGAGACAGAGAAACAAAGTCACAGAGAAAAATACACACACACACACACACACAGAGGGAGACAGACACACACACACATACAGAGTTGAGTAAAATTTATAAGAATATAAGTCATTTTCCAATTGATGAATGGTCAAATGATATGAACAATTTTCAGATGAAGAAATTAAAGATATCTATAGGCATATGTACAAATGCTCTAAATCACTTGATTAGGGCAATACAAATTAAAACAACTTTGAGGTGCGATAACCTCACACCTATCAAATTGGCTAAGATTATATAAAAAAGAAAATGATTAATGTTGGAAAAGATATGGGAAAATTGGTTCACTAATGCATTGTTGATGGAGCTGTGAACTGATACAACCATTTTGGAGAGCAATTTAGACCTGTGCCTAAAGGATAACCAAACAGTGAAACTACTACTTGGTCTTTATCCCAAAGAGATCATAAAGGGAAAAGCAACTACCTGTGTG
Organism: Antechinus flavipes; assembly: GCF_016432865.1. Classification (NCBI taxonomy): domain Eukaryota; kingdom Metazoa; phylum Chordata; class Mammalia; order Dasyuromorphia; family Dasyuridae; genus Antechinus; species Antechinus flavipes. Next base: position 271,919,123 of record NC_067402.1, on the reverse strand, counting down.
AAATATTTATAGCAACCCTTTTCATGGTGGCAAAATTTTGGAAATCGAATTCCATCAATTGTGGAATGGCTAAACAAGCTGGGATATATAAATGTAATGGAATAAGAAATGAAGATGTCAAAAACAAAACAAAACAAACCAAAAAAAACAAAAAACAAAAAACAAAAAACAAAAAAAAACAAAAACCCTGAACTGATGCAAAGCTAAATGAACAGAATCAAGAAAATATTGTATATAATATCAGCAACTTTGTGTGATGATCAACTATGAATAACTCAGCTCTTCTCAGCAACATGATGATCCAAGATAAGTACAAAAGACTCACACAAAAAAAATGCTATCTATATTCAGATAAAGAACTGATAGACTCTGAATGCAGATTGAAGCATACTTTTTCACTTTCTTCTTCTTCTTCTTCTTCTTCTTCTTCTTCTTCTTCTTCTTCTTCTTCTTCTTCTTCTTCTTTTTATTTTTGATCTGTTTCTTCTTTCACAACTGCAACTAATATGGAAATATGTTTTACATGATAGCTCATGTATTATCTATATTAAATTGCCTACCATTGTAGGTAGAGGGAAGGAAATGGATTGGGAAAAAATTTGGAACTCAAAATCTTGCGAAAATAAATGCTAAAATTTGTCTTGACATGTAATTGGAAACAAATAAAATGCCATTAAAAAAGTTCCCTGTTCTCGAGAAACTTACCTTCTAATGGGAGGGATGACATATACGTCGGTACATAAAAGACTGAAGGCACCCTTAGTAAGGACAGTTTAGGGGCTGGAGGCATTGGAAATCACCTCCTGTAGAAGATGGTACTTAAACTGAAACCCAAAGGATATCAGGGATTATAGGAGGCAGAGGTGAAAATAAAGAACATTTATTTAGCAACTATTTTGTGCTAGGCACAGAATGTGCTTTAGAAACATGTTCTGAGAGAAACAACATGTACAAAAATCAATGAATTGCAGGTTCTGGGGTTTACTCTCCAACACACATTTGGGTTGACATGCAAGTTTTCCCTGATGATGACTGGGTACTTTTCCTTTTAGGGTTCTATGTGTAGCTCTGAGGTGCTTTTCCAATGCTATTGCTCACTAGACTCCACCACTGTGCCCCTCCCACCCCCATTCATTTTTGGGCAACCAGACTCAATTTGTTTTAGTACTTATTAAGGTGATAGAATAAGAACAGACAGTACAAAACACTTTCCACCCAAATTAGAGCCACACTCTCCCACAAGGAAACATCCCAGGAAAGGGAATTCAGGCTTAGAGAACTCATGCAGCTAGAGATAGCTCATCTCTTGATTGCTGGAAATCCTTTTCTCTGCTTTGTGGGAGTAGTCATGAAGTTGCTATTAGGCATGGTACACCTTTCTTCTGGGTTCCCTGTAGAGAGGTGCCTTTACTTTAGGTGTCTGATTTATCCTTAGTTCCTAAAGCAGATGCTGCAATTAATCACTGCTATCTGGGGACAATGCTAATGATGGTGATGATAATTCCTAAATCTTCTAAAATTTTGGAAGCTCCAAGTTGGCTTATAATTTTATCCAGACTCCCAAAAGTATGACTAAGTTTCTTTAAACAATCCCAATATATGTGGAATCCTTTCTTTATATGTTCACTTCATTTCATCCCATGGTTTGAAGCACAGTTTTGCTTCCCAACCTAAGTAAGTTATTTACACTTAGTTTAGTGCTTTTGATTGATGGATTCAGTCATTTCTGTATTTCTTCAGCCATGCCAGCTCTACTCCCCTCTGCTTGAATGAACATCTCCATTCCCACCTTACTGGAAAATTGGACTCATCACCCTGAACTTTGAGAAGACAGCTTTACCCTTTATTTTTCTTGGTTCCAGATCTCTGTAGCACTCCATGGACTTTTCCAGGGACTCTTTTATTAAAAAAAATCTCCTATTTATATGTTATTTTTCTTTATTAGAATGCAAGCTCCTTGAGGGCAGGTACAATTTTACTGGCTCTTAATTATATCCCCAGCACTTAATACAGTGAATGGCCAAGAATAAGCCCTTAATAAAAATTTTTTGTTTCTCTCTTTGTTTCTTTCTTTGTTTTCATTTCTTTCTTTCTTTCTTCATTTTCATTTCCTCTCTTACTCCCTCCTTCCTTCTCTCCCTCCCTCTTTTCCTCTTTCCCTCCCTCCTTACCTCCCTCTTTTCTTCCTTCCCTCCTGTTCTCCCTCTCTCCCGCCCTTCCTTCTTTCCTTCCTTCTTTCCTTCCTTCTTTCCTTCCTTCCTTCCTTCCTTCCTTCCTTCCTTCCTTCCTTCCTTCCTTCCTTCCTTCCTTCCTCCTTCCTTCCTTCCTTCCTTCTTTCTTTCTTTCTTTCTTTCTTTCTTTCTTTCTTTCTTTCTTTCTTTTTTCTTTCTTTCTTTCTTTCTTTCTTTCTTTCTCTGTCTGTCTGTCTTTCTTTCTCTGTCTGTCTTTCTTTGTATCTATCCATTCTTTAATATATCCACCCATCTGTTTATCCTTAATGTATCTATCCATCATCTATATATTCATCCAAGTATCTCTCCCCATGTCCTCTCTCTTTCAATAGAGATGTTTTCACCTAATAATAGTATTGAGATATAGGTTATCCTAAATTTATATTAATTCAGGTGCATGCAATTGATTGATTCAGTCATTCTCTACTCTTCCAAAAGTATTTACAAACTATATTAAAAATAGGGGCCAAATTGTGTGTGTGTGTGTGTGTGTGTGTGTGTGTATCTAGCAGAGAATCAGGAAGGGTTTAACAAAAGAGATTATGCTTGAACTAAACTTTGAAGAAAACTAGAAATTCTAAGAAGTGGAGTTGAGAAGGAGCACATTCCAGGCATGAAGGACAGTTTCTGCAAGATAAGAAGTTGGACAAATAAATGATTAGATTCATCTTTCAAACCAGGGATGAGTTCTTCATTAATTGTCTTAGGATCAAAATTATTATGCTTTTTTTTGACTATCTCTACAGGGAACCTTATTTTATGATTTGATTTAATAATGATTTTCTATATAGAATTTGTCTTGAGATCATCTGCTCTGTATGAAAGATGGAGATACTACTTACCATGAGGTAGGTATGATGATTGAGTTTTTTTTTCCTTTGGTGGGGTTTGCATTGATCCAGTCAAAAGACTGGATTAAGAGAGACCCACAGGTTTAAGCCTGACTCTTATACTAGTGGTATGATTTCTCTTTTCTGAATTTCAGTTTCCTTATTCATAAAATGAAGTGGTTCAGTTAGTCAGAGGTTCCTAACTTTTTTTTGTGTGTCATTTCTCCTTTAGGTGGTATAGTTTCTCTTCTCTGAGCTTTAGTTTCCCAATCCATAAATTGAAGTTTCCTTTAGGTGGTTTAGAGAAGTCTATAGGATTCCTCAGAATAATATTTTAGATATGTAAAATCGTTAAGATCATGAAGGAAAAATAGGAAATCGATTAAATATGCTTATCAAAATATTTTAAAATATAATATTGATTATAAAAATATAAAAGAATTCACAGACTCTACAGATTATGAACACTGGAATGATCTTTAAATCCCTGCCAACTCAAGATCCTATTATTTCCCAGCTGAAATCCTCTTGTGATTGACAGCATCATTTATGAGATACTAAGCTGGGGTTAGGTATGTGGTCAGGGATACAAGCATTTTTCTATGCAGAGGCCTTAGGATGGCATCATTAACTGTGCCAACTTAATTTCATAACCTAAATCTGGAACCTATTAGCAAGGCAATGGGAAGCTTGGGAAATGAATAGGAGGGGAAAAAATAAACCAGAGGTGTTTTTGAGGAAATTAAAAAATTTAAACTTAAAAAATCTTTTCTGAAAATCAAGAAAGATTATTGGAAGATTGCCCCCAGCCCACTTTGACATTTGGGCAAGGATATTTTCACACATGACTGTTTACAGAGATATTAGAAAGGACTCAACAAGCTCATGGAATCTAAAGTTCCTTTCATTTTTGTTCTTTTTCAATTCCATTAGGTACTTGTTCAACCTTCAATATAATCTAACTTGGACTAATCAATAGGATATAGCAGAGAATATGAATTTTTCAAAATCGATAATTGGTATAATACCCACATAGGAATATTAGAGCAATGTGGTATTATCTTTCAGAGGAAATCCCAAGAAACACATTCCCCCTTCTCGCCCCAATATTTGCAGCTCAGTCAAATGTCATGAATCATTTATCTGTTTTTGCCCTGACCTGGGATAACATTGAGATGAGAGAGAATGTCAAAAAACATTTTAATAGATACAATAAAGAAGCTGAGGGGTAAAGAAAGAACATTTCTTCTTTTTTAAATTTCCTTTTTACTTAAAAATTTTTAAAATTAAATTAAAATTTTAAATAATACTTATATTTCAAATATGTCAAGACAGTTGCCAACATTCACTTTTGTAAGACTTTGTGAAGAACAATCCTTTCAAAAAGGAAATGACCATCCTCCATTGCTGAGAAAAATGTAAATGAACTTCTCAAAGACTAACTGGATCCACCTACATCTTGAACTTTTGCTCTCATTGATACAACTGTAATACTCCATGCCATTACAGCAATTACTAGATTCAAGAGCACTTTCCAAACATTTAAATATCTATCAAACATTTCAAGAGCACTTTCCTCCTAAAGATCCCATGAGGTAAATGGTTCAAGTATCATAGAGGTCATTTTACAGGTCAAGAGACTGACCAAAAGTTAAATGATTTTTCCAAAGTTACTTGGTTAGTAAAAGAAGCCAAAATTTCGAATCCAGGTTTCTTGATTCCAGGGCTGTTACATGCAAATATGAATTCTAAACTCCCTTTCTGCCACATTGCAGTTTATTAAAAAATGCAGTAGTTGAAATGAGTTATATAATAATAGAAGGGTATGCAGTGTTGGTAAGTAGTACTATTTCACATTATTCTGCCTCATGCACTCTGCCTTCCACTCAAATTGACTTACTTGGTGTTAGCTGAACTCAATGTGCCTTATCTCCCATCTCCAGGCTTTGGTACAGCCTGTTTCCCATACCTGAGCTTCCTTGCCTACTTTCCTTTGCCTCTTAGTGTGGAATCTTATTCTTCAAGGAATGGTTCAGGTATCACCTCATATAGTCATAAAGACTGATTTGTTGCTTACTTTACCCTGGACAAGATACTCTACCCTCCTGGGTCCTATTTCCTGATTTGTAAAATGAGGGCTAGATGATCTCTGTGGTACCTTTCAGTTCTAAATCTATGAGCCTAAGATCTCACCAAGTGCTAATGTGCTTTCTTTCCTGCTATTACTTTGTATATATTTAATTTCTATTTACTTGTGTGTAAATTGTAGCTTGCAAGTAGAAAGTAAACTTCTCTAGGGCAGGGAATAATACCCTCTTTTCTTCTCCACATCACGGAATCTTCTCCTTCCTTTAAGGCATAATTCAAGCATTAACTTTTATCAGTGTCCTTCCCAATTCCCCAACTGTTAGTGCCTTCCTTCTCTAATTTCCTTGCATTTATTGGTATTGATTCTTTTAATATTTGTTCTGCATATAGTACTGACTGTGCCTGTTCTCTCCCTAGATAGAATGTAAACTCCTCGAGAGGAGGGATTGTTTCATTCTTTGTGTATATCCAGTTTATGGCATAGTGCCTGGTACATAATAAATTTTTAATAAGCGTTTGTTGATTGATTAAGTATATTGGCTTTTCTTTTTCCGACTCCAATGACTAATACAGTACTTCAAACACAGTAAGAATATATTGAATTAAACTGTACTTTGTATTGAGGGAGGTCATGACAATATCATTTGAGGAGGTGAAGATAAGGGAGGACTGTGGTTCCTATCCCTAATTTATTAAGTTGTTTTTTTTTTTCCTTCTTATCTTCCTGGGTTGATTTTTTTTTGTTCCAGTGAGCCAGTTGCTTTCAGTAGACAAATTCTCCCATTCACAGTTAAAATGATGGGGGAGGGAAAAGCAATTATCATTCCTCCAATGTTTTGCCATATTGAATTTTTAAATAATCACCTACCATTCAACATTGCATTGGTGTTACCTGTTAATCAGTTAGAGATGTTCTCATAGTTACCATGTATTATATTCCTATTTCTAATGATATTGACCAAAGTAAAGCAAAGGAGAGACATGATAGTTGGCTATCCATGAAAAGAGAAACAGATGTGGAGATTTTTTAAACCTCATTGATGCTTAATATATATGTGTAAGACAGTGCATTTTAGGAAGGACGGTGATAATTTGGAGAGCATTCAGAGAATGACGGATGCAAAATGAGGATCATAGCTGCAAGGTAATTATATAAATATGACCCTCCTCAAAAAGCTCTCACCTTTTTATAGACACTACTGTGTAGTGCAAAGACTAGATTTGAAGCCCAAAGAATCATCATAGGCTCACAGATATAAAGCTTGAAAGGATTTCAGTAGCTATCCAATCTAATCTCCTATTCATTTTACAAATGAAGAAACTGAGCCCAGGAAAGCTTAGTAAATTGCCAAATGTCACTCAAGTAGGAGCTACTAAAGACAGGATTTGAATCCAAATTCTCCAATTTGACAGCTAGTATTTTCTCTATTGTCTTGGGTTGAATCCTACCTCTTCTATATACTGTCTGAATGACTTCAGGAAAATCATCCAACCTCCCTAGACCTTAGTTTCTTTATCTGTAAAATAAGAGTGGATCAGACTAGATGACCTTCAAAGTCCCTTCTAAATCTAAGGTCTAAATCCTATGATTCTCTAGATTACAGGCATAGTATTTATTATTTTATTCTGATCAATGTCATTTTACAATCACATCATAAATATAGGATAAGCAAACTCCATCATAATTGTATGAAATCTCAATTAAACCAATGCCATTCCATTAATCCATTGACATGGCTCTCTATTCAACAAGTATGTATACCTACTGTGTGCCTAGCACTGTATATAAATCAGATAGTCCACAAGGATCTGAATTAGTCCTTGAGCTATGGTGATAGGAACTCTTCTAATCATCATGCTTACCAAGCCAAGTAGAATATTGTTTCTATGGGACTATACACTTAATAGTATGGCATTACCTACCCTGTAGTGTTTTCATAGAGGCAGTTAATGGCATTAAATGTTATATCTATATATCATGTGTCAACCTGGCCTAACTAGGTGGTATAGTGTATTTGGAGTTAAGAAAAATCTCAGTTCAAATCTTGCCTCAGAAGCTTACTAGCTCTGCAACCCTGGACAAATCACATAACATCTTTGAAACTCAGTTTCTTGCCTATAAAATGAGAAAGTTTGAATTAATGGCCTTCAATGTTCTCTCAAGCTTTAAATATGTGACTCTTTTATACACTATACACATATGTAGAACATATGTCTGGGATCTCTTGTGAAAGTAATAATCATATAGACTTGCTACCTTCTTAACTTTGTTTTTTACATTTCTGGCTTTGGTTTTTTCCATTCTTGTTCCTCAATTTTCTCCCTCTTTTTAGTTTTCATAAGTTGAATATCAAAAGAAAAATAATGCGAGTAGTTGGAGGAGACTCAAGCAGTGGAAACCAGTGATAAAGATTAAAATAAGTATGACTTAAAGGTTGAAGTCATGTTCAATATTTTCCTACCATCTGTAACTATGGAAAGCTCCAGGGGGTGAATTGCAAGTTACTTCCATAAATGATACAAAATGTTTTTTAAAATCCATTTAAAAAGCTTCAGTGGTTACTGTTTTCTCCCTTCTAAGATGCTTGTATCTTTATCCTTAAGGAGTTTCAGTGTAGAGATTAACTGTTTTTTTTTTTTTTTTTTTTTTTTTTTTAGTTTACTCAGTTTTAACCTGGATTGAACTTTTTAAAAAATTGTCTAAATTCATTATATATTCGATATCTAGATTCATTCTTTCATTTCTAGATGATATTCATTCATTCATTCATTCATTTTTACATTACATGTTTATATTAGTTGTAATTCTGGGGAAGGAGGAGATGAAGATAGAGAAGAAAAAGAAAAAAGGAGGAGAAAAAGAATGAGAAGGAGGAAGACAAGGACCAATCATTGAGATGGAGAAATAAGAGAAATAGGAGAAGGAGGAGAAAGAGAAGAAGGAGGAGAATTAGGTCAGGAATCAGGAAGTAAAAGATGAACATAGAAAGGAGGAGGATGAGGAACACAAGAGCATGGAGGAGGAGAGGGCAAATGGCAAAAACAAAAAGGTGATGAAAGAGAAAGGTAAGAAAGAGGAAAAGAAGAAAAATAATAGGTATATTCTTAGCGGAAGGGATGACTAAACATTACTTGCTGCCATTAGACCTTTGTTACTTTCCTAACTCTAAGTCTCTTATTTAGTCATTTTTATCACCTCTTAATTTGCACCTGAGTTCTGATTGGCTCCTCCATTCAAGACAATACAATCTTCTTTATCTTGGGCATGTTGAGTGGTAATATCAGTTCATTAAAACAGAACCCTCCAGACACAGGCTCTCTCACCCAGACTTATAGCGACATGTCACTATATTTTTTCTCTGTCTGTTGTATCATAGCCCTGTTGGGGACTGATAAGATGCTAAATGTGGCATTTTATTCTACCTGTTAAAGGCAACTTACATATAACTCAGATAGGCTCAACAGCTAACATCTTTGATTCTCTTCTAATTGGAAAAGAAGATTTAATGGTACTGACAATTACAGAGGAAAACACAGAGCATTTAATTGAAATTAAAATGGGCGAAATAGTAAGCCTGCTCAGTTTATGATGCTATTGTAGCTTCTCTCTGATTCTTAGCATTATATGATCACACTCATAATCTCTTAGAATACATTAAATTCAATGGTTTATTATATTAACAATGGCATAATGTGGGAATTGAGAAATACATGGATGTAATGGGAACACACTTTTAAAAAAATGAGAGAGGCAATTAAAGCATAAAGAGATTGAGCTTTTCATCCTGGAAGAGATTAAAAAATTGGGTCACCTTATCCATTTTGTTCATATTGATTTAATGCAGGTCATTGAAGTTTAATGTTGTTTGGTTCTTCTTGCTCTGTTTGGACATAGTGATAGAAGACCTAATTATCAAAGTCTCCAGTTAATGAAGATGAGGATCGGCCTCTTAGAACTCAAGCATATTGAAGGCCCTTCCAAAGTTTGAATCTGAAGCCTTTCCCAGACTTGTCCTCATTGAAATAAAATGAAAGAATACAAAACAAGCATTGATTAATGGAATGAATAGACTTCCAATATATACTGTTACAGGCACCCTCCTCTATAGTTAATAAGTGGTATCTAATAAGATAAGGGAGTATCTATATTTCATTTTTTTCCCTGAGGCAATTGGGGTTAAGTGACTTGCCCAGGGTCACACAGCTAGGAAGTGTTAAGTGTCGGAGGCCAGATTTGATTTCAGGTCCTCTTGACTTCAAGGCTCTATCCATTGCACCACCTAGCTGCCCCCATTTCATTTTTTTTTTTTTTTTTTTGTATTCTAAAGGTAGGATGTGTTCATATTAGTTGAAATATACCTTTTAGCCACTTCCACCATTATATCCATTGGTTCTTCAAATTAGGATAGGGAAAGGGACTGAACTTGTGATTTCATTGATATATTAAAAAACACTATCAATGCAGATCAGAATCTTCTGATGTGCAAGGATTGTGAGGTTGTGGGATATATTTATAGAAATTAACTGACTTGCTTGAAGCCACATAGCCAGCATGTATCACAGGGGAACTTGGTCCCAGATCTTCCTGACTTGAGGACCAGCTCTTAATTCATTTTGCCATATTGCCTCCATTTCTACTCAATGAATCTTTTTTTTAACTAATTATTTTTCAATTAACATGCATTTATTTATTTTCCTTCCTTCACTAATAGAAAGAAAAGCAAATCACTTATAACAAATATGCAGTCAAGCAAAACAAATTCCCACATTCCTAGAATGTGTGCCTTATTCAGCACCTCTTTGTTAGAATGGGGGAAGCAGAATTGAACATCAGTTCTCATCCTTCTTCTATGTGTTAGAAAGTCATGTCCTTAAAGACCCACAATCTCACACCTATGTCTTTAGATCAGAGGATCTTAGATTTAGAGCTAGAAAGGACCTTAGAGACTGAAGCAAAATAAGGTAAATTGTTCTCCATAGTTCTTAATCAAGATGCAATCTTATCCTTTTTTCCCTTCACCCTCAACATAGGTTTTTTTAAACTGTCCTTAATAAGAATTCATCTCAAGCTTCTGTCCATTGTTTTAGCTTTCCTGATATTCTTATTTACAAGAAAGTTTTTTTTTTTTTGTATTCAGCCTTAGTTACTTGTCATTGTGTCTATTTTCTATAGAAGAGGCACAGAATATTGGAGGGAGTATTAACCCCAGAATCTCAAATTGGTCCAAAATGCACCTTTGATGTAATATTTGTAATCATGACCAATCATTTTGCTTTCTGAACTTCGGTTATTTTCAATAATAATAATAATATTAATAATGGGGATAAAAATAGCAGCAGGTCTTACCTAAAGGGTCATTATGAGACTCAACTGAAATAATAAATTGCTTTGCAAATCTTAAAACCATAGAGAGATATTATATTGTATTACATATCTTTAAAAAATTAATTGACAAGTGGTCAGTACAGACATTTTTAGATCACCATTTTTTCATCTTCATTGAGATAAATTGTTTTTGTGTAGCCAAAAGTTATTTGCAAGTCTTCTCAAACTTATTGAACCACATTCCCCTTTAAGGATCTTGGAGTATAGACCTATCTTTGAATTCTTTTTTCCTTTGCATTCATTTTTCATTCAAATTTTTTAAAATAACAAGTACACAAACAGTTTAAACATTAAAAAAAATACAGGTCCATATGCTTTCCTTCCTTCCTGTCATCCCTATTGAGAAGACAAGCAATTTAATATAGGTTGCACATATGTACTGATGAAAAACATTTCCATACCAGTCATGTTTCAAAAGGAAACATAGACCAAACCCTCCCCCCCCAAAGAATAATTTTTAAAAACTTTTTTAAAAGTATGCTTTGGTCTGCATTTAGACTCTATTAGTTTTTTCTTCGGAAATTTATTGCATTTTTAATCTTAAGTCCTTCAGAACTGTCTTTGAGATTGTATTGCTCAGAATAGCTTAGCTATTCACAGTTGATCATCATATAGTATTGTTCTTACTGTGTACAATATTTTCCTGATTCTGCTCTATTTCATTTTGTATCACTTGATGTGAGTCTTTCCAGGTTTTTCTGAAAACATATTGCTTGTCATTTCTCATGCAAAATTATTCCATCATAATCATATACCACATCCTATTTAGCCATACCCCGATTGATAAACATTTCAATTTTCTATCTTTGCCACCACAATAAGAGCTGCTATAAATATGTTTGTACATATCATTTCTTTTCCTGTTCTTTTGATCTCTTTGGGGAACAGATCTAGTAGTGGTATTTTCTTTGAATTCTTTAGACTCATCTTCCCCAACATCTAGGGCCTATATATGATGGTTCTCAGGTTTCTCTTCCACATCTTTCATGAAATCTAAGACCGAATAGGCTCAAAGTTCCTGTTATTTCTACTTTGGTAATCAAATTTTCCTTCTTTGTTATAATTGGGTTCAGAATATAGCATTTATTACAGTTTCTTCTATTTTCTGAAGGATGAAATTGTTATTAAGGAACATAAAGACTTTATTAGTTTTTATTACTTTGCTCTTAGTATAGTATTTCCAGCAGATGTCTGGCTGTCTAGTTGAAATTCCCCATCATCATTATAGAATACTTCTGTGCTAATTTTGGGATCTGTTTCCAGAATTCATCATCCATTTCCTGCTTCTGTCCAGATGGTACATAGTATCCCACCACCACAATATTGCTACTATTTCTCCCTTGATCTTCACCTGAATATTTTCTCTTGTATTTCCCTACTCTCTTTCATGAATTTTCAGCACACTAGCATATCTTTCCAATATACTACACTTCTCATCTGCATTTTATTCTTTTCTGTTTGAATAAAATATAATCTTCTATAAGCTAAATATAATTTTGGACAACCGTGAGCCAGGAATGTTCTTTTCCCTCACCTTTGCTTCTTAGCATTCTCATTTTCTTCAAAGGAAGCTAAAAGAGATTTTCTTGATTTTGCTAGTCTCTTCTCTCAAATTTCTTTATGTTGTTTTTTTTCACAACTTTTTTTTTTTTTTTTGCATTACTTATATACATACATATCTTCCTTAACAGAATGTAAGGTACTCAATGGTAGGTCCAATTTAATTTGATTTTGAACTATCAGTGACTAGCATAGTATCTGACACATAGTAAACATTAAACAAGTTCTTGTACATTGATTGATTGGTAGAGAAATAGGAGTTGATTCCTTCTCTGCAGTCTGGTTATTGGGGAAAACACTGGTTCTGATATAATTTGGGGCAAGGTGCCTCTTGTCTCTGGGACTCCATTTCCTCATTTGTAAAATGACTGGATGATCCTTAAGGTTCTTTCTAAATTTTAATCTCACAATTCTGTGCTTGGTTTCCATATTTTGTGAAGCTTGGCAACCATTAGCTGAGGAATGTACTGCCAAACCATCAATTTATCAACAAGCATTTATTTAACACATAGGGTAGTACAGGCTCTCTGTTGGAAGAACTTCTATGAATGACCTTCTTGGCTCTACTGAGAAAGAACAGTAAATAACATTTGTTATACTTGGAGTTTTAGAGTTATAAGAACCAGGTTATATGATTTAGGACAAATCACTTAAACTGAATCTCAGTTTCCTTGTAAAATGGTAATAATAATAATAATATGTAATATCCAGCATAGTTGTGAGGATCAAAAGAGGTTATATCAAGAGAGACAGAGACAGAGAATCAAAGAAAGAGGAAGACAGAAAGAAAGAGAGGGAGAGAGAGACAGAGACACATAGAGAGAGAGATATAGTAATAGTGAGAGACAGAGAAATAGTGAGATACAGAGAAACAATGAGAAACAGAGAGAGAGAGAGAGAGAGAGAGAGAGAGAGAGAGAGAGAGAGAGAGAGAGAGAGAAAGAGAAGGGAGGGAGGGAGAGGGAAAAGGAGGGAGGGAGAGGGAGAAAGAGAGGGAGGGAGAAAGGAAAACACTTTGTAAACTTTAAAACATATAAATCTAAGCTATTATAATAAAATGTAAAAAAAATCAAGGCAATGGGGGGGGGGTAGGATGAGTAACTTCTCTGAGTTCACACAGCTAGTTGGGCCCAGAATCTGGCATCCTTCTTCCCAGAAAAGTGCTCATCCATTATGAACTGCCTCATATGAATGAAAAACACTTCCATATATATCAAGCAAAATGATTTCTTAATTTTTCTTTTGTAATAATAATAGCTAGCATTTATTACATACCTCTATAGTGCTCAGATTTGGCAAGTACTGAAAAATATGTTATCTTTAAGAAGCTCTTCAATGCAATCCATATCATCTGAATTTTTAAAGTTAATTTTTGCTCTACCTAAGGAATCATTATATTATAAAGTAGTCTCAGATTAAATGTCTTTCAGTGTAAGTAGATTTAAGAATAAATAAAGACAGGATTATAGACTGGAATGAATTTTAGATCACATCTAATTCAAACCTCTCTTTTTCTAGGTGAGGGAACTTGCCAGAGGTTATGTGACTTATTCAAGGTGACATTGCTAGTAAACATCAAAAGTGAGATTCAAATCCATGTTTTCCTGGCACTTGGCCCAATATACTATGCTCTACTATCTTTCCAAAACTGAGTTCCAGATTTGAAAACTACATTCTCACATCAGACTATAGAATTAAAGAACAATTTGGCTTCTGCTCTTTATTTCTACTGCCCACATGCAAAGCATCTGATAAAAGGAAGAAGTCCTTAATGCAATTAACCAGTGTTTTTTTTAAAATAGCTTTTTATTTCCAAGTTATATGCATGAGTAATTTTACAGCATTGACAATTGCCAAACCTTTTGTTCCAATTTTTCCCCTTCTTCCCCCCACCTTCTCCCCTAGATAGCAGGATGACCAATACATGTTAAATATGTTAAAGTATAAATTAAATACAAAATAAGTATATATGTCCAAATCATTATTTTGCTGTACAAAAAGAATCAGACTTTGAAATAGTGTACAATTAGCCTGTGAAAGGAAATCAAAAATGCAGGTGGGCAAAAAGATAGGGATTGGGAATTCTATGTAATGGTTCTTAGTCATCTCCCAGAGTTCTTTTGCTGGGCGTAGCTGGTTCAGTTCATTACTACTCCCTTGGAACTGATTTGATTCATCCCATTGCTGAAGATGACCAGGTCCATCAGAATTGATCATCATATAGTATTGTTGTTGAAGTATATAATGATCTCCTGGGTCCTGCTCATTTCACTCAGCATGTCATTTTTTTTTTTTTTTTTTGATATGGTCTATTTCATTTTGCAGTCTCCTCTCTCTGCACATTCTTTTGATGAGGATCCTAAGGCCAGCTGCCTACAGAGTGTCAGATCAAAGCTCTCAGCTACAGTCAGGCGGTAGTCTTCTCTCCAAGCTGACCTTCACTTGGAGGTTCATTTAGCTCTTGCATCTTCATGTCCCTTGTGACTTTTCCTTGCCAGTCTTTAGATTGTTTCCATTCCCTGATCCTTCTAGGAATGTTTTTCTTTATTAAAAAATACTCCATGACTTTCTTCCTTCTTTTCTAAAGGACCTTCCTTTTGTTAACCCCAATACTTGGGAAAGAGCTACTTTTCAAGTGGAAAGAGTATTGAGTTTGGAGTCAGAAAATGTTGATTTAAACTCTGCTTTGAACACTTACTGCTGTGTGACCTGAAGCGAGACACTTAACCTCTTCATTTATGAAATGAAGGGATTAAGAAGGTTGTACTATATATGGCTTTAGAGATCCTTTCCACAATAACCCTATTCTTGAATTATGTCTCTAGTAGTCTTTTCATCTTTGATGAACCACCTTCCTCAACTCCATTTCCATGTCACTCTTCCAGAAACAACAGCAATTCAGAAATAATACTCTCAGGTTTGTATTACAGATCCCATTCCTGAATTGCTGCTCAGAGATCCTCAGTCCTATCCTCCCTCTGCATGTTATTATAGATATCACCAAACTTGAGATGGAGGGTGGTAGTAAGAGAGACTTCATTGTTTTCTACTATCAGTTAGTCAGTTAATAAGCATTCATTTAAGTGCTTACTGTGGGTCATGTGCATAGAATTAGGAAATCTCCAAAACTTAGGCCTCAAAGGTCATTAGAAATCCCATGAATCCTTTAGGGATAATAGAAACAGTTCACTGCTCTTTTGGAAACAGAGCTATTGATACAGGATCTGTAGCAGAAGGCAGTAATAAAAACAATCAGAGAGTGGCTGGAAGATCACGACTTTCTGCCCCAATCCTTACCCCATTTTTGCAATTCAAATATGCTTTAGGAATTTTAAAAAATGAAAATTTATTTAGTAAAAAAATTAGATCCAGAAGAGACAATTTAAAAATTATTGGTCTACCTGAAGGTCATGACCAAAAAAAGAGTCTGTATTCTTCAAGAGATCATTAAGGAAAATTGTCCCAATATTCTAGAAATAGAGGAGGGAATACTGATTGAAAGAATCCAACGATCACCTTCAGAATGAATTCCCACAAGGAAAAGGAACATTGTTGCAAAACTCCAGAACTACAATCTCAAGGAAAAAATGCTACAAGCTGCCAGACAAAAAATTCAAATATTAAGGAATTACCCAGGATCTGGTAACTTCTACAATAAAGGATTGGGGAGCTTGTAATACCATATTTTCAAAGGCAAAGGACCTGGGGTTACAATCAAGAATTAACTACCCAGCAAGATTCAGCATCATCTTTCACGGAAGTCTCAATGAAATAAGAGACTTTTAATTATTTCTACTGAAAAACCAGAACTAAACAGAAAATTTAATGTATAAGCATAGGACTCAAGAGAGGCATAGAAAGGTAAACAGGGGAAATATATATTATTTAAAGGTTAAACTGTTTACATCCCTTGATGGGAAAATGAGATCTGTAACTCTTAAGACCTCTTGAGGTCTGAAACTCTTGAAATATGTCACTGGGGCAGACAGAAGGGGCATCACATGGACTGAGGTATGGTTGTGAATGGATTCATATGATGACATCAAAGAAAAAGACATTAAGGGGTGGAAAAAGGTCTGTACTGGAATAATTATTATAACAGTGATAATGATGATAGCTAGCATTTTAAGGTTTGCAAAATCCTTTACAAATATTATCTTCTTTCATTCTTGCAATAATCTGAGGAGATAGATGCTATTATTGTCCCCATTTTAAAGATGAACAACCAAGGCATCCAGAAGTTAAGTGATCTACTCAGCATCACATAGTTCATAAGTGTTCAAGGCTAGATTTGTATTATTGGAATAACTGTAAGGACTGTTTATCTAACTGCATAATAATATGGGAAATATTCATCCGTTATCCACTTGGTTTTTCCCATGTGGATGGTAAGGATAATGGATCTATTGAGAAACTTTTAAAGGCCTATATGTTTTCATCTTGATGTAATCTGCAAATTGGACTATTTGGAGAACTATGTAATCTTTGGAATTCCTCCCAACTGCATTTTGAAGATGGCATCCTTCATTACAATGAGAAATCTCTTTGGTAAACATCTTCCTTTTTATGCCCCTACCCCTTGATCCTGATAATCAGATATTCATTGGATCAAGTTATCTTTTTGGTTCCATCTGTGAAGAATCTTCATCTTGTTCTACTTAGTCAATTTTTTTTTCCTTTGGGTAACCAACAATTAATACATGTGGCGGAATCCTGCGTTTTCTATATTTTTCTATCAATTGTGTAACTCTTAAAGATATATTTTGTGTAGAAAATTGTCTGGCAAGCTTGGCTGTTCTTTTTAAATTTTTTTCCTCAGGAATATGGTCTATACACCCATCTTCATAAAATTTTTATCAATTTGAGCTAACCAATCACTCCATAAAATCAATAAGCATTTATTAAGCACTTACTGTGTCCCAAGCATTTTATTAAATGCTAGGTATGCCAAGAAAGATTGCTCCTTGCCTTCTCTGTAGTGGGGGAGCCAACATGTAGAGACATTAGTATATATAAGATATATAAAGAATAGATTATATAATAACTTTAGAGGGAAAGCATTAGCATTTTGGGAGAAGTAAGCATATTGATTAGAGGTTGCTGATACCTTTTTGTTCAACTTTTCAATGCAATGGTATTGTCAATATGATTTTTTTTATTCTTCTGTAATCTTCCTCTCTGAGATATCCTGACAATTGGTCCCTAAGTGTCCTTAAAATTGTTGCAGTGATAGCATGGATTTCTCTTGTATGTATTTGGTCTGGTCCAACTGCTTTTTCAGACTTATTCTTAAATTACTCCTTTGACTTCTTTATGTGTTGAGGCTTAAGAGTCCAAATATGGTGGTTCTACTGTCATTGATAATGAAAACTGCCTGCTCTTAGAATGCTGGGAGATTGGTTCCATTTCCCATCTATTCATTGCTTGTCTTCCAGTTTCCTCTATAAGCACTCTCAGGATGAGCTGGCTGTTGAGTCTCCTGCCAATTTTTCTGCAGGCTCATTTTCCCCTCCAGTGCTTTTTTGCTGTTTTGTGAGGCAACACGGCACAGAATCTTTGCCATCTTTTTCTGTAATGTTTTGCAAATGAGTTTATACCCTAAACCGGTATCGCCCTTGGCTACCATGTCTATTTGGAGAGGAGTTAAAGTGTTTATTGGATGAGGTAATTTCTGAGTTCTTTTGGCCTCTTCATGGTTGAGAATGTTTATATTGGTTAAACTCTAAGAAATGGCAATGTGTGTTTCTATTTTTTTTTGTATCTCTTATATTTCAGTCAACATCTACTTTGACTAGACCTGATATAATTGCATTTAGTGTGTTCTCTCCCCTTTTCCCTAAAATAAACTATTTATGTATTACTGGAGTTTAAATTGCTATATCAACCTTTTCAGATGTATTTGTCACACCACGGTCTATAAAATACAAATTTTTCATTTCTGTTAAGGTCATTTTAGGTATCACTGAACAAATGCTGACTATGGTGGACCTACATTCAAATCAGAATCACCAGGAAAATGAGAACTGTAATGTGATTGTAAAAAATAAATTTATTAAAAGCAATGAAGATTGAACAGTAGAGTTCCTGTTTCTAGCAATTTGGGAAGCCCTGGCCAAAAAATCTCCTTCAGAATGGTCACCTATTCTATCTATCTATTCTATCTATCATCATTTGCTTGATGTTCATGAAGGCTTCAGTGCAGCTACTAGGGAAGTTCTTTTTATTCAAACTCTCTTCAGGCCACATACATCTTGTAGATAGTTGTCACAAATAAGGGAGTTCTACTGTCTGGCAGTATTCATAAGCTATATAATATGTATACTAATATACTATATATATATACATATATATATTCTATTAGATTCTAATAGTGGTCACTGTCACAACTTAACTCAGTCTCTCCATATAATGTCTTCTAATTTATTGTTTACTCTAATGAGTGAGACTGGAGTTTGGGGTAGGGGAAGAAGGATCTTCCCTTCCACTCTTCAGAATACTCCAAAATTTCTTCTTTCTATATGCAAGGATAATCCCATTCATGATTCATTCATCAATCAACCAGTCCATTTAATTAGGCATTTATTAAGTACCTACTGTGTTCTAAGCCCTCTGCTGGGCTCTGGGGAACCAAAGACAAAGAATAAAACAATCTCAACTTATAAAGAACTTGTATATTCATGGAGGAGGAAAAAACATGTATTTTGAAGAAACCAATATGTATTTTGAAAAAATACAATTATACTAAGTAGTTATATATAGAAGTAAAATAGAAGAAATACACTATATACAGAAAAAACATAATTAAACCAAGTAGTTAATTACAATGTAGTTAGGGAACAGGGCACTAGAATTTTAGGTAGATCAGGAATGACTTCACATGGAAAGTGATGCTCTGGCTACACTTTGAATGAAGAGAGAAATTCTTTAAGATACAGGTACATGGTCCAGTGGACAGTTAGTTTAAAGGCATGGAGATGGAATATGTCATACTATGTATGAGAAACAGAGAGAAGGCTAAGATTTGATTGGAAGGGGAATAATGTACTATGAATCTTGTAAGATAGAATGGGGTCAGATTGTGAAGGATATTAAAAACAACACAAGAGTTAAATTTGAATTTGGATTCATTTGAATTTATTGAGTAGGTGAATGGTATGGTCACATCTGGGCTTAAGGAAAATTACTTTGGCAACTGAGTAGAGAATGGATTTGAATGATGAAAACCAATTAAGGCTTGATTATTCTGGGCCACTCTTTGAACTACTGATTTTGTGAAGGATGAGAATGATAGGCTGATGATTGTCAAGGTCCTGTTACTTTAGATACATAAAAACAGATGCCAGTTAAGTTTTGAATCTCATGTATTTCCTTCTTTCATGGGGCTGAGATTTTTATCCATGTGACCATTTCTTCTCATGTAAGAACAACCCATCCTTCTCTTTTCATGTCAAATGATTCTATTGCATGTTCTTTCAATAGTGTTCCACAGAAAACTTACTTAACATGACAAAGTCCTTCCTCTAGGTCTTTTTTCATTTCATGTAGATGCCCATTGATTGAGGAATGAATGGCCCAACATATTAGGGTATCTGAATGTAGTAGAGTATTACTTTTCTGGGGGAAATGTTGATTATGAAGAATACTGAGAAGCATGGGACAATTTGTATGAATTAATGAAAAGAGAAGTAGCAGGACCAGCAAAAAATGTGAAAAGTGAGAGCAATGGTAGAAAGAACAGAAACGAGAAAATAATTTTTAAAAGATTGCTATAAGATAAAGCTATGAGAAGGAATTTCCTTCATCTTTTTTTTTTTTTTCTTTGAAAAGAGTACTAGTTCTGGGGACAGAGGACCTGGGTTTCAATCCTGTCTCTAATATTTACTACCATGATGATTTTTACTCAATCTCTAGTTCCTCAAACCTATTTCCCCCCCCAAAATCTCATTCCCCTCCAATAAACCCTTGCAGATGAAATAAAACTCTCTTCTATTAAGCTATCTCATTGGCTATTAGAATTTTGTCAGAGGAAATATACCTGGTACATGGTAAATATACAAATGCTCATTCATTCATTCATTTCACCTTTCAGAGGTTTGTTTCTTCATTTGTAAAATTAGTCATTCAGTTAGATGACCCTTGAAGTCCTTTCCCACTTCAGATCTATAATCCTTATATATATAATGATATATATGATATATATATCATATAATATGATGTATTATATACATCAGACTTTTTAATGTGTTGGGATAGTTTTACTGATCTCTTTTTCTCTTCCATCTCTTTCCTAATTTTTTGTTATAAGAGATAGCTCTCAGGGAGATATTGGAAAATGTAAAAAAATCAATAAAATCTTTTTTTCAAAAGAGAAAGAAAATAGCTTCAATCTACTGGTGGACACAATGTATGTCTCTTTTCCCTTCTGGGTCACTCAAAACTCTGAAACTGTGGAGTTGCACCAATTGTTATCATACAGCAGTACTAGGAAAAATAATAAGGACAAAATGGACTTGAATGGTAAGGACAGAAAAGGGACATTTAATATTTCCTACTGAGGACAAATAAAAATAGACACCAACATTTTTTTTTAATGGGCACTATAATAAATGAGCCAATAGTATGAAATGTCAGCCAGAACTGCTACTGGGATATTAGGATTGAAGTATAAATGTCCATAATCACTGAGGTCATAGTCCTCTTGTATTTATTTGATCTAATGACTAGACCTTACTTGGAGAACTGGGTCCACTTTTAGGTGCCACATGTTAGGATGGAAATTGATTAACCAGAACACGTCTAGAAGAGAATTATTAGAATAATGATGCTAAGGAAACTATCATATGAGAATTAGTTTAGAGTATTTAGATAGAATTCTAATTCATTTTTGAGGTTATTCCTCTTGAGAGTATAAATACTTTGAAAGCTGGAACTTTCTTTCTTTCTTCCTTCCTTCCTTCCTTCCTTCCTTCCTTCCTTCCTTCCTTCCTTCCTTCCTTCCTTCCTTCCTTCCTTCCTTCCTTCCTTCCTTCCTTCCTTCCTTCCTTCTTTCTTTCTTCCTTCCTTCCTTCCTTCCTTCCTTCCTTCCTTCCTTCCTTCTTTCTTTCTTCCTTCCTTCCTTCCTTCCTTCCTTCCTTCCTTCCTTCCTTCCTTCCTTCCTTCTTTCTTTCTTTCTTTCTTTCTAATGATCAGCCCAGTGTTCCTGGAACATGATAGATACTTTAAAGATGTTTATTTACTTGATTGCTATAGAGTTTAGGCCCCTTGTTTTTCAGATACAGAAAGTCTATCCTAGAAAGATAGAGCTAGTATCCTAGAAGTTCTTGGAGAAAACATGATTTCTATCTTCATGTATTTGAAAGGCTTCCATGTGAAAGATGACTTTTGCATAGTTTTAGGGGTGGAAGCAGGAAAAATGAGTGGAAGTTTCAGAGAGGTAGATTTCAATTCTATATAAAGAATTAGTTCCTAAAAAATCAATTTTAACCCCAAATAGATTAGGTTGTCTCTTGCAATAGAGAGGTGTAGGACACAAGAGAATTTCCATTCAATCAGGTCCTGGATGATCACTTATATAGATGTTGCAAAAGTTTGTTCAGGTAAAGATTGGACCAGATGGCTTTCAAAGTCCCTTCCATCCTGGGTTTTATTAGAACCAGGATACCTGACGCTAAGAAGCTGTGCCAGTCCACCAAATCAATGCTCAGTGGTTCCTGAGAGCAATAACACACCTCACAGGGGGTTTAAAGAGAATCATCCCAGAAACTAGTTTATTCAACCTGTGGGTTAAGTCATTGCCAATTAGGGACATGACTTGGACCCTTTACCATAAAGTGTTTTAGTGATAATGTTTATTCCTAAAAGCTTATCAGGTTCCTCTCCATGCATGCCTCTAAGATCATAAAGCAAGGAGGCCCCGGGGACTCTATTCTATTTCAAAAAAGGCAGGTGTGCTTCTGATTTTTCCTATTTGCATGCAACCCAATGAGTAGGGTTGATTTTTGCAATTACTCCAGAATATTGCCCTGTGCTTCCCAGTATGTAAATGAACACTTGAAAGAAAACACCTAATTGCATTTTGTTCCAACTAATTGCCAACTCGAAAAATTTTCAATGAGTGTACACATATCATACTTGTCCAATTTAAGAAAAAAAGAATTATTTTTATCAGAAGGTCCAACTCGGGTGTGGAAAGAAGTTAAAAAAATAAAGCCTAAGGGATGTTTTCCTCCTGATTTTTCTTTGAAGGAGGTGAAAAAACTCTGGTTAAAAACATAGCCTCCCTCCAATGGCCTGTGATGTAGGTATATATTTCAGGCTTTGTTAGTGAAAGTTGATACGAAAAATGAAACAAAACCTAACAATTTTCAAGCATTGACCTCATTCTGCCACCAGGAGGGGCCAGAGCTACAATCATGGAGGTGTCCTTGACTTGTATCTCTCCAGTAGCCTTTCCCTCCTGCCTGAAAAACAAAAGCCACTTAAAAGAGCTTTTTTATTTTTTTTATTTTTTATTTTTGTATCCTGTGCTTTATACCCCCCAAAGAAATGTATGGCCTTTTGTGGGTAATATAAACACACTGTGATATCCTCAGTTTTTAAATGAACATTACAAAGTCAGACAAAGTCTTCACTACAAAATAAGGAGAAACTATAGTGTTGACTGATGGGAAATGAAAGAGAAGAAGCTTTTTTTCCCCCCACATGTTTTCATCAAAAGGGCTGCAGAATCTTGATCTGTCAGCCGTTGTGATTCTCCAAAGGACACAATGAACTTTTTGTCTTTCTAAATATTTAAGTCTGGATTAACAACAGCAACCAAAAACAAATGTCCTTGGAAGCCCCATTCAACAACTGAGGCTTGGCAGACCAAGATTTCCCTTCATGGAAAAAGGCTCCAAAGGATGGCCAGTCTCTTGGTTTTGAAATAAACAAATTAGAGTAGAAGAAACCTAAGGATCTGCCCATATTGACCTTAGGAAATTAGCAAAAAATTTCCTCTTTTCGGGGACTTGTAAGAGGGGAAATGCATTCTTATTCTTAGTGGGTTCTGCAGGCATAATGGAGAAATTAGTAGAGTCTACCATCTCAGCGTAGAAGGTCCTTACCCTTGAGCTGAAATGTAATTCTCCTGCTGAACTGAGCTGGCAGAGACAAAATGGAAGAAAGGAATTTCTAAAGCCCACCCACCCACAAAAGATCCCCCCATCTAGCTTTGATGGAGAATGAAATGGTCTTCCATTGTACAGAGAAAGTAAATCCCTCATTTTAAACTCTGCAACTAGAAAAAAAGATCCCTTTCACCATTCCACTCTAATTTCTTAGGGGCAAGAGCTGATAGCTAAGAACTCAGAGCATTCTATAAGGCCTATATTACCAAGCCTGGCTTCATGAATGGATGGCAATTATATTTTTAACATGTTAAACTTGGTTTTTCTCTGTATTTGATTGAGAAATTATATTTTCCCTTAATTATTTCAGCATCTTTGTTTTCTTTGAAAAATCAATGTCCTTTCTTTTTGTTTCTGATATGTTTTAAAAATTATAAGTTTACTTTCCTCTCTATGCACTCAAGCCCCTTACCTACCTCTTTGCCTTCAGTCTATGTCCCCTTTACCATGGATTTTTTATATTGTGCTTTGCTATTCTTCTCATTTTGCTTTCTTACCTCTTTGAGCCATCTCAGAATTTTGAAATAGGAAGGCATTAATTGATTGATCCATAAACATTTATAAAGCACAATGCCAGGCATTGTGTTAAGTGATGTCTTGTGAATCAGGATTGTTTCCCTCTTTGTACTTGTATACACAGTTCCTCGCACGATGTCTGGGATGTGTGTGTGTGTGTGTGTGTGTGTGTATGTGTGTGTATATGTGTACATACACATACCTAATTAAAAAGCTTGATTTTATTTATTATTTATTGAATTTTTTATTATTATAGCTTTTTATGTACAAAACATATGCACGGATAATTTTTCAACATGGCCTTGCAAAAACTTCTGTTTCAACTTTTCCCCTAATTCCCTTTACCCCTCCCTAGATGGCAGGTAGTCCCATACATGTTAAATATGTTAAAGTATATGTTAAATACAATACGTATATACATATTTATACAGTTATCTTGTTGCACATGGAAGATCATATTTAGAAAGAAGGCAAAAATAACCTGAGAAGAAAAAACAAAAAAGCAAGCAAATAATAACAGAAAGAGTGGGGATGTTATGTTGTGGTCTGAACTCATTTCCCAGTGTTCTTTCTCTGGTCGTAGCTGGTTCTTTTTATTACAGATCAATTGGAACTGATTTGGATCCTCTCATTGTTGGAGAGAGCCACTTCCATCAGAATACATCCTCATACAGTATTGTTGTTGAAGTGTGTAATGATCTTCTGGTCCTGCTATTTCACTCAGCATCAGTTCGTGTGAGTCTCTCCAGGCCTTTCTGAAATCATCCTGCTGATCATTTCTTATAGAACAATAATATTCCATACCATTCATATACCACAATTTATTCAGTCATTCTCCAATTGGTGGCATTCCTTTAATTTCCAGTTTCTAGCCAAAAAAGCTTGATTTTAAGTGATTGTCTCAGTATAAGTGTAAGATTGCGTAAGATAGTTTCTGCCCCAAGGAACTCATATTCCACTGGAAATGGAGATAGATAGATAGATAGATGTACAGACAGACAGACAGATAGATGGGTAGATAGATAAAAGATGATAGATAGATGAATAGAAATAGGGAGACATGGAGATAGATAGATAGATAAAAAGATATATATGATAGATGGACAGAAACAGAAAAAATAAATGGATGGATAGATAGCTGCATAAATATAGATAGATAAATGAGTAAATGCACAATAGATACAGACTAGATATAAAGGGGTTTTGGTGGTAGTACTGGAAGATCATGAAAGAACACTTGAAGGTGCTTGCATGTGATAATGGACCTTAAAGTAATTTAGCTCTTGAACAAGGAGTTTACAAAGAGACAAACATTCCAAGAGAAGGGGACAGCTTGTGCCAAAGTAGAGAGATGGGAGATGATATCTCATATGTGGGTGGCAGTAAGCATACCTGGATCTTGAATGAAATGGAAACTATGTGAGGGAGAATAAGTCAATTACTCTGAAAAGAGAGACCTAGAACCAGATCTGAAGGGGCTTTAAATGAAAAAGAGTTTGTATTTTAATTTAGTGGCCATAGAGAGCTACTCAAGTTTCTTGAGCTGGGGAGTAACACAGTGAAATTTGTGTTTTAGAAACATCAATTTGTCAGATGTGTAGAGGATGGAATAGAGAGGGAAGCAGAAAAATTAGAAGGCTATTGCAAAAATTAAGGTGAAAGGGCAGTGATGATAAATGGAAAATTTGCCAATTGTGCTCAACTTCCTGTAGTCCCATTGGTATTTTTCTTGGTAAAGATACTAGAGTGGTTTGCCATTACTTTTTCAGCTCATTTTACAGATGAGGAAACTGACACAAACAGGGTAACATGACTTGCCCAGGATCACAAACCTAGGGTCTGAGGCCAAATTTGAAAGATGGGTTTTTCTTACTTCAGGCCCAATATTCTACCACCTAGCTGCTCTAAGAGAATTCATTTTGCAAAGCAAAGTTTAGGAAAATACTTAACTGTTAGTTTCTTTGTAACCTATGTAGTAGAAGAGAGAAACTTAGGGCCACATTGCTCCCATTGCTATTTTTTTTTCCTATGGTATGCTAGTGAATAATATTCAAGGATCAAAAATACTTTGGGAGTTATTTGTAGCTTAGCTTGGTGAGATTTGGGTTGATGAAAATAATTCCCAAGTGAGCAAGAGTGAGTCTTAAGGAGGATTTAAGATAGCATAGGCAATTGTTGCAATGGTACAGACATGGGTTCTTCTTGAATCAGACAGTCAGTCAACAAGCATTTATTGAGTTTCTATTATGTGACAGGTATTGTGCTAAGTACTGGGAATAATAGAAAGACAAAAATAAGTTTTCTTTCCTCAAGGAACTCACAGTTTAATGGGGCTAGTATGATGGCAGGATCTTAGATATTGGGCAAAATGGAAAGGGAAAAGTAACTTATTAGACACAAATGGTAAAGGAAATGGAAGAATCTTGCAAAGCTTAGGGTTGCAAACTTGGGTAGATCAAGAGATGTTGATTCCTTCAACAATGATGAAGTTTGGAGCATTATATGGTAAGAACCTCTGATTATGGGTTAAAATTGGTCAGGAATCTCAGAGACCATAAAATCCACCCTCCATTTTGCAGATGAAGAAACTGAAGGTCAATGAGATGAAAGGTGTTGTCCAACTTTGCACAATGCAGTGAAGTTTGGTAGTGATTGGGAATAAGATCATTTTGGATATGTTGAACTTTAGGACCTGATGGGACATCAGGATAGAGATGTCCAAAAAGTATTTGCAAATGCAAGTCTGGAGTTCAAGATAGAAGTTAAAGCTGGATGCATTGATTAGGGAGTCATCAGTGAAGAGATGATAATTGGATCCATGGAAATTGATGACAGCTAAATAAAAGAGAGAGTTTGAGAAGAGAATAAGCTCCAGGGCAGAGCTTGGTGAAACAGTCACAAGGGGGATAGGGTCTGATAATTAGGAGGAGAAAGAGAAGAAAGCTTTGCTAGGGAGGTCAGGAATGGCTGGATAGGCAGTCAACAATATTGAAAGCTACAGAGAGGGCAAGAACTATGAAGCTTAACACAGAGTCTGTGCTGTTGGGTAAGAAGTCATTGGTATTATTGTTCATATTGTTTTTCTGGTTTATATGACTTTGCTCTGTATCAATTCATACAAGTCTTCCCAGATTTCCCCAGAACCATCCTTTTGTCACTTGCATAATATTATTCAATTGCATTCACATGCTATAATTTGTTCAATCATTCTCCATTAAAAGCAAGGAACTTTGAAGATATGAGAACTCTGAGCAGTACAATGATCAACCACAATACCAGAGAATGATTGATGAAGGATGCTTCTCATGATCTAACAAAGAGGTTATGGGTGCTAGATATTGCATGAGGCAGATGTTTTTGGACATAGATAGTATGGGAATCTGTTTTGCTTGATTCTGAATTTTTATTACAAAGGCTAAAAAACCTTCTCTAACGGGGAAATCCTTCCACTTTGAAGGTAAGGAGGAAAAGATAATAAATATTTTTTTAATTGGAGAAATTTTAAAAAGAGATCATTAGTGACCTTTGAGAGAGAAGCTTGGTGAATAGTGAGTTGTCAAGTATTACAATTAACTAGATTTGGTGTGTTTTGATCTGAGTTGTCTGAGTAATTTTAGAGCTAATGTTTTTGGTGGCATAGATAATGCTGTCAAGTGTGTTACACAGATCATAAGAGTTATAATTCATCTTTTTGAAGAGACGATCAGGTTTAACTTGTAATGGGTCACACAGATAATAAGTGAAAAACGTTTGAGGCCTAATTGGAACTCAGATCCTCCTGACTTCTGGACGTGCCCTATCTACTTCATCATCTAGCTGCCTGAGGAGTTGTAGAAAATCCTCATAAAAGTTCAAATATTTGATTATATTCCAGTAAACATTTGTTTTTAAAAATTATTTATTTTAATTGAACTTTTCTAACCCTCTTAGCTTTCTCCATCATTATAAATCATCTTAATCATAAGGAAAACATGCAAATAACTAAAACAATTAAGATTAATTGCATTAAAGAGATGCATACAGAATGAAACAACAAATCACAGAAACAATCCATAATTTCATTCAAGAGAATGACAATGATGAGACAACACACCAAAACCTTTGGGCTGCAGCCAAAGCAATTCTTTGGAGAAATTTTGTATCTCTAAATAGATACATGAATAAAATAGAGAGCCAATCAATGAATTGGGCATGCAACTAAAAAAGCTGGAAAAAGAACAAATGAAACCTTTCAATTAAATGCCAAATTTGAAATTTGAACTTCAAAGGAGAGATTAATAAAATTAAAACTAAGAAAACTATTGAACTAATGAATGAAATTAAGAGTTGGTTTTATGAAAAATCCAACAAAATAGATAAACCTTTGATTAATTTGATTAGAAAAAGGAAAGAAAAAAAAACACATCACTAGCATCAAAATGAAAACATTGAACTTACCACCAATGTAAAAGAAATTAATGCAATTATTAGGAGTTATTTTGCCCAACTGTATGGCAGCAAATTTGACAATCTAACTGAAATAGGTGGATATTTACAAAAATATATATATTTCTCAGATTATCAGAAGAAGAACTAAATACTTAAACAGCCTCCATTTTAGAAAAAGAAATTGAATAAATCATTAATGAACTCCCTAAGAAAAAAATCTTAGGGCCAGATGGATTTACAAGTGAATTCTATCAAAAATTTAATTCCATTACTATGTAAATTATTTGGGTACACAAAGAGTGAAAGAGTTCTGCCAAATTCCTTCTATGACACAAATATAGTACAGATACCCATACCAGGAAGAGCCAAAACAGAGAAAGAAAATTACAGATCAATCTCCCTAATGAATATCGATGCAAAAGTTTTAAATAAAATACTAGCAAAGAGATTACAACAACTTATCAGCAAGATAACCCACTATGACCAAGTGGGATTTATATCAGGAATGCGGGGTTGGTTGAATAAAATTAAAATTAAAAAAGATTAAAAGTATAAACCTGATTTTTTTTTTTACAGCCAGTGTTTCTGATAAAGGTCTCGTTTCTAAAATATATAAAGAATTGTGTCAAATTTATAAGAATACAAGTCACCCCCCCCATTGATAAATGGTCAAAGGAGATGAAGAATTTAATAATGAAGTTAAAGCCATCTATGTCATGTGAAAATGCTCTAAATCACTATTGATTAAAGAAATGCAAATTAAAACAACTCTGAGGTACCACCTCACACCTCTCAGATTGACTATGATAAGCAAAGATAATGATAAATTTTGGAGAGAATGTGGGAAAATTGGCATACAAATGCATCTTTGGAGGAGTTGTGAAATGATCCAATCATTCTGGAGAGCAATTTGCAACTATGCCCAAAGGGCTGTAAAACTGTACATACTTTTTGATCTAGTAGTGTCTCTACTAGGTCTGTATCCCAAAGAAATCATAAAGAAGGGAAAATTATCCACATGTGCAAAAATGTTTCTGGCAGCTCTTTTTGTTGTAGTAAAGAATTGGAAAACGAGTAGCTGCTCATCAATTGGGGAATGATTGAACAACTTGTGGTATGTGAAGGTAATGGAATATTATTGTTCTATAAAGAATGATGAACAAGTTGATTTTAGAAAGATCTGAAAAGATTTATATGAACTGATGCTGAGTGAAACAAGAAGAACCAAGTATATATTGAACACAGTAATAGCAAACATGTGTGATGATCAACTATAAAAGAGTTGGTTCTTCTTAATGGTTCAGTGATGCATAGCAATTGCAATAGACTTTGGATAGAAAAAGCCATCTGTATCCAGAAAAAGAAGTATAGAAATTGAATGTAAATCAACACATACCAAATTCACTTCTGTTTTCTGAAAAGAGAGTTTTTCTCTTTTGTTCTGAGTTTTCTCTCCCAACATGATTCCTAAAGCAATGTGTATTAAAAATAAATACATAAATAAATTAATCTATAAAAGAGACCCATATAAGTTTTCCCCTTTTAATCCCACCCCATTCCAAAAATGCCTTATCTATTAGGACAGCTCTCTTCCACAAATGGGAAGGGAAGGGAAGGAAAGAAGGAAATAAGCATTAGTAGAATAAGCATTATGTTCCAGGTATGTGTTACAAATATTATCTCCCTAAGGCTTCAAAACAACTTTGGCAGAAGAGTACCATTATTATGTTCATTTAACAGTTGAGGAAACTGAGACACATCAAGATTAATTGACTTGCACAGGATCACACACTTAGTAAGTATCTGAGGGAGGCTAGATTTGAACTTAGGGCTACCCTGAATCCAAGCCTAGCACCTAACTGCCTCTGGCAAATGAGTCACTGATATGTTATAAACATAATATATTTCAGAGCACGGTCATCTTCATAGTGTAATGTTCCTTGAGTAAATGTTAGATAGTTCATTGAAAGTGAAGTTTTGAGTTTCATTAATGTGGGGATAGTATTGATCAGTGTCTATAATTCTTAGTAGTCTGACTAGCTTTCTTGTTAACTGAAGGTAGAACTCAGCTAGCTTTCCCTATTTCCAGGGGTTCCCAGTTTTCCAGAAATAAACAGAAAAGTTATAGGTCCTTGGGATTAACCCAACATAAGTGGATCCCTAAGTGGATCCACAAACTGATATGAAGGATTACTAGGGGATGAATGTCTAAACACTGGGCATGGAATTTCTTAAAGCACTAGTTCCTGTACTTTGTGACAAACTGTACAGAAATGTCCCCTATGCTAACTTGTTTCAGCTAGGTTAGGCAAATGGTCAGATCACCAGCATCAAAGATACTCTTGATTCTGATTTTTATAAACTGAGAACGATTGCCTTCCATAGAGTTAGAAAAGTCAAAAGGGCATGTCATAGATATGTTGCTTCAATTATTGCCCTCTTTCTGCTCTGTCCTTATACACTGGGCTCCTTCAGTCTCAGATACTGTATTGTTGTGTGATTGGTGTGGCTTTGATCCAAACTATGTCACTAGTTTATCTCCTCTAAAGCTTCTATAACCTTGAGCTGGAAGCTGTTGCTTTGTTGTCAGAAATGTAGTATGTATTACTCTCACAGTCTAATGACCTACTCATAGTTTATATTTCTCTCTACCCATCTAACCCAACTTCTTACTATGAGTCCTATCTACAATCTTCAGAGGTCAGACCAATACCTTTTACTATATCATTCTTCCAATAAAATACAAGGAATATGCAGAAAGCAACATTTCATATCAATTCAGCACAGACTGGAAATCCATTCAGTATGAGATAGTAATGTATTGAATATTAGAATTGAATTGAAATAGAAATAGAATTAAAAATTAGAATAAGAAAGAGCTGGGCTAAACACTAGCTTGGTGATCACGGAAAGCCAGTTATCCTTTTTGGGCTCCAATTTTCCCCTTTGTAAAATAGGGGGATTGGATTAGATGACCCCAAAGATCCCTTCTATCTATAAATAAATGATTTGGAACTTTAGATACTATATGCAATTCTCCCTTTTCTTACTATTTGTCCTTGGCAAATTGATTATCATTGAATTGCATTGGAGTGAGGGTTAGTTGGTGAAACAAGTATATAAAGGATATTCTTTTTTCCTTCCTTAACCCTCCATCCCTTTGTGTTTCCACCATACAGCACACTCAGAGTTGGTTTCTAGGAAAATCATGTAGGATCTTTAGAGATATTAAGTATCAGTCTGCTAATGGATTTTCACAGTTCTAATTTGCTACAGAATCTGGTTTCAAATTGTTTTTATCAATGTTCACTGTGAGTCTTATGCTTAGCATTTCTTTTGTGTCCAGGAATAAATTACTCATCCTGTACATTGTGGCCCTAATAGTGTACATTGTGGACCTTCTTTCTAAACCTTTTTTGGGAAAGAAAGTCTAGGTATGAGTTTATCAGTAAAATAAGCTATCAGAAAATTTGCCTCTTGGAAGTGAGGTGTGAGTTTAATGAGAGGAAGAGTATAAAAAGGGAGTGTAATCACTCTCATTAGAAAACAGGCTATTGGAGTCTGACTAGGACCTGTTCCAGAGTTCAGAGCTGAGCAGCCCCTTGGGGAGAGGGAGCAGGTGCAGTATTGCTGCCTCTGTGGGCCTAGATCTAGTTTCTTTAAGATCAGACAGAGATAACATCTCTGACCTTTCTCCCTGCCCCCAACAAGGAGAATTGTGTGAAATAACAGCCAACTGGGCAGCCCTTCTGAAATACAAAGCAAGTCCACTGTTTCCAAATGTGGGAGACAATGACAGCTGCTCACATTAAAAAGCTTAGGTTTGAAATCACTGGGTATAGTTTGCTTCAGTTACCTAACAGAGCAACAATGTATTGCTTCTTTTCATTCTAGCATTCTTGAAAATAATCTGATACCATAAAGAAGGCAGAGTAAAGGATGGACTGAACGTGGTATCTCCCAGCTGAACTACAAGGGACATCCTGCCAGCTTTAGATATCCCTCCAATTCTTTTTCAGTTTCCTAATGTCAATTATTCTGGCGCTGGGTAATCCCAGGGCCCTCAAGATTGTCATTTCTCATCTTTCCCATTTCACATTGCTTGAGACTTAAAAAATGCTTTTTCAAAATCCTCCTGAAAAATCATTTCTCTGTGAAGTCTTTTGCTGATAGACAACTTGGATAGGGATGTCGCAAGAAGGGTGAGAGAGAAATGGCAAAGCAATCTATCCTGTGTATTTGTTTTGTACCTGAGAAACTTCCCTTGAATTGGTTCACCTAAGACACCTAAATCATAGGCATGGAGTCCGGGAAAGTTATCTGTTTCAGAGTTGTTGCTCCAATAAGGAAAAGAAACTATGATACTTGTTACATATGGTTCTTTCCCTTTTGGTTTCTGACTCTAGATGTAACTTTGAATAAATCCCTCAATATCTGAGCCATAATTTCCTCATTTGTAAAAGAAAGGGAATGCACTGGGTTATCTTCAAAGTTCCTTGCAATACTAAGGTCGATGCTATCTCTGAAAGCAAGATTTAAGAAAGAGGAGTAAGGTTCTGATGAGTTACTTTCATATTCTGAATCTGTCAAGATATTACTTCCTAAAGAACTAAGAAATATACATTTGTGATCCAGTGCTTATTAATAAATGCTTATTAACTGATGGGTGAGACAAATTTAGTGAGACTCCAAGAACATCATTCTAGTCTTGCAAGGTACAAATACCTCCCGGTCCCCCATTTTCTCTCCTGAAGTCACCCAGATACAAAAATCTTACTGCTCCTCCTCTAATGTATTTCTCTGGGCTGCTTTTTAAATAGTACAAGGAGCTCCAGTATGACAGAAAGGGAGTTCCAGAGCAGAATCTGAAGGTGATATATGTTTGTTCTCCATGTTCCATGCTTGGATCACACGGTACATAAATCTTTTCAGAAGCAGAGGTCCAGAACAAGAATGAACTCTTGTACTTTCTCTAATATACCCTTTAAGTGACACTTTATGACCTCATTCTTTTTTTAAAAAAATTTATTTAAAGTTGTGAGTTTCAAACTCTATCCTCTCTTTTCCTGCCTTTCCCCCTCCCTGAGACAGTAAGTAAGCAGAAATAGGTTAAACGTGTAATTATGTAAAACATGAATGATCTCATTCTAAAATCAAACCTAGAACACAGTGATCTTTTTCCCGTCTCCATATTCCACCAGTTCTCAAAGTCTGTGCCACATGTCTGAATCAATCAATCAATAGGCATTTACCTTTTAGAAACTTTGTTTCCTGAGAGTAGGAATTATTTCATTCTCTGTGTTTAGATTTCTAGCAGCTAGGACAATTCCTAGAATATAGTAGGTGCTTAACAAATGCATCTTTTATTGATTAAATGTCTACTATGTGTTAGGGATGGATAACTAGGTGGCAAAGTGGATAGAGATCTGGATGTCAGGTGGTCTCATCTTCCTGAGGTCAAACCCAGTCTCAGACACTTCCTATCTGTGTGTCCCTGGACAAATCACTTCATCCTATTTGCCTCAGTTTCCTCATCTGTCAAATGAGCTGAACAAGGAAATGGCAAACCACTCAACTGTCTTTGCCGAGATAACTCCAAAAGGAGTCACAAAGAGTCAGACATGACTGAAGCAATTCAACTACAGCTCAAAATGTGTTAGGCATTATGTTAGGTGCTGAGAATATAAAGACAAAAACCAAACAACCCTTGGCTTCAAGGAACTTACACTCTATTGAGGAAGACAATAGATGCAGAGGTGAGTGTTGAAACCAACTCAGATGGGTTTGTGAGAGCCAATTGTTACATTTTCAGTGAGCAGTTACAACTCAAAAATCTGCAAATGGTTACCAATCTGAATTTAGTTTATGGTTTTATTGATTGTCTAGACATAAGAAAGTGGTGGAGAAAATATTAATGATTCACATAAAACTTAAAAGTATTCCCGAGTACTTTTTCCCCTAGAGAGTCAGTTGCTAAGCATTTGTCAGCATACTGCATATATACCATACAAGATAATTCCAAAAGGATTTTTATTTTGGGGAGCAATGGTGGAAAGGGTCAGTTATTAATAACTAGAAGGAACAAGAAAGACTTCATGTAGAAATCAGTGTTTTAATTGAACTTGATGGAAACTGGGGATCTTAAGAGGTTGGGTGAAGGAATACATCCAAGGCATGGGTAGTTGTATTTAATGAATGCTATTTCCTTCCCTCCCTCCCTTCCTCCCTCCCTCCTTCCCTCTCTCTCTCTTCCTTCCTTCATTCCTTCGTTCCTTCATTCCTTCGTTCGTTCCTTCCTTCTTTTATTCCTTCCTTTCTTCTTTTCTCTCTTCTTGGCTCTAAGGTTACCTCTTCTTACTAGACCATGTAAAGCCTCAACCAATGCCTGATATTTGATTAATTGATTCCATGATATTATGTTGTGACTCCCTCCCTGCTTCTCAGTTGGTTCATCTGCAAAATAAAGGGATTGGATGGTCCCTTCCAGTTCTAAATCTATATAGTATGAGTTGGGAGATTTAAATTCAAGTTCCAACTTAGCCAATGAACAACTATGTGACTACAAACATAGGCAAATTGCTGATATCATCTGAGTTGTCTTTCAGTGTTGTCTTTCTCTTGTTCTTCCTAGACCAGGTTCTTTGTTAGGTCCCTTCCAGCTCCAAGATTCAGTGATTCAGTTAATTGAGTAGAATGTTGAAAACATTAGCCTTAAGGAGGCTGCATCATAAGTGACTCAAGAAATAGAATGTTTTGTTCTTAGTGCTTGACAGAGTAGCCTCAGCTTACTAGGGATTGTTGGAAGGATTCTGAGAAAAAACAAAAACAAACAAACAAAAAACCAGAGTCAGGATGCCTTATTTGACATGAAATTATTGGAAACCTTCCTCCATCTTTTTCCAAGATCGCCTCTGAAACAATAGATGCCAACTTCTTTGTCATTCCTTTCTAAATAAAGCCCTTGGGTAGAGGGGAGAGAAGGAGGAGGGAAGGAAGGAATTCTCTACAGAACCTTTTGCATTTTCCAAACAGACCATGAGAAGTGCAGCAAAATATTTTCTTCATTTGATTTTGTGTTGGCGAAACGGAATCTTTCATTAGCAGATTGAATACAAACAGCCCCCACCGTCTGCTCCAGTAATTTCCAAAACAAGATTTACATAAATTTAACTTTGTAATCTTCTGGTTATATTTCTGCATTAAAAAAAGAGATGACAAATAATATGACAGATTTCAGAGTCTCATGTGATGAGATGCTATCAGACTCTTGACAAACACCTGCTCAAGGGGAAAGGCTTTTCTGATATTATCTTCCCCCAGAATCTGGATATTGAGGGATGTCCCATATTTGACCCACTGATAGACACAGGTTCATAGATTTGTACCTGGAAAGAATCTCAGAGGCCATTTAAGTTCACTGTCTCCATTTTTTTTAAATAGATAAAATGAATTTCAAAAAGGTGAAATTAGTCAAAGAATAAATAGATGAATAAAAAGCATTTAAGTGTTTTCAGTTATTCAATTTTTTTTAATTGTGTGAGACTCTTCATGACCTTATTTGGGATTTTCTTAGCAAAGATACTGGAGAAATTTGCCATTTCCTTCTCTAGCACATTTGTTAGATAAGGAAACTGAGGTAAATGGGATAAAATGACTTGCCTAATATCATATAATTAATGTGTTTGAGGTTACATTTAAACTCAGGTCTTCCTGTTCGTCTCTCCATCCACTTGACCGTATTATGTGCACATTAAAAAGCAAAGACAGTTCTCATCTAATAAATCAAGACAATATATGCCTGGGAGTGGTAGTTAAGGAGGAGCTCTTAATTTGTCTGGGTCTTAGTTTCCTCATATTTAAAATGGAATTGTTGGACTTGATGGCCCAGAAGATTGCTTCCAGATCTAAGTCTATGATTGGAGATGATACTTTGAGGACATAGGATTCAAGAACTCAGCATTCTTTCTCTCTATTTTGATGAAGCATTGGGAGATTATTTTAGTAGAGTACCAAACCATCTCCTTTTTTCTTTTCTTTTTTTTTTTTTTTTGGCCAAAATCTGTCTCTGAGGAAATCATCAATCATATAATTTTTATCAGAAAAATTAAGAGTTTAAGCCAGACAGAAGAGACGGATGTATGAATCCTGCCTTTGAATAATTGCTAGCTGTGTGCCTTTGGTCAAATTGTTTACCTCTCTAAACCTTGGTTTCTTTATCTTTAAAGTAGGAAAAATAATCCTCAGAGTTGTGTCAATCAATGGAGAAAATCTAGTTAGCATTTCATTTTTTTGTCTTTATTTTGTCTGCACCTAGCAGAAAGCTAATTTTTTTGTCTCTAATTTTTTTTTCATTAATTCACTGATAAAAACAATCCCTGCCCTCAAGGAGATTATATTGAAGGGAAATGACATCAAGATATAGGTAAATCCAGTATACTATAGAGGATGAAGAGCCAGGTTTGGATCCAGGAAGACCAAGATTCAATCCATCCCTGACACAGATTGGGTGCTAGACACATCTTAGCTTTTCAGTGTTCTAAGCAACTTTCTAAGATAATAAACTACAGAGATGATGCTGATCTGTATTGGCAAAGGTCAAGATTGGAAGAAACTTCCAATGCTACCTATTCCAATTCATATTGAACAACATTTTCTCCAAAATCCTTGACAAGTGACCGTTGAGCATTTGCTTAAAGACCTTCAATGAGAGGAAACCCACTCCCCTTTCATATAGCTTTAATTGGTAAGAAGTTTTTGCTTGTATCAAACTAATTTTTGGCTCTTATTAATATGATAATAGCTAACATTTACATAATGTTTTAAGATTATCAAAGCATTTTATGTTTGTTAACTCATTTTAGTTACACAACAACTCTGATCCCATTTTACAGATGAGAAAACTTGAGGCTGAATGAAGTGAAGTCACTTGCCCAGCAGGATTAATTTAGGTCTTTGTGATTCTGAGTACTTAGATTTGTGTGATTTAATTTTCTCCTATTGCTCTTAGACTGAGATTCTTTTTTTTTGATGTTGAAATTGCCTAATTATTTTATTGAGTATATGTAAAGATTCTAATTGATGTAGTAACCTGTAGTTTAAATGAAGTTTTCAAATTTTCTGGTCCCCTGGTCCCTTTACATTCTTTTTTTAAAATTAAAGCTTTTATTAGCAAAACATATGCATGGATACTTTTTCAACACCGACTCTTCCAAAACCTTGTATTCCAAATTCCCCTACTTTCTCCCTACCCCATCCTCTAGATGCCAATTAATCCAATATATGTTAAACATGTGCAATTCTTTTATACATATTTCTACAATTCTCATGCTGCACAAGAAAAATCAGATCAAAAAGGAAAAACAATGAGAATGAAAAAAGTGCAAGCAAACAACAATAAAAAGAGTGAAAATGCTATGTTGTGACCCACACTCAGTTTCCCTAGTCCTCTCTCTGGGTGTAGATGTCTCTCTTCATCACTAGATTGAGATTCTTAACCTTTTTTTGGTATGTATTAACATTTTTAGATAATCTGGTTATTAAAAGTATAAAATGAAATACATATGATTACAAAGGAAATCTATCATGTCAAAATACTGTCATCTAATCAAAAAAGAATTCATAGGCTCCCAGATTCTGAACCTCCATATAGGGTAAATAAACCAGGACAACTATGATTCAAATACTTGAAAATAGCTCATATGTTTTTTTTTTCTGGATAATCATAACATAGGCTATGAATCCAAGGACACGTAATTAAAATAGAACTTGGAAATCATTTATTCCAGCCCCTTCATTTTACTGATATGGAAACTGAGGCTTAGAGAAGTAAAGATGATACCCTGTAGCGCCTGTTATATAATAGGTGCTTCATTGACACATTTTGGTAGCTACAGATAGGAAGTGATCCAGCTAGGATTTGAATAGTCCTCTGCTCTAAATTGCATGATCTTTCTTCTGTAACTCAGGTCCCCATTACTGCTTTCTTTCAGATCTTTATTTTTTATGAGTTTTTTTTGAGGGGGATTAATGCTCTCTGTTTCCTGAAACTAAATGAAAGAAGGGACCTGGTAGTGAGGAAAAGGGACGAAGATGGGTAATTTGGCAGTCAAGTTTAAATTTGTTTCTGACACCGGCAAAGTGCTTCAGCTTTCTAGATCCCAATTTTTTTTTTATCTGTAAGATGAAGGGAAAGATATTAGCCATATATACCTCATAGATTATTCAATCAACCCATTAATCAACAATCCTTTTTTAGTACCTACTGTGTACTAGGCACTGGGAATAAAAAGACAATGAAACAGCCCTGTCCTAAGGAACTTAGATTCTAATGAATATTTGTTAAGTGCCTACTGTGTGCCAGGCTGTGTGCAAGATACTGGGAGTAAAAAGATAATGAAACAGCCCTGGTCTCCAGGAGCTTAAAATCTAGCTCAGGTAGATATTGTATGCAGAAATTGATTTCAGGTGATTGTGAAGGGAGGGGACAGCCATAGCTAGGGGTACAAGAGAGGCTTCCTGTAGAAGGCACAGTTTGAATGAAGCCTTAAAGGAAGTTCAGGACTCTAGGGAAAGTGCTTCAGTAACCTGTAGTACTTCAGAAATGTAAATTCTTTTTTTCGAATATTCAACAGGTACTTCTGTTTAGGAATTAAGCTTTTGCTTTCCACCTTAAAAAACAAGACTCACTTTTAAGTTTTTAATGTCACAGTTCATTCATTCAGCCAATATTTATTGGCCACATATGTTGTGCTAATTTCTTTGTGTCTTTGGCGAAATGATTGTTAGGAGGGAAAAGTAATCAATTCAATGGATTTTCAAATATCACTGCCATGGATGACAAAGAGCTTAATTCTTATTTGATGAGAAAAGTCAATAGAATAGAAATAAACAGGATTGCTTTCATATGAGGAAACTGAGGGCCAGACAATATTCCAGTAATGAATGGTAAAGCCCTCATCCAAACCTAGATCCTCTGATTCTAAATCTAGGACTCCTTTTTCTGCATGCACTGCCCATTAAATTAATGAAAGAATAAAATACATTTATTAAAGTAATGAGGTCTGGTGCATGTGCAGAATGCTCAGGTCAAAGACTCATCTGGTATTCATGCCATAGTCTCACTATGAACTTGGTCGTTACAATACTGAGTTGAAACTGAGCTAAGATGAACCTATTTGCCCCAGTGACTGGGATGATTCAGGGTAGAGAATTGGGAAATATTTGTACATTTGTTCTTGTTACATCTTTGGAATAAATATCCCTTTGTTAAATCTAATCAATGCTGAGAAGGGATTTGATGGAACTGGGTGCTACTTACTGGTCTCTGGCAATAGAGGGGCACAATTGGTATTGAGATGATAATATGGAGAAGAGACCCCTCCCCAAACACTTCAGTTTATCCTAGAACCCCAAGCTGTCTTGGCTCATGGTGAGGAATTAGCTAAAATTTATAGGCTACATCAAACACTTACACTTAACTCCTAGAGACAAAATAGAAAAGTAAGACAATACGTACCTCCAAGGTGCTTATTTTATAATGATGGGAGAAGTCATATGGGAGAATTATAACCTGGGTTTTGGTTTGAGGAGCCAAGGAAATGGCTAATGAAGCCATAGGGGAGTTGCATGACATGTACATTGAGTCTGTCTTGACTTAGATTCCAGAACTGGATGTACTTAATCCTTCCCAAAATTAGTGACTTGCCCAAGATCACATTAAGTAGAAGAAAATAAGTTGGGACCATAGAATTCTTCACTCTTTTATTGTCTCTAGCTATCTCCTTTGAGGGCAAAAATATCCACTATCTTAACAAACATGATTATACAAGATCCTGAATTAACAAATTAAATAAATCAGGTGGTGATTTACTTACATCCTAGAGTGGAATGGATTGTCTCATTAAGTAATGAGTTCCCTGTTACTGGAGATCTTCAAGGAAGAGTGGATGATCACTTATAAGGGTGTTGTAGAGTGGATTCTTTTTCAGATATAGATTAGTCTTTGGGATCACTTCCCACTTTCATGTTTGATTATTTTATGATACTGATTAATAACAATAAATGGGAATAATAATTTTTATACTACCTCACAAGGTGGTTTCAAGAATCAAATGAAACAATGCATGAAAAGTGCTTCATAAACCTATTTTATAGCTCTATATACATCACACATACATGTAAACATGTATTGGTAGTTATATGGTCCCTGGAGACCAATTATTACAACAGATGCATACAGTCTGAGAGGGGAAGGAGAACCAAGGTAGCTTTGTCCTGTAAGCACCCCAGAGTATTACTTTATCTGAATAGCTAACTGGCACCATGCAAAGGGCAAAAGATTGTTAGATTGTAAGGAAGAGTGAGGTTCCTATTGGAGAAGAGAAATATGAATAATTGTAGTGAGAAGTCCCTAGGGCACCACAAAGACATAGTCTCTCCCTACCCCAAATCACCGTGGGAGATTTTACTGAGAGTGAGCATTAAAGTCAGGGGAAATCAGAGAGAAACTCCCAATTTTGCCTGAGGTCAGCTCTATTCTAATCTATTTTTTTAAAATCTGCACTAATGCAGAAGTCCTTTTAAGATTCTTCCCAGGAAAAACTCTCCATATTTATTTTCAGAATGAATACATTTCCGCCACCCCAATTCTTCATTCCAATAACTGCATTAATTTCCCCTTACAATTCAGCATCCTTAGCAGTGCTATGTGTTTCCAGAACAAAGGGATAGAGCAGTAGCAATTGTCATGCTCCCATCATTTCTGCTCTGTAAAGCTACACTCTTTTCTTCATGTAGGGCACACCTTGACACCTACATCTTGTCAGT
Source organism: Antechinus flavipes (assembly GCF_016432865.1). Classification (NCBI taxonomy): domain Eukaryota; kingdom Metazoa; phylum Chordata; class Mammalia; order Dasyuromorphia; family Dasyuridae; genus Antechinus; species Antechinus flavipes. Next base: position 271,878,091 of record NC_067402.1, on the reverse strand, counting down.
GTATCGTCTTTCCCATCTCTTTTTAAACATATGGGCTATTAGGTGTATGTGCTCAGGGATTTAAATTGTTGCACATTTCCAAGTAAACATACACTTCAGCCTCTAACAGATGCACAAGTCCACTTTGGGAGAGATGCTTTATGGACGCAGTAGCTTCCTGACAGCCTTTATAATCGTGTTTCTTCGTCTGCTCATGTGGCGTACACCTGTGCTAAGTTGGCAGTGCTTTTGGGTATGGGTGGGAACAGCCCCAGTTCAAAGCAAACCTCAGCTCTTTGTTCATCCAACCATAATATTGCCTATTGTTTTCCCCTTGGCTTTTGAAGAGCAGATCCTTAGCATTTTTGGAACCTCATTCTGCTCTTTGGTCAAGGTAATAAATACAAACACAAATCAACTTGGACCAGAGAGCATCACTAGAATTTTCTAGGACCTTAATGTGGACAACAACAACAAAAAAGATGTAAAAGGTCTTATGAGCTTCAGATGGAACAATCGCTGAAAAATAAAACCTGGAGAGACTTCAGAGCCAACTTATTAATACACTGAATAGTAATTCACTTTAGTAAGAGGTTGTGATGACTTGTCTTGATTGAGAGGAGGATCGAGGAAAAGAGATATTGTTTAAAGTTGTTGTTGCTTGTATTCTGGTCCTTCTAAAAGTTCAACAGCTGATGCTCTTGTGGGTTTTAAACAAACATCTGATACTTGAGTTTGGGGAAGATAAGAAAAGAACTTTCCAAGACTCACAGACTACTTCTTGACTTTTCAAAATGGTTAGCAGAAGGTTAATTAGCATAGAAAATGTTGAAAGATATAAACAAGTTCTCATTTTTATTTTCTGGCATAAACGGCATTATGTTGCTATTATAATTTACAGCACCACAGTCTATCAGACACGATTATCCACAAAGTGCAAGGGTTTTGAGAACCTGATATCTCAGGGAAATAAGGCTGAGGGAAGCTGAGTTTCGAGTTTCATTGCGGAGCTCTGCTATCTTAAGTGACTCCTCTTGGTTGCCTCAGTTGCCTAAGAATGGAATGAGAAGGGGAGCCTCGAACTCCATCCTCCCCACTTTGCACTGGGAAATGTCAATGCATGGAAACACTAAATGCAATGGACCCCAGAAGTCTCTATATTTCCCCAAAACTTGGACTGCTAAGCTAATCTTTATTTCAAGACCTCTTTTGATGGGAATCTCGTTCTCCATTGAGATACAATTTTGACTCTTGGACAGTTCAATGGTAGCACTGAATTTTTTTTTTTTATGTCAAGTCAAATTCAGGAGTTAGGGTTAGTGCTCATGGCACTTTAGGATTTCTAAAATACTCTTCTCACAATAATATGGTGAAATGGGTAGTGCTAGTTTTTTTTTTTTTTTTTTTTTTTTTGGAGGCGAAGACTTGTGATTTCATAAGTTTATGGAGTTCTTGGTGAGAAAGCATCTCTACCAATGTAGAGTAGCCCCTTTTATAATTTATGGTCTTAGTTACTAAGGACACAGATTTAAGTGTCTTGTTGGAATCACACTGCTTAGTATGTGCCCATGGTGGGAATTGAACTCAGGTTTCTTTACTGCACAGTAGGCTCTGCTTACTATACCACGCTGCCTTTGAGTTAAAATATTATTATCTTCATTTTAGATAAAATGACAGCACATGTTTATGGAATACCTTATACCTGGTTTATCTTAGAACAACCTTGTAGGGTAGGTAATAAAAATGTTATTTATTATTCCAATTTGGATGAACCTGGAGAGTGGCTGGCAGAGGGGACAGATCGCTGGGCTTTCCAACTTTGCCTTTGACACATTAAAAGCTGTGTGACCGTGGGGAAAATAACTTTAACCTCTCTGTGTCCTAAGCCACTTATCTGCTAAGTCAGAAATGGGTTGTAATCTGGGAGTTCTTCTGGGAATTTTATATACCCACATACATTTTGATTGATGGAATCATAAGCTGTCACTTCTATATGCTCCTTCTATAAAACCTCAGTCCAGGTGATCTAGAGGGTACCTATCATCATTCATTTATTGTTTTAGAGAAAAAAAATTGTCAAGTCCCTATCATGTGCCAAGCACTGTGCTAGCATCTGGTGATAGAAAAGCAAAGGATGAAATGGTCCCTGCCATCAAGGAACTTACATAAGGAAAGACTGGTTATAAGAGGCAGGTGGGAAAGGACAGAGAAGTCATTGCTGATGAACTCAGTCTTCCCCATGACTCATCCCAGCCAGAGGTAAGCAGCCATTTTGTTTTCTGTCTATTCCATGGTGTGTCCTGGCCAAAGAATCCCATCCCACATGTTCCAGAATATTTTTTTCACTGTGCTTCTCTGTGCCCTCTCCTGCTGCTGCTGAGTCTCTCCAGACTTGACTTGCTGGTCCTTGGATGGCAGATGCAATCAGTCAGCAGGACCATAATAAAGTCTTTCTGACATGGCCAAACCTCCTATTGCTTGCTCTCAGCTTACATAGACTTTTGTTACCCAGAGTCACCTCTACTTCACAATAAGACACTGAAGGAAGAGGAAAAACTCCCACTGGATCCTTTGAAAACATGGTCCTTTTTCCATGACCAAAATGTTTCACTGCAATGTAGACAAGCTATAAAGACAGTCTTGAAAGTCACAAAATGGATATTTTTTTTTTAGAAGACAAAAACTTTGACAATCTACTTCAAAATAAGACACTGAAGGAGGGGAAAGAACACCCACTGGAGCCTCTGAAAATGTGGTCCATATTTTATGACCAAGATGTTTCACTGTACTGTAGACAAGCTACAAAGACAGTCTTGAAAGTCATAAAATGGATATTTTTTAAAGAAGACAAAAATTTTGGCAATCTGAAAAAAGTTCCCAGAATTTTAGCTTATCTTAGTTCCTAACCATTTTTGTGTGTCCTGGACTCCTCCGGAAGTTTGCTGAAATATACAAACTTCTAAAAATTATATTTTATTTAATAATTGGAGGAAGTGCCAATTTCAGTTAGAGACAAATAAAAATACAGCTATAATGGGGTGATGGGAGCTAATCAAGGCAAAGTAAAGCAATGGGAGGTTCTATCTTGTCCTGGTTTAGCTGGATGGCATGCTATGGGAAAAAAATAATTTCCTCTTACCCCCAAACTCATCTCCAATATTCTGTGCATACATATTGTCTTTTGGGTAGCTTAGTTCCCATTTTCAATAATCTAGAAGACACTGAATACTTTAACATAATGAAGGTAATAGAATCTACAATCGGAAGGGATTGAGGTATCATTTTACAAATGAGTTAGCTCAGGACAAGCAACTTGCATAGGGTCAAGTTGGAAAATGAACATCAGTGAAGATGATCTCTGAGATTCTTGGACTTTATTTTCAGTATTTTTACTGTGTTGTGCTGTTCTAGGCTGAGGGGGAGCAGAGGGAAGGGGAGTAGAGGGAGTCAATCAATCAACAAGCATTAAGTAAGTGCTTCCTAAATCTCAGAGATTGTGCTAAATGCTATGATAGAAAGAAAGGCAAAAACAAAATCCCTTCCCTGAGGAGCTTACATTCAAAGAGGTGGAGGAAGAAGGCAATGGGAATAATTGTATGTTCAAGATATTTATGGTATAAATGGAAGGTAATTACAGAAAGAAGGGACTAGCAGTGACAGGAATGGGGAGAAGCCTCTTGAAAAAACACTGGATTGAGATGACTTGGGTTCAAATTCTGACTCTGACACTTGACTTTGGGCAAGTAATACCACCTATTTGGATCTGTTTCCTTACTAAAATGAAGAAGGCAAACTAAATGGCCTATAAGATCTCTAAATCCAATGATCTTAAGGCATGGCTAAAAATTCATAATATATTAGTAGAAGACCATCCTATTATCTCCTTGCAAATTCTCCTGGTCTTTGCTCCTAATACTGAAGGTTAGCTGGTGGTGGAAGTGGAGAGCAGCTAATGTGAAAGTAGGAGTTCTGCTCTCCTACCACCTTCACCAACTCTTGTTAATCACAGAGATTTTCACCCTTATTTATTACAGGAACAATGACTCATCCAGAGTTACAAAGCAATCAGTGGTAAAGTTAATTGGAATCTAAATCAAACATCCCCCTCTTCCTTCAGCAATTCCTTGATGTTTAGAGAGAAAGTCCACTTTAATCAAAGCTGTGCTAGTTTGAAGAGGGAGAGACAGAAAGAAGAAAAAATAAATTGCAAGTCACTGAAAGGTGATGTTTACATTTGGTTCATCTCCTTTAAAGTTTCAGGTTTGGGTCACATATATTTCTGGCCCAAGGGAAGGAGATGCATCCACAATTGTAGATTCCCTGTTGGAGTTTTGGCCAAGAGTCAAAGAATCAAAATTATTGAGAAGTGCTTCAGAATGAGCATAGTCTAAGCAGACCCAGAAATTTAATTGTATATCTTTGAAGGGTAAGAGATAAATGGCTGTTATCAAGACCATGGCTTAACTAGGGGCTTTGTCTTCTGGAAACTATGGGTTCCCAGAGATTCCATCTACTGCTCCTATTCTTTGGGGAAGAGACTGTGGACCTAATTTCTTTTATTCCCTCCCTTGCCCACTGATAACATCCACTGTGTATGGCACTGTGTAGACATTCATATTGTCCTCGTGGAACTTAACAATTCAGCAGAAGAAATAAGATTTGTGCACATATATCTCCAACTTAAGGCAGAATGACAATATACATTGAGAGTGAAATGAAAAATAGCTGATCTTCAGAGGCGAGAGACTTGACTTATGGAGAGAAATCGGTATTGAACATTTGGTTTCAATATACAGAGAATTTGAAATGAGGAAGTTTCCTATTGATGTAGGTTAGCACCTTTTCTAAAACTTACAGTTTTAAGAAATCACCTGAAAGATATGATTTATATGGAAATAAAAATTTTCTGGACTTCACAAGTGCTTGAATTTTACAAGTCTTATATTTTATATATCCAGAGACAAAGATAATAATATTTAATATGCCAAGAGCTTTTGGTCAATGAAGGATCATTTTTTACTACAGCAATTAGAACTGGTGACACCAAATTACACAGAAATATTAATATTTCCAGGTGACATCATGATGTAATGAATAGAGAACTAAATGAAGTCATAAAGACTTGAGTTTGAATTCTGCATCAGACATTTATTCGTTATATAACTAGGCAAGTTGTTTGACCTTTATGAGCCTTAGTTTCCTCATTTGAGGAAAATACGAGAGGTACACTGACCTCTAAGGTTCTGCTAACTCTAAATCTATGATCTATGCTCCCATGATCTCCTGCATCTGGTATTTCTCCCTCCAATGTAGACTAGTATTCCTTCATGCCTTCTTATTCTAATTCTAGTTCATGCCTTTTCATAAATCCTCTATTTTTTTCATTTTTTCTTTGTCTTATCATTTCTTAATGTCTTATGGAATCATTAGCTTCCCCTTGAACAATTCTAATTTTCTTTCAATTCTTCAATTCTTACTTCAATGAGGTTTTTTCCATTTGGTCAATTCTGTTACTATTCACTAATAAAGTTTTATACTTCTCTTATTATTTGGTTAATTCTGTTTTGTTAAAGTTATTTTCTTTAGGGGTATGTATATGCACGTGTGTGTGTGTGTGTGTGTGTGTGTGTGTGTGTGTTTGTGTACCTTTTTTGCTAAGCTGTCAATTCTTTTTTCATATATTAATCTTGCATTGCTCTCATTTCTTTTCCTGATTTTTCCTCTGCTTCTTTTATTTGATTTTTAAAAAAATCACCTTTTTTTGGCTGTTCTTGGGATTCTTGTTGAACTTCTGTCTAATATATATTTTACTTTGAAGCTTGGTTTATAGAAATTTTCAAGTTCTGAGTTTGCCTTGCCTTAAGCTTTCCTGTTTTTATGATCAGGTTCTTCTTGTTTTTGTCTATTTTCCCCTTCTGTTTCTTAATTTTGAACTTTAGGTTAGAGTTGGGCTCTGCTCACCTCTGGCAGGCGGGAAGGTCACTATTCTGAGTTTCAGGCTTTTTCACCATAATGTTTTCATAATTAATTCTGGGGATCTATAAATTTTAGGTGCTTTAGGTAGATGACTCAGTGGATAGAATATTGGGCCTACAATCAAGAAGACCAACATAGTCTCAGACACTTATTAGCTTGTAAAGTTATTATGGGTAAATCATTTGACTTCTGCTTGCCTTAATCCACTGGTGAAGGAAAGGGCAATACCCCTCAATATTTTTGCCAAGAAGAACTCTGGACAGTATTGACATGCTACAATCCACGGGATCACATAAAGTCAGACAATACTGAATAATGTCAATAACAACAACAATATGGGGAGAGCTTGGGTCAGTCCTCTCCCATAGTGTATTGTGACCCTTATCCAGGTACAACTCCATCCCTTTCATGACTCTTTTCTCCCTGGAATTATGACCAGTACCCAGATTTGACCCCTGCTTTTTTGTAACTGGAAGTATTCCTCTTTTCTGCCATGGAATTTTAATCAGTAGCTATAGTTCCTGCTCCCTCTCAGTCATGGAATTGTGACCCATAACTAGGGCCTCTGCTCCCTTGAATTTGAAAGCACTTCTCTCTCCCCTGAAGCTTCAATCTGCAATAATGGTCAATGAAGTTGCCACAGGCTGCTTGGTGCTGCTTCTAGTGTGACTATAGGGATCCCCTGTAATCTCTTTCTGACCATGTGTCCAATCCCGTTTCTGTCTCTGGGCAGTGACAGCATCTGATACTGATGTTCATGTTGCTGCTTTTGCTTCAATGTTATCATTAGTCTGTGTTCCTGGCCAGCCCTCATTCCAGTCTCATGGACCTCTGCTTATCTCACTGACAGTTATCTCTCATTCAAAAAAAGTCTTATTCCAACTTTTTGTTGATTATGTTACTCCAAAATTTAATTTTATACATTATTTTAAAATTGTGTAGAGGGGAATATTGGGATAGTTCAGCTGGATTGCTTCTTCAACACTGCCATCTTGGCTTATCATAAATCCTCAATAGGAGATCTTTTTGACATATGGAAGCCTTCTCCTTGTTTTTGGTTAATTTTTGTTTTTTGATTTACAATAATATCTTATTTTTCCAAATACATGTAATGATAGTTTTCAACATTCATTTTGTAAGACTTTGTGTTCCAAATTTTTCTCCCTTTTTTTTTTTTACTTCCCTGCTCCCCAGAGAGCAAGCAATTTGATATAGGTTAAATACATGCAATTCTTTTAAACATGTTTCCATATTTGTCATGTCATGAAAGAAAAATCAGACCAAAAGGAAAAACATGAGAAAGAAAAAAACAACCTCCCCCAGCAGTGAAAATATTATGTTTAAATCCATATTTCGTCTCTAGATGCAGATGGCATTTTTCATCCCAAGTCTATTGGAATTGCCTTGAATCATTTGGTTAATTTTTGAGTTATCAGAATAATACTCAGAATATTTATTTGCTAGTTCTCTCTCTCTCTCTCTCTCTCTCTCTCTCTCTCTCTCTCTCTCTCTCTCTCTCTTTCTTTCTCCCATTTTATATCTGTTTCTGTCTCTCTCTTTCTCCCATATGTATCATTATTGACTCTCCACCTTTTCTAGTTCTATATGTAGTTCCATGAATTATGCCACTTCTTGAGTACAAGTCATTGTTGGTAATAGGTTATAACTTATTTTTATCCACCATGAGCCCTTTCAATGATTAACCACTACCAACTGAAATGATTATATTCTCTGATTTTTAGTCCTGTAGAATCAATGGGAGACTACTGATGCATAGAAATATAGGCTTTCATGATAGGGAGTAGCCTTGAATTATTAATCTCTGACTATTCTTGATATCATTGAAATTGTGACTTTTTTTTTCCAAATTGTGATTTGTGTCAAATTGTGTCAATTTTTCAAAAGTGATCCAGCATCCCTCTTCCTTCTCTTCAAGTTTGGATGCAGTACATTGTCCATTGTCTGTGTCTGTCTAAGATATATGTACTCATCCCTTCCAACAGCATGACCTAAAGTTAACCATTGTCCTGGGAGGATATCTACTATGCAATAATTCTATGACGAATGAGTTTATATTCTAGACTGTTGGATTCTGTCTCTTGTCTTCTAGTGGTAGTTGAGGGACAAAGTGAAGGGTATTTTTAAGGTTCAAGGTGTTAAATTTGATACCTTGAAATTTGACAGTAGACCCTGAAAGTATAAAACTTTTGCAGCCAAGAGACCTGGTATGGTCAATTTAGTAGCTCAAGGCTATTCAGCTGCCAGGCAGGAAAGAGACAGATTACCAGAGCTGCATCTGGGCAGATCAGATGGAATTTATGAGTCAGAGACATTCTTGGAAACTAGGGAGGCAAACAGGAATAAGGGAGGCTGGATCCAATGTTCCAAAAGCCAAGAGGCACATCTAACGGGAGAAGTCGGGGGCAGCGGGTCAGAAATAAGCAGTGAACAAACTGGCAAGGGAGGCTCCAGGATGCAGAGAGACTCATATAATTGACATTGATGGGGTCTCTGTGTGCTCAGCCACCATTGGAGGGTCCTGGATGGCTGTCCTTCTGTGGTCCTTAAAGGGGCTTGACTAGCCCGGGCTCTGACACTAGCTAGACTCCAACAGATGGAGTGAGAGAGCCCAGCCAGGGTGCACATGCCATCCTTCTTGTCTCTCACCTCCACACACACCGGCTCATTTCCCAAAGTCTAGTCCACAGATTTTATATTTGTTTCTTTTGCTGGCAGTTTTGGACAGGCTCATTTGATGATGCATCCTTTTCGGTAGACACTCAGTCTCACACCTAGAGGGTCTAAGAAGCCATGGGGGATCTCTACTTATTTGCTGACCCTCGAAATCCCACTTTGTGTTGCATAGCACTCTTTCACTAGAATAAAACAAATGTGAGCTTTGGCTGGCTGAAAAGCAAGCATGGATTTAGTTTTTAATATTTTGGCTTCATTAATTTAAGCTTCTGGTGTACAAAGTGCTATTTTTGCCTCTATCACAAAGAAAGCATCAGCTATAGCTCTGTGGCTGGGTCGATGAAAATGACCCTCTTGGAATCAAATGGTAAAAGAAGTGGTCATTCTTCTCTGACTTGAAGATGTACTTCACATGTCTTGCTTAAATTGACCACCCAAGAACCCAGGCGTCGAGAGAGAACTAAATAGGAGACGAGGGAAGCAGAAGGAGCTGGAGGTGCCTTTTCCCAGCCAGCTCTCTCTCCTAATTGCTTGCTCGCATGGCAGCTTCCATAGCAGAGGCAGCAGCCTTTGACCTCGGCAGCGGTAGCTGTGCCTGCTAACAAGGGCCAACATAGCAGCTCCTACAGGGCCATAATGAACATGCTTGTGTCTACAGAATGAACTGCAGGAGACTGCCAATAAACCACTAACCCAGAACTTGGTGGCTGGAAAGGATGGCAAGTCTCCACTGGGAGAAGCAGAGCACAGCTCTGGAACTGGGAATCTGGGAAATCTTTTTTTGTTGTTATTGTTGTGTGTGTTTGTGTGTGTGTGTGTGTGTGTGTGTGTGTGTGTGTGTGTGATAACCAGGATGCTCATGGAACCTGATTCGTTTTTGTATGCAGCAGTGAAATTAAAGTATCAACTTTATTATCAAATCAATATTATTATAATTTATTATTTTGGTGCTGTTCAGTTATGTATAACTTTTTGTGACCCCCTCTGGGGTTTCCTCGGCAGAGGTTTTCCATTTCTTTCTCCAGTCCATTTTACAGATGAGGAAACTGAGGCAAACAGAGTTGAGTACCTTGCCCAGAGTCACACAGCAACTTCCTTTAGTAAAACTATATTTACGGTACAAAACATGAAACAAAGGAAACAAAATCATTTTGAAGACTGAATCACCCCTCCTTTGCCTTCCATTTATACATCCTTTATGAACATTTTTTTAAAAAAACATGTTGCTCCCATTAGAATGTGATCTTCTTAAAGACAGGGATCTTGGGGTTTTTTTGTGCTTTTTAAAAAATATCCCTTAGATAGTTCCTGGCACTTAATAAATACTTGTTAAGTGACTGAATGATTGGCGATTTTAATGTTTCCTTTATAATTAACTTACTATAAAACAAAATAATCTGGGTCAGATCCTACTCCGGACATTTTCTTTGTGACCTTGAGCAAATCAACTAGCTTTCCTGAATCTCAGTTTCTCCATTTGCAAAATGAGGGGGTTAGATTACTTGGCATTTAGGATCCCTCCTGGTGTTAGATCTAGGTAGGATGTTATGAGTTGCAGTCAGTATATTCTGCTATTCAGTGACTTCAGTGCACAGGGGGAACTGTGAAAAGATTATTGGAAAATATGGCTCAGGACTGTGTTTTAGAAGAATCAGAAGTCTCCTGATTGCATATGATCAATGCTTATTTTAAATAATATTTTATTGCTTCTATTTCCTTTTTTCTATTTTTATTTTACTTATTACTTATTAATACTTATTATATTTTTATATCACTATTATTTCCTAATGACTTCCCCCCCCCCCCCAGTAATAGCACTTATATAGCACTTTATAAGATTTGTTAAACATTTTGTAAATATTAGCTTTACCACAACTCCGGAAAGTATTACTACTATGGCGATGGCGACTACTACTATTATTATGACTACAACTACTACTATTACTTCTACTATTGTTACCTTTTAACTGATGAGGAAACTGAGGCAGTTTAAATGACTTGCCTAAGACCACACAGCTAATATCTGAGGCAGTATTTGAACTCAAGTCTCCTGACTTGATCTGTCCATTATACCACTTAGCTTCCCGAAAGTGATGATCCCGGGATCAGGAAGATTATCCTAGCACAAACTGGCAGCTCAAAGTCATACTAAGATATAAAGGACTTGGAATCTCTGCCCAGCTGCAGGTTGTGTATCTGTCATCAGAGGACTGGTCCAGGTTGGAGAGCCTTAGTATCAGAATGCTGGGCACCCAGTGATGGATTTCTTTTATACTACAAGTAACTTATGAAACTGTTTCCTAAAGTATAGTGACATGATCAATATCAGTAGAATGAGAAACCACAGCTGCTGAAATCATGGATGCTTGAATTATTGAAGTGAATATCAGATTGGATGAATTCCACATTGCTATGTGATAAAACTGTCCTCTGAAAAGACTCTATCAGAAGGAAAGGCTTCTAAGAGTGTGAGATTCTGTGTCTCAGGATTTTTCAGTTAAAGAATCATGATTTCTTTTTTGTTAAATGTTTGGCAGAGGATGCCAGGGTATTTATTAGTCACCTGATTCTTAGGATGACAGTATCATATAGTGATGGAACACCAGATTTGAAGCCAGGAAAGAATAATTTCAAATTTGCTTTCAGGCACTGATTGCTTGTATGACTCTGGGCTAGTCACTGTGTGCCTCAGTTTTCTCATTTATAAAATGAAGGATTTTGACTTCATGATTTCTAGATTGTCCCCCACTTAGCTCTAAATCGATTATTTTGCATATCATATTAAGATGCTTTAATGTCTTTAAACCTTGTCATAAACTCAGTATACCATCTATGCATACAAACATTTTGAAAAAACTATTTCAAGAAATAATTAAAACAGAAGGAACAGAAATATCTCTTTAGCCTATAAATCTTGAATAAGGCAAGGCTTTTTTCAACATATTGGTTACTTTTGCTAAACTTTAACTCCCTTTTAAAATTCTTTGAGAGATCTTTAAGAGACAATCTATGGGTGTGTGGGGAATGTGTGTGTGTGTGTGTGTGTGTGTGTGTGTAAGAGATAAATAATAAAATTCATTAAAATAAATATTTCTTTCCAACCTCTCACTATTTATATAAGCTTCAAGTTCCACTTTCCATAGAATTTGAAGGGATCTTTTAGGTCTCAAATCCATTTCTCAACTGGATGAATACAATGTTTGAAACTATATCTAATAGGTAGTTGTCCAGCTTATTCTTGAATATGATCAATGATGAGGGATCCACTGCCTTAAGGGCAACTCATTCCATTTTGTTTCATTTGGGAATAGCACTATTAAAACGTTTCATGAAAAAGCTTTAAATCACCAGGTGAAATGGTCTGTCTATCTATCTATCTATCTATCTATCTATCTATCTATCTATCTATTTTTCTATCTAGTGTGTACACACACACACACACATAAAACCACATCCACACATCCACAAGCACAGATACCTATAACCATATAAATATATCCTGCTTACTTTCAGATTCTAATTGGTAGAATGCCTTAGCAAAGTCCTTTCAGATCCTAGAGCCTTTATGTCTTCCACAGAATAAACTCCAACATTTTGGAGTTGGAAGGGATATCAGACCATCTTACCCAGCCCACACTTGAGTAAGAACTCCTTCTGTGCCTTTGCTGTGATGACATCATCCATCCTCTGCTTGAATGCTTTCTATGAGAGACAACCCATTGTTTTCTGGAGCAATCCATTCCACTTTCGGACAGCTCCAACTGTTTAAGTGTTTTTCTTTACAAAGATCTGAAATCTGCCTCTCTTGGACTTCCACCTATTATTCTTAGTTCTGGCTTCTGGACCCAAGGAAGGAAGAAGAAGGCCTCTGAAGGGAATGCATGAGAAAAAAAAAAAACTGCGCCAACTGATAGGCAGTTTACCATATCACCTCTCATCTGAAGTATCTCAAAAACTTCCTTATTGTTTCCCCTGTATCTAGTATCTCCTTTTGCTAATGATTCTCATGCAGCTGCACAAATCTGAGGATGGCACCCCCTGCTCTAGAAGCGCCAGGGATTTCTCTTCCCTTCTCCCTCCAGGATAAAAAATGAGCTCCTCTTTGGGTCATTAAAATGCTTTAGAAGACTTGGATGAACTGATTCAAAGTGAAGTAAAAAGAGCCAAGAGAAAAATGTACCTAGTAACAGCATTATTGTAAAGACAACAACTTTGAAATACTAAGCTACTCTAATCAACACAATGACCAAGCACATTTCCAAAGGACTTATGATGAAACATGCTGTCTTCTTCCAGAGAGAGAAATGATGTACTCATACTAAATGTTAAAACATTCTCCCCTCCTCTCCCCTTTCCTCTCCTCCTCTGCTCTCTCTTTCCTTACTCTCCTATCCTCTCCTCTCTTTCCCCCTTTCCTTTTCCTTCTCTTCTCTTCTTTTTCTTTTATCTCTTCCTTCCTTCCTTCCTTCCTTCCTTCCTTCCTTCCTTCCTTCCTTCCTTCCTTCCTTCCTTCCTTCCTTCCTTCCTTCCTTCCTTCCTTCCTTCCTTCCTTCCTTCCTTCCTTCCTTCCTTTCTTCTTTCCTTCCTTCCTTCCTTCCTCCGTTTCATTTCTTTTGTATTTGACTTATGTAGGGAATTTGTTTTTATGACTATACACATTTGTAATGCAGTTTCTTTTTCTTGCTTTCTCAATTGGTAGGTAAGAGGGAGAAAGGAAGAAGAGTATTCAAAACTGAAAATAAAATAAAATTGAATTAAAAAATAAAACTGCTCCATAGTCTGTGTGCATCCTTTCTTCCCAAGTTTATTGTATACTGTTTATGACATATCATATATTTTAGTCAAAATGTCTCTAACCTGTACATGACATTACACTTTTTGGTTCCATACATTGAAAAAGGCTCTTCCCATTGCCTGGAATGTACTACCTCCTAATCTTCCCTTTATGGAATCCTGAGTTTCCTCTAAAAGCAGGGGCACCTCTGTTCCAGGGGATCAGTGAACTCAGAAGGAGAAAATTTTTGCTAACCTTATTTTTATATAATTGATTTTTTCTAATTTTTTGTATTTTATTTTATGCATTTCAAAACATTATTCTGAAAAGGCATCATAGTCTTCATCCCACTTTTCCAATCCAATCTTCTGAAAGAAGCTTTTCTAGGTTTCCCTTAATTCCTGATCACTTTCCTCTGACATTATATCTAAGTTATCCTATCTATCTATCTATCTATCTATCTATCTATCTATCTATCTATCTATCTATCATCTATCTAAATATCTATCTATTTCACCTATCGGTCTGTCAATATATCTGTCTAATCTTATTTGTGCATGTTATGTTTCAGATTAGACACTAAGTTCCTTGAGGTCAAGTTTCTATTTTGTTATACATGGTTATTTTAATTTGTCTTTTCTCATTTGACAATGAGAGAACAGGGACTGTCTTTTGCTTTTCATTATTCTCATTACTTAGTCCACTTCATAGTAGATGCTTAATAAATATTTGTCAACAAAGGGTCTGTAGACACACACACACACACACACAATTAAGAACTCTTGCTTTAAGATCCAACTTAAGTAGGAAGCCTAGGATTCAGCCACCTGTGAATGCCCTTTGTTTCTGTCAGATATGATTTTGAATTTACTTTGTTGAAATAATTATTTTATTTGCTTTATAAATAAACATTGTACTTATTGTATTCGTGCTGTTTCTCTACAACACAGCGAGCTTCTTGAGCAGTGGGATCTATTTCATTATTTGCTTTTATATATTTTGTACCCAGAGGAGTGGCTGGCACCTAGGAGGTACCTGATCAAATGAATGCCGTCTCTAGTCACCAGAGCATTTCTGCTGGACTTGGGTTATAGAATCACAACATCTCATCTCATCATCAATTAATATTTTAGTGCCCACTTGGAACTGCTGCACACTGCTAACTGCTGTTCTAGAAAAACTTAGTTTGGGAAATGCTGCCAACCAGGCCCGGAGCTCCAGGAAGGAATGAACACGACTCATTGCTAGATATCTTGCCAAGATCCATTTCCTTACAGTTGTAGGACCCAAACTCATATCAGGATGTTAAAACCATGTAGGAGAAAGATCCACACTTGCAAAAGAACATTATATTCCAAGTTCCCTGGCTAATTTTTTTCATCTTTTCTTTCTTTTTATTTTTCAGAGGGTCTAGGGAACATACAGAGGATGAAATTGCCAAATGGAGCTACATTATCCTCAAAAAATGCACTTCACTGGGGAGCAAGACCTTCCACAAATGAAAACGTGTAAATGGTAATATCCCGACAAATTAACTGCAGGAGAAGCTCTTAGGCATAACTGTGAGCCATTATAATTAAGGATTGGGAAAATATCAGTATTTAATTAGGGCCTCTTTTCTTGGTGAAATGCTGTTGTTTTGTTGTTTCTTCAGGTGTAAACAACTAAATATACCCACTTACAAAACTTGAATAGGATCATAGCACTCGCATTAATTTGCTTAACGAGGCTTCCTTGCCTGTTTTGCTGTGCTTGATCAAAGCTGAATTTTAAGAGCATTGTAACTTCGGTGGGGTTTCTCCATTTCTGCAACACAGTACAGCTCCCTGGGTGTACTTTCTAGTGAAACACCAGGGAGGACCCCACAATGGTATTCGATCCAACCTCATAAACACACACACGCAAGCCTAATCTAATAAGCAACGTGCCGCTCAACATTTAATGCATATTAGTTTTTTTTAAGCCCTTTGAAATCAATTTTAGAGGCAATCAAATCCCTCGTCTACAGGAAAACGCTTCGACTCCATTCCTCCACCGCAGCAAGCGGTTTGGAAATTGGTTTGTAGCAGCTCAGATGCGGATTTAGAAACAAATCCACTTAGGACATGCATATTGCATGTCTTGAAGATCTGTTTGAGCTCCCACTGTCTGCCACTCAAACTCACTGCCACATATCAAGTTTCGTGCCTCTTTTTATGGGGGGTGGTGGGAGCCATCGGAATCATGTAACTCCAAATGTTTTTCCCATCGTGATGGAAAAGATGAAGAATTATCAAGACTAACACTACAATTTAACGCTTGAGAGAAACAGTGTATATCATTACTCCCTCTGTAGCCAAGCACACTAATTAATATTTATTGCACCTGTCAAACCAGTAGCCATGGTCAATTCATTGTCGTGGCAGTTCAATGGGAGGCTGGACACCATATTTCTCCTTGGCAGGCATGTTTAGGTCATCAGCAAAGACAAAAGCCCCTTCTCCCCAGTGGAGCCCTGCAAGTCCTCTCCTTTCTCCTGTAAAATTAAATCATTAATTTTATTTGGGTTAATTTCTATCCTTGTTGGAAATAATAGTTAGGAAGGGAAGAGGAAAAAAAGGGAAAAGGGAAGAAAAAGAAATAGCTGCATTTGGGGGTGAGCTGTCTAATATTTATTAAAACCATGGCTTTCAGAATCCCATGACCTTTGATTTTTATCAGACAACCCTTAAAGGTCACTGAAATGTGGGGAAGACATGGCTATAAATCCACACGAAGTTTAATCAAAGGTGGCAAGCTACCTACATTGTAAACAAGTTAATAAAAACTATTTCACTTAAAACTTTTGTTAAACAGTGTCAACAATGACAGCAAAAACAACTCCAAATAAAACAAAAACCCAGTTCCCATCAATACATAGTTGGCGAAGGATTTAATTAAGCAAGCAGCAAAATAATAAATGGCCACTGGTATCTCCCCTTCAATAAGGAATTTGGCAAGGCGAGCCAGGCGGCTTATATCAATGCTGTGAATCATTCTATAGTGCATCGTGGTAAGCCCTTCACTGCTGAGGAACTGTGTTTACTCAAAAATTTAATTATGAGGGAAAGTAATTGGCAGAGGAAAGTGGGGCACCAAATACTTCTATGGAACTCAGGTTTCTATTGATTCTGTTTGGGGCACCTGTGGCATTATCAACCCATCAGCAAACTTGCCTGGTTTTGAATACTATGATTTTTTTCTCCAAATTAGGCTTTTGGCAGGGGAACAATGAGAAACATTCATTCTCTAAAGCAGAGGTTCTCAACCCTTTTGTGTGTGTGTGTCTGGAACCACTTTGGTGGTCTGAGCAAACTTTTGGACCTTTTCTCAGACTAATCTTTTTTGTATTCATAAAATGAAATACATAGATTACAAAAGAAAACAATTAAGAGTGAAATTAAATGATCAAAATCTAAAGAAAACAAATTTGTAGACTCTCTGGGTTAAGAAACTCTCCTCTAGAGAAAGTTTTCCTTCCAGGAGGGATACTTTGTTAGTTTGAGAAGAATTTTAGTTCCTTGAAAGCATTGACTTATTATTACCTTTATAACCTTGGATGTATCACCTCATTTCTCTGTGCCTCAATTTCCTCATCTGTAAAATAACTGGAGTCGGTGACCTCTTTCAGCTCTATATCCAGAATGCCCGAAGCATTGTTTAAGAGGTATTTGTTGAACTGAATGGATTTGTGATCTCGTTGAGGGGGCACTCTCTCTGAAAATGTCAACCATCCATTCTGATCCTTAATGATCCTATTTCTTCTTTTAGATTTATCACAGTGGGATCTATCCAACATACTGTGGTGTGTGTGTACCTTCCTGTAGTTCTTATGACATTTTGTGGATGTCAATGGAACATTAAGGCTGTCTTTTAATTATCCCTTTTGTCACCACAATATATGGATTTACTTATATTTAGATGTCATTTTTTTCTTTCTTGTCATTCATTTCTTTGATGAATTCTTTTACAAGGGTTTTCTTGAGTGCTTCCTCATTGATATTACAATCTTAAACAACCCACCTCATACCTCTCTATTGCCCTTTGAGTAGTTTAGTTATTATAAATGATGATATTCCACAATGTGCAGACAAGAGTATTGGAGCTAAAATGGGGGGAGCTTTATTTTAGGTGGAATCTTGAGTCATTAACAACCAACTCAGCACCTAGCATAGTGTCTAGAATAAATGCTTGTTGATTGATTTTTTTAAAAGACCTGTGCAAATTACCAAGGACAGTCCGACCTTTCTCTTACTCAATTTAGGTTCAGACCATCATCCATTTTCAGTGTCTGACCAGTTAAATGTATTGATGAATGAATCTCAAAACTTTCTGAAAATATACTTTTTGCCTTTTTTTCTGTTGCTAACTAAATCTTTCCTGCTTTGATCATCTTTTGATTATTCCAATTTTCTCAGGCCCCTTTCAACCCATCAATATCAAATTATTAAACATATTCTTATATAACTATGACCATGGACTTCTTTTTGAAGTCTTTTTCTATTATCTTACTAAGATCACAGACTTAGAACTGAAAGGAATCTTAGAATCCACCAAGTTGAACCTCTTTATTTTAAAGATGAGGAAAACTGATAGATTGAAAGGTAATAGTAGATCCTTTCTGGGAGAGGTTAAGTAACTTTCTCAAAGCTACAGAGAGAATAAATATCTAAGATAGTGATTGAATTCTGAGGTACCTGATTCCAAATCCACCACTCCAGACCATTATAGTGATAGAATTCATACTTTGCCACCATTTTGTTTTGGTTTATTCTTCGTTCCTAACTTTGGTTATCTTCTAGTCCCTTTAGTACATTTTCTGATCTTTCTGAGTCTCAGTTTCCTCATTTGGACAATGATTGTAATATTAGCACCTATCTCATAGGATTGTTGAGGAGATCCAATCAAATAATGTTAACAAAGGACTTTATAAACTCACAGAGACTGTCTTGAATTGTTTTGTATAGTGGATAGAATACCAGACTTACTAGACTTCAAGTCAGAAAGTCTCAGACTTTAATCCTTTTTCAGATACTGAGTGACCTGGTCACTTGACCTCCTTTGGCCTCAATTTCCAAATATGTAAGATGATGTCATAAAAAAGGAGCACAAAAAAGCTTTTACAGTGGAGGAGAAGAAGGGAAGGAAAGGGGAAGTAAGAGAATCATATTCTCATCAGAATTAGCTTAAATAGGAAATAACACACATATCAATAGAGGGTATAGAAATCTATTTTTCTCTGCAGAAAAATAGGAGGGGAATGGGATATAGGAAGGGGGGAGGTTAATAGAGAGAGGATATTGGGGGAGGGAGTAGTTAGTAGCAAAACACTTTTGAGAAAGGACAGGTTGATGAAAGAAGAGAGAGAAAATGAATGGGGGAAAATACTATTAGAAATAGTAATTTTTGAAGTTTCTCTGATGTTATATGGAAAATAATGAGCAGGATGCTCTCAGGAAAAGAAAATCCTGGAAAGTCGTCCATGAACAAAGTCAAATCTATAGCAATGTTTTGGGATGACCAGCTGTAAATGACTTTGTTATTCTCAGTAGTAAAATCATCTATTCCTACTCTGAAGAACTTATGAAAAAAATCCTATCCATACCCAGAGAAGGAACTGATAAGTCTATATATAGATTGAAGCATTCTCTCTCTCTCTCTCTCTCTCTCTCTCTCTCTCTCTCTCTCTCTGTCTCTCTCTCTCTCTCTCTCTCTGTCTCTGTCTCTCTGTCTCTGTCTCTCTGTCTATGTGTGTGTGTGTGTGTGTGTGTGTCTGTCTCTCCATCTCTCTCTGTCTCTCTCTCTGTCTCTTTCTCTCTCTTTTAAACTTAATTTTTCTTGAGGTTTTTTATTTTCACACAAGGAAAATCTACTATTACCTTTCAGTCTATCAGTCCACAAAGCTCTTGCTTATCTGTCAAATGGCAAAAGAAATAAAAACCAAAAAATGCCTCGTAGGATCCAAAAAATTTATCTTGAATCACACATCAAGAGAAGCCATTCTTCCCAATGATATGTAAATAAGTCTTAAAACTGGTATTTAATGATGATAATAATTATGCTTTAAGATCTGCAAAATACTTTGTGTATGTTAACTCTTTTAAAACTCATGAAACTCTAGGAGATAGGAGCTATTATTACCAGATGAGGAAACTGAGGTTTGAGAGATTATCTCAGAGTCAAACATCTAGTTAACTATCTGAGGCAGGATTGACTGTCAAGTCTTCTTGACTCTAAGATCAAACTCTATCCATTGTGTCATTTTGTAGCTTAATATCATTGACCATCACCATTCAATGGACTGGGCATGCAGTCATTTAAGGATGAAACTGGTTATGAACTCCAGTTTCCAGCAGGTGATTGCTTTATTGAGTGGAGAGAATCCTACCTGTTTTCATGAGTACACTTGTAATGACTCCAAACATTACCATTTAAACCACCTGGTCACCCATCTTTCCTATAGCATAAGCATTGCTTGTTTCCCTGGCTTATATGATGTAAATTGCAGAATCCAAAGGGCAGGAGCTAATTCTAGACTATGGAGGGTGTCTGACACACTTTCTTCTCCTTGTGATTATTCCTAATAACAATGATTATAGAAAGCTTTCCTTTGACTTGATTACTACTTTGCAGTATAGAAAAATCCCTTTAGTCATTCTTCCTTTTTTCGTAGGCTTGACAAATGGCTATTACCACGTTAAACCATTCACCTGTGAGAAGGCAAAGATTTTTATTTATGCCTGTGAAGTTATTTGAAAGTCTTTTTTTAAAAATCCAACCCCGTGAAATTTGCATTAAGTTTGAAACAGGTAAATTATCCTCCCACAAAGGGGTGGGGGAAGCTTCTTTTCTTTCTCTCAATTGCCATCCTTACTTTCTTCCTGAAAGGATGGAAGAACCATCATTTCCTCCTCATGTCTGTTTTACCCATTGGACAAAGTATTTTGACTTAATTTTGTTAAATTAAGACTAATTCATGATTTGAACAAGTAACAGGACTCAAGTTCTTTTGCTCAGGTACCATGAAGTTATTTGGTGGCTTGTATGTAGCCACATCCTTCAGTTCTGTGGGTGAAATCTTGTTCATATTTGTTACACAGGGAATCTTAGTCAAAACACATTTGAATGATGAAATGCAAATTTACCTTTCATTGAATTAAGAAACTTTTCTAATGATGAGGTTAATTAGACTGGAGTGGAGTCCCAAGGGATGTGGTAGAGGCTCTTCCAGATGTGCCATTTGGAATTGGACTGAGAGGCAATAAATAAATAATAAAAAAGCAAGTAAACAAACAAATAAACAGCACAAACACAGCCATTGTTTAAGGAGAATGGATATGATTTACTGGGATTCTCCCAATCTCTGTCCAAAGGTTATCAGATCACAGATTCAGAGCTGGAAGGACTTTACAATTTATTGTGTTTACCCCCTTCATTTTACATTTGAGGAAATGGAAACTGAGAAAGAAGTCATGATAATTATAGATATCATTTATATAATATTTATATAGATTTTCAAAGTATTTTCCAAATATTTCATTTGATCCTTATGGCAATCCTAATGAATAAGTGTTGTTACTAATCTTATTTTTACAAATAAGAAAACTGAGGCAGGGATTAAGTACTTTGCCTATGCTTATACATCTGGTAGTGATATATTGAACAAAATATCGTTCAATAGTATTATAGTATTGAACAAAATGTTTTGAGTCTGAGGCAGGATTTGAATACATGTCTTTTTAATGTCAGATTACTCTCTATCTTCTGTGCACAATGGCTTGTCCAGGGTAATATAACTGGTATCTGAGATGGCATTTAAACTAAGTTCATCCTCATTCTGGCTTCATTACTCTCTCCCAGAGAGGTCATCTAGTGGAAAAGAGACAAAGATGCATAATATCTCTTACTTTCTGATTAATGTGCATGCTCTGCTAATATTTAATTAACTAATGAAGAAAAAAGAAATACTGGATACTCTTTTATGAAAAAGTCATAAAGACAAGGCATATTGACCAGCTGAACATTTCCAGAAGCAGATTAAGCCACATATGAACACCATTACATAATTAGAGGGCTTTTTATAAATCAGATGAGCTCAGCTTAGGTCCAATTTGGAAAAATTATCCTTAGATTGTATAAAAAATAATAATGATAGCTAGCATTTATGTATTGCCTTAATGTTGTAAAGTATTTCATAAATATTTGTTCATTTTCTTCTCACAGTAACCCTGTTAGGAAGATGCTCTTTATTATCTCCATTTTACAGATGAGGAAACTGAGGCAGGTAAGAGCAATGGTTCTCTTAGCTACTAAGAATCTGAGACCAGATTTGAATACAATACTCAATCCACTGTGCCACCAAATGCCTTTGGTTTTGCTAGTGGATAAGTAATAGAAAATTTACTTATCTAAGTGTGGTTTTGATGAACTTTTCAAAGATGACCCATTGAACTACAATTAGAACTGCAAGGGATCTTAGAAACAGTGTCATCCACCCTATCATTTTACAGAAAGAGAAAGTGAATTATCCAAAATCACACAGCTTATTCAAGGCAGATTCAACTCAACAAACATCTGTGGTAGATCTATCATGAGTAAAGGACTGGGTATTCAAAAGATCTTTACTGTCTAAGATTTTGCTTCTTATTGGGATCATTGATTTCCAGCTAGCTTCAAATGATGGTGAAGGCCATTTAGTCCCACTTTTTTATTTTATGGAAGGGGAAACAATATTGGACAAAGGAAGTTTTTGAAATGGTTCTCTTAGCTACTAAATATCTGAGACCAGATATGAATACAGAACTCAATCTATTGTGCCACCAGATTATTATTGTGGGGAGCAAATTCAGAACTGGGATTCATATTGAATTGCTCTGATAGTTGATCCGATGTCCTGTCCAAAAATATGTGGCCTCTCTGTGACTTGGGGGAATGCAACATGTACTAAAGTATGTTTAGTGCAAGGAAAGTATTATGTATTATGATTATGAGTTTAGGGACCAGAACTGTAATTTATTGACATAGGGAGTTCTCAGGTCAGGAAACTCCCTCTACTGATGCAGACTGGCACCTTCTTGGAAACTTAAGGTTTTAAAGAGTTGCCCTGAGCAGTGAGAAGTTAAATGGCTTGTCAAAGATTACTCAGTTAGTATATCACATGGATGGTTTGAACCCAGGCTCCCTGGCTTTGAGGTCAGCTTTCTATCTTTTTTCATTTCAAATGGCCAATCGAGTTTAAACATAGTAGGGACTAAACACTAGATCTTTTGACCCACATGCTTCTGGGAATTCACAGATGAAACAATCTGTGGCTTCAAAAATATTTTGATTAGAGGCTGCTAAGATAAAGCTCAGGTCCTGCAGTCAGGAGAACTTGAGTTCAAATACAGCCTCAGACCCTTATGTATGTGACCCTGGGCAGATCACCTAACTCTTATTGCTTCCCCCAAAAAAATTCTGTTTAAGATCATAAGTGTCTTTAGAAGTCCTCTATTCTGAAACCCTTGTTTTTTAAAAATATTTTAAACCTATATTTCATTGATGTATTTTTTCCTTTCTTATGTCTTCATCATTTGCCAATGATATGTCTCAGCCTCTTCTTATAATAAAATATTACAGTTAAGTAAGACAAAAAAACCCCACCTTAGTCATGTCTGACAATGTATCCCTCATTTTGCAGCCATGGTCCTCCCTCTTTTCCTCCCTCCCTCCCCCTTTCTCTCTGTCTCTGCCTCTGTCTCTCTGTGTCTCTGTTTCTCTCTCCTTCTCTCCCTCCATCCTTCCTTCTGTTTCTCTGTCTTTCTCCATCTTTCTCTCTGTCTCTCCTTCCTTCATTCCTTCCCTTTTCCTCTGTCTCTCTCTGTTCCTGTTTTTCCTTTTTCTCCTTTCCTCTCTCCTAGCTTACCTCTCTTTTTCCCTGTGTCTCTTATCTCTGTTTCTCTTTCTGTCTATTTTCCCTCTTTTCATTCCCTCCCTCCTAGCTTACTTCTTTCCTCCCTGTTTCTCTCCCTCTGTCTCTCCCTCTGCATCTGTCTGTGTTTGTCTTTATCTCCATCTCTCTCTGTCTCTGTGTCTTTGTCTCTATTTTCTTTATGTGTCTTTATCTGTCTGTCTATCTGCCTTTCTTAGATGCACTCATGTTGTATCAGGAATAGATAGCTTGGTGGGGCAGTGTATAGAACACTGAGTTGAAATCAAGAAGATCTGAGTTCAAATACAGCTTCAGAAACTTAGTAGCTGTGTGGCCCTGGGCAAAGCACTAAAATCTGTTTGCCTCCGTTTCTTCAGCTGCAAAATGAGGATAATAATAATAAGACTAGTGTTTACTCCCCAGTTCAGTTGTATATAACCAAAGAAATATTTGCAAGCACTTAGCATAGTTCATGGTACATATTATGAGCTTGAAAAATGCTTATTTGTTGTTATTACTTTTAATCCTCTGAAGTCAACATTGGTCATTGCTTTCATTAGAACTCTGTTATCTTCAAGGTCATTTTCCTTATGTTATTATGCGTGCTTTTCTACATGCTGATATGTACAAATTTTCTGAAGTTGCTCTTAATTCTTCATATTTGTTGTTTCTTGTGGTTCAAATCATATTCATGTACTATAATTTGTTCATTCATTCCCCAAATGGCAGACATCTTGTTCTCTGTTACAGCAAAAGGTGCTGATGTGTGTGTGTGTGTGTGTGTGTGTGTGTGTGTGTGTGTATTTGTGAGAAATGGATTCCATAGCCAATGCTTTTTACGTTACAGAACACTTTGCACTGAATTTCTTAAATTTTAAAAACTAATTAAAGAGAGAAATTCTCAAGTTAGAGAGCTTGTTGAAGTCACATACCTCATAAAACTAAACACATGAGAACAAATAATATCCTGCTTGCCTCAGTTTCCTCATCTGAAAAATAAGCTGGAGTAGGAAATGATAAACCACTCTAGTACCTTTGACAAGAAAACCCAAATGGGGTATAAAGAATTGGACACAAACAACTGACCAACAGTAACAAGTCATTTCATTTATGTAATAATGGTAACGATTCTTGCATTTTACTTCAATTTTTTTATGTATAAAGAGAATTTTTCTACAAAGTAAGTTAACTTGACAGGGCCTTAGTAAGGAATACAAAAAGCATATTGTGAGTGAGAGAATGTAGCATCTTTTTTTGAAATGCATTTCTGGTCATTTGGAGCCAGGATTATCAACTATTCAAAACTTTGAGTAGAAAATAGCTGATATTTATATGGTAGTTATTAAACAATTAAAGAATTAAACAAGTGATTAAACAAAGTGAGTTAACTTATTGACACTCACAACAATCCTGTGAGGTAGATGCTGTTATTATCCCCCATTTTCCACATGGGGAAAGTGAGATAGATAAACTATATTGCATGACAGCTTAGTAAATGGGACCCTATTGGAATGATTCCTTCTCAGCTCTGTACATCATTTCCTAATATAAAAAGGATGGAAATAAGGGTTTAGTTTTATTATCATCAGAGGCAGTTTTAAACTGAAGTTCCTAGATAACAACCTGTAGTTTATATCTTGATCAAGTGCAGTTTGCTGAGTATCCATAAAGTATCTGGTGCTGTGGGCACAGAGCACGAAATATCTTCCAGGAGACAGTGTTCCAAAGAGCTAAAGTCGATTTATGGGACTCAGGCAGAATGGCACTGAGGGAGGCAAGGAGAAAGGCCAGGAAGAAGCAGATATGAGCACTACTCCTAACTTTGACTGCCATTGACTGGGTGATCTTGGGCAAGGCAAGTCAATTCAACTCAATTCAATACAATACAGTACTATTTCTGAAGAATGCATCATGTACATAGCAGCAGACAGGAACTGAAGCAGAATGTGTGTGAGTGTGCATGTATGTGTGTGTGTGTGTGTGTGTGTGTGTGTGTGTGTGAGAGAGAGAGAGAGAGAGAGAGACAGAGAGAGAGAGAGAAAGACAGAGAGAAAGAGAGAGAAAGACAGAGAGAGAGAGAAAGACAGAAAGAGAGAGAGAGAGAGAGAGAAAGACAGAGAGAAAGACAGAGAGAGAGAGAGAAAGACAGAGAGAGAGAGAAAGACAGAGAGAGAGAAACAGAGACAGAAAGACAAAGAGACAGTGAGACAGACACACAGAGAGAAATACACACAGAGAGTGACAGAGACAGAGAGTCAGAGCGAGAGAAAGAGGAGGAGAAAGAGGAAGAGGAGGAGGGAGGAAAAAGAGATGGAGGAGGAACAATTATATTAAATAAAGATGAATTTTTTCCCCATCTATATTCACAGACTCTGTGAAATCTCTCCATAGACTCCTTGAGGATCCATAAACCCAGATCATGGAGTCCAGATTTAAGGTAAAGAACTTTCTACTAATACAAATGGACCCTTCTCTGTAATTCACACTTTTAGTATCTTTCAGAACCAAATCTTCCTGACTGAAGCCATTTCCCTGTTGACATATTGACAACAGTGGTCTTCAAAGTGGCCTTTAGAATAATTCCAAAGGAAATGTGCAATCAAAAATTCGGAGAATTGGAAACTGGGTAACATTTCCCCTTCCTCCACGGCCAAATATGAGCTTGTCTACAGGAGAAATAGACCATACTCTTCAACACTTTCCCATCCTGCTCCCCTTTAATACTTTTCTTCCAAGATTATATGTATAACCTGAGTTGACTCAGGACTTGGCAATAGGTGAGCAGATAAAATTCAGCCCCTCCCCCAACTCTGTCTCACCACATCTCTATTCCCCATCATCATGGGCAAGGTGGTGAGAAAGTATTTCCCTTCCCCAGCCCCCTGTTCTGCTCCAGTTTTTACAAACACCTATGCACACCCTCACACTTTAAAATTTTTTATAGGAAATAATAAGTAACATTAGATAAATAATATTTCCCTTTTCTGAACTTTCCTGTTCTATGTGGGTGCTGCCATTTGTCCAGTTTGTCAGGTTACTCTTCACTCAGCTGCAACTCCCTTCTCCTAAGTGACCTTAATTACCAAATCTGATATTTTATTATTTGTTTTAATTTTTTAAAATCTATTTGCAGCTTTCATCTCTAATGATACCGAATATCCCCTAGGCATCTCAAACTCAACCTGTCCAAAACAGAACACAAACCCACTTCTTTTTCCTGAGTTTCTTATTTTTATTGAGGTCACTACTATCCTTTCTCTAACCCAGGTTCTTAACCTTCACGTTATTATTCCTCATTTTCCCTCATATTAAACCAGTTGTCAGATCTTATCATTTTTACCTCCATATCACCTCAGGCTTCTGTGTCCTTTCTACACATATAACTCCCACTCTAATTGAAGCCCTCATTATCTTTGTCTTGGACTATTTCAGTAGCCTCCCAACTATTCTTCCCTCTCTCTTTTCTCCTATGTCACCTTTCAATAGTTGACTAGTTTTCTGGACCAGCAAAAATGAAGCTTTGACCCTTTCATTTCTTGGAACCACTGTGGGGACTTGAGTCTTCATCAGTAACTGCTTCATGTGGCTCACTATTCAGACATTCTCCATTCATGTTTCACTTCACTTCTTACTTTCTGGCTATCTTTTTGCTAATCACCTTGCTCTAGTATCCTTATTTTCCCCACCCCCAAACTTCCATCCCAACCTCTCTAAATTCTGGAATCATGATCAAACGACCATGTCCTATGTCCAATATCTTTCTTCTGCAATCCCCTTTCCAAATAGCTGCCAAAATAATTTTCTTTTTTTTTCCTCAATAGTATTTTACTTTTCCAAGTACATGTAAAGATAGTTATCAACATTCATTTGGTGTCCTAAATTTTTTCTCCCTCCCTCCCTTTCTTCTCCCATCCCCAAGAGAACAATCTGATATAGATTAAACATGTATAATAATTTTAAACTTATTTTCATATTTGTTGTACAATACAATAAAGGGAAAAAAACTGAGAAAGAAAAAGCAAGCAAACAAACAAAAAAGAAGGCAAAAATACTATCCTTTGATCCACATTCAGTCTCCATAGCTCTCTCTCTGGATGAAGATGGAATTTTCCATCCCAAGTCTATTAGAATTGTCTTGGATCACTGTACTGCTGAGAAGAGCCAAGTTCATTGTAGTTGATCGCCACTTAATCTTGTTGTTACTTTGTACAATGTTCTCTTGGTTCTGCTCACTTCACTGACATCAGTTCATTTAAGTTTTTCTAGGCTTTTCTGAAATCAGCCTGCTCATCATTTTTTATAGAACAATAATATTCCATTAAACTCACATATCCTAATTTATTCAGCCATTCCCCAATTGATAAGCATGCACTCAATTTCCAATTTCTTGCCACTACAAAAAGAGCTGCTACAAACATTTTGCAATATGGGTCCTTTTCTCTATTTTATTATCTCATTGGGATACAGGTCTCGTAGACACACTACTGGATCAAAGGGAACACACAGTTTGATAGCCCTTTGTGCATCATTTCAAATTTTTCTCCAGAATGGTTGGATCAGAATGGTTGGATGGCAGTTAACTCTGCCAACAATGCATCGGTGTCCTGGTTTCCCACATTTCCTCCAACATTTATCATTATCTTTTCCTGTCATTTTAGCCAACCTGAGAGGTGTGAGGTGTTACCTCAGAGTTGTCTTAGGTTGCATTTCTTTAATCAATACTGATTTGGAGCACAAAATGATTTTTTTTCAGAGCATGAGTGTGATCTCTCTTCTATTCAATAAATTCTAGTGATTCCCTTTGAACTCAAGATCAAATATGATTTAATTTTACCCCATCCTTTAAAAAACACTATTTTAGAAAAAAATTATAATGCATATAATAATTAATACACTAATGCATGAATATATAATTAAGCAAATGAACAAATGTTGAGTATTATATGCTAATTAAAAAATTATAGGAGTATACAATCAAAAGTTTTGAAGATATTGCATTGCCTACCCCCCTCACTTTTTTATTGCTTCCACTTGGATGCATTCAATTGTATCTCTACTTTCCCTATTCTCTAACTTTTTCTGGGCTTGGTACTACATCTGAAATCTTCCTTGCGTTATTTAATAAGAATTTCTTATAAGCTAAGTAACTATTATGTGTAAAGTGAAGGCATCATGACCTAGTAGCTAGAGGGCTAGTCTTGAAATCAGAAAGAACCAGGGTTAAGTCTGATATATCCCAAAATATCCCTGGGAGAGTCTGGGTACGCTCTTAAATGATAATGTTTCTGGACATTTTAGTAAAAACAGATACAATCTCCTGCCCCACTCACAGCCTGACATTGGCCATCAGCAGATTAACTCCCTACAAATACTGGCTCCAGGGACCTACCTGCAGTGATTAGGTCTTTTTAAAGACAGAAGCACTAATTGGAGTTCAGATTTAAAACAGGACAGAAAATTGCATTTCTTATGGAATGAAATAATGCTTAGAAGCATTAAATTATTTAATTATGCCTGAAGGAGCTTTTTTTTATGAAATGTGACAGAATTAAGTATGTTGGGGATACAAGTTTTGAGAAAGCAATCACAAAATAAGGGGGGAGGTGAAAGCAAAATAAATTTGGAAAAAAGTTTTCTCCCTCATTACCCATAGGCAAAACTAATCACGAACACCCTTCTATTTAGCATTTGCTACTTCTTTGAGTTGGAAATCAAACAATTTTGTTCATCATTGAGGCTTAATAATGTCTAGGGAACAAAGTCCATGTTAAGTATTAAGATTTATTAGTTTAATAATTCTTAGCCATCATATACTAGCTCTTTGGTATACAATACAATTAATGATTAGTGTCCAATTCATGTTTATTACATGACAATTGAAGAAAATTAATATTATGCTCTATCATTTAATAATTAACATTATAACATTACTCTGTAATTCATCCTTTTCCCCATTTTGCTGAAATCCCATTTCTCAGAAGAGCTAGAAAGGATTGGTGGAGTAATGTGATCACTCCTCCTCCCGGGGCACTCACTAGATAACCAGTTTAAGTGGGGGTTCTTGTTTCTATTTACAGATAAACAGAGAACCAGACTGAACTAGGCTCTCCTCAGGGGACAGCTCTCCTGACTTCTATCTCCTTGTTAAAAATAGAGCTGATTTGGTCTCCAAAGGGGAGGCCAAAATTTCTTTTGGGAAAAACAGATTGGGATAGTTCTGATTTTCTGACTAAGCTTACAAGAGGCACCTGAGGCCCATAAAGCAATGAGCATTTCTTAATTATCAGAGATCAGTCCCACCCCCCAAGGCCAACCCATTTTCCTCAGCTATAGACTAATACTATCACTTGAGGATTACTCCTATCTCCTAATGAGGAAATAATAGGAAGCTTAGATAACTCAACCCATATCTTCATTAAAATGTCTACCTTTTGGGATTATTTCACCTTTGCCAGGGGTGGTACAAATAATGGACTGTCAGGTCAGTCAGAAGGAAGGCACATCTAGATTTAAAAGACCCTTTCTCCCTCACTTTGGTCATTGAGGGAGGCCATTGACCCAATTTATTGGTTGTCTCATAAACTGATTATGCTCAAGACCCTGGGTTTTTAGCTGAGATGGTCAGCATGACCCATGTTATCAACAATTTTCATACTGTTACTAAACTATTATCTTGCCCTGGAGAAAACTGTCTCAACCCAAATTTGTTACAATTTTACTCATCACAAAATATAAGTGTCTGCATTAGAATGTAAACCTGTTCAGGACCGGGATTAGTTTTCTTTTTACTTTTGTTCTCCCAGTCTATAGCATAATGTCTCCCCATTGAGCACATATTTAATAAATGCGGATTGAGTTGAATTTAATGACTGGAATCTTGGAGTCATAAATGATCCAACCATTCTGAAGAGCAATCTGGAATTATTCCCAAAAGGCTACCAAACTGTGCATGCCCTTTGACCCTAGTAGTACCATGACTGAGTCTGTATCCCAAGGAAATCATAAAGAAGGAAAAAGGGCCCACCTGTGCAAAAATGTTTGTAGCAGCTCTTTTTTTGTAGTAGCAAAGAATTGGAAAATGAGTAAATGTCCATCAATTGGGGAAAGGCTAAGTTGTGGTATATGAAGATAATAGAATATTATTAGTCTATTAAAAATGATGAACAAGCTAATTTTAGGAAGGCCTGGAAAGATTTACATGAACTAATGCTAAGTGAAATAAGCAAAACCAGGAATACATTGTACTCAATAACACAAAAATGTGCAATGATCAACTATGAAAGCCATTATTCTTCTCAGTGGTTCAGTGATTCAAGGCAATCCCAATAAACTTTGGACAGAAAATGCCATCTGTATCCAAAAAAAAAAAAAGAACTAAAGAGACTGAATATAAATCAACATATGCTATGTTCACTTATTTTTTTTTTCTGTTTTTTTTTAATCTCCCATGTTTTTTCCCTTTTGCTCTGATTTTTCTCTCCCAACATGATTCATAAAATAATGTGTTTTAAAAATAAATAAACTAAGTGGAAGAAAAGAAAAAGAAAATGGAGTCACAAAATTTCAAATGCGACAATGCTTCCTTCAGAATTGTTCTTGTAAGACTAACAGATTTTGCAAGCCCTCATGTCTGCTCTTCAACTTTTCTTTAAAAGGAATAGAGGCTGCCTTCATCAGAGCATCATGTAAAATCTCCTTCATCAAACCAACCCTTGTCCAGGATGAATTTTCTTTTATTGTGCCAATAGCGGCTGGCTTGTCTTTTCGCCATGCGATGATTTAAAAATGCATGATTTAGAGGCTGGAAAGACAACCCGTTTCTCGACAGCATCCCCTGGGCACTGCCATTCTTGAAGTTGGGCCTTTTGCCCTCCCTATGTTGGCAACGACCATCTATCTAGCCTGGTGCTCAGATCTTTCCCGGAACAGATGGTTCTTTTTACTAGTCAAGACCCAATCTGGTGATTCACTTTAATAGGCTTTGGACGAAAGAATGCCCGTGAAAAGACAAGGGAGCTTGTTTTCTACAGCAGATTTTTCCGAGAAGGAAAAAAAGAAGTTAAGTTGACACCCCCACTAGCCAGCCCCCTGTTCCATTCCATTTTACGTGCCCCATAAATCAGAATATTTGTCAACAACAATTAAAATGTTGTTTCCCTGGTAATAAACATTACAGGGAGAAACAAATCAACTTTCATTTATTCTGTCAGAAACTGAAAGGGAAGCGCTATATATTATTCGGTGGATAATCTCTGTGGAGTAAACTAAGCACAATTACATTCTCAATTTTAATTAAAACTCTGGGTACCTTTCAAGTTCTGTTAGGGAGACGTCCTGGGTCTGCTTAGCTGAGGTCTGTGCTGAGAAGTTAATTTGACACATAACATATTTTTCACGAGGTAACTGTCGCAGGAAGCTGTTTGTAAAAGCCGCCTTCCCAGAGCCTTGGGGACCCACAAAAAAGTAACGGTGTATCCTGGAGCAGCAACTTCGGTAGGAAGTACATCTGCATAGTGGTCCCAGAGGTCCTTCCAATAATGTCATTAAGCCTGGAGTATAAAAGCAAAAAAGGAGTTGAAGACACCATTAAAAAATGTTTCATTGTTCAACATGCCCAGAACAACAATAGAATGGAATCATAAAATTATTTCAAATCACAATAAAAAAGTCCGACTACGCTTCAAACCTGTAGAGGATCGAAGGCAACCTGTCAATGATTAATGGCAAACTAGGTCTAGGAAGGGGAGTCGGTGCAAAAGGGAAAGGATTTCAGTTTGCTCTTTAAGAAGAAGGTGTTATAAGCAAGTGGACCAGTTTTGGTATCATTAGTGGTTTGTTTTTACATTGCTTGTCGGGAGGTGGGCTTAATGCTCAGTTGGTTTCTGTGTAGACTATGTTTTTCCTTTATCATAAAGCAACAAGGAATTGGCTGCTATTTCACTTCCTTGGTGATATATCGTCTAGCTCTTCAATTATGTCACAATATTTTGCATTTTAGCTAGGAGGGTTTTTAATCTTTATTCCACACAGTAATGAGAGGAGCAGAGCAAGCTCATTTTCATTTACGTTTGCTGGTGGGGTTTGTGTATACCTGAATACTTTATTTTTAATTCATTTAAAAAATTTTTTTCTGAGCTTTAATTATAATTCTCTTCTATTCTGTGGCTTGTCTCCAATGAACAATTTTTTAAAAAATAAGAAAATCCTTATAACACACGTATAGTCCAGTAAAACTGATTTTCACATTGGCTGTGTCCCAAGACACATCTCATCCTTCATTTTAAGTCTATATCCTTTCAGGAAAGAGGATGTAGTGTCTTTAATATTCAGTCCTCTGGATTCATGGTTTATCATTGTATTGATCAGAGTTTTCAAGTCTTTCAAAGTTGCTTTTCTTTATAATATTGTTCTACATAAGTGTATATATATATATAATATGTAATATATGTGTATGCATATATACATATATGGAATATATGAAACTAAAATTATATTGTGTAGGTAAAAGTGCTAACAAATATACATACACACATTATGTACATTACATATAAAACATTATAACAGATATACATACACATACACACATTATGTACATATATGTCTATTATGATTATTGATCAGAAATAGAGCATTTGAAAAATCCTAGACTTTAGACTCATGAAGGATCTTAGAGATCATCTAGTCCACCTACTTCATTTTACATACAAAGCAATTGAGACCTAGGATAACTGAATAATAATTGAATGGAAAGAGATCTTAGGGTTCACTTAATCCAAAGCTTCTAAAACTGTGGGTTGTGACCCCATATGGTTTTGCATAACTGAATGTGGGGGCTGTGCAATTTTAATTTGTTATCAGTAAATGTTTGATGAGTATACTTATTTTATATACCTGTATCCGCTGGGATCACATAAAAATTTCATTGGCGAAAAGGAATCACTAGTGGAAAAAGTTTAAGAAGCTGTGACTTGGTCCTGCCCTTTCATTTTAGAAAACAAAAAATAAGAGTTTAAGTTATTTGTCTAAGACAATGGAACTTTTAAGAAGCAGAGCCAAAATTCAAAATTCAGGTTTTTTGACCCCAATTCTTTCTGAGGTACTCCTTAAAGTTATAAAAAAAAGACAGGTCAAGGGGCTTACTCGAGGCCACACAGATAATAAGCAGTGTGATGGGGATTCAATCTAACTCAGATCTCATTTCTTTAATTTCACAGCTGCAGGTTTACCATTTCACCTAAGGATGGAGCTTGTAAATGGCAAAACCTGGGAAAGGTCCCAGATCTCCTGACCTTTGAATACATGTTTTCCATTATAGCAAACTAGAGTGTTTCCATTTTATACAAGCTGTTACTTTCCTCTGTATTCTTACATCTTTCCCTCATGTCAATATACTAACACTTTTTGAGCCCAAAAGGGAAATATACATTTTTAATCAAATTGCTTCCTCTCCC
Organism: Antechinus flavipes; assembly: GCF_016432865.1. Taxonomy (NCBI): domain Eukaryota; kingdom Metazoa; phylum Chordata; class Mammalia; order Dasyuromorphia; family Dasyuridae; genus Antechinus; species Antechinus flavipes. The sequence continues at coordinate 271,844,289 of NC_067402.1, read as the reverse complement.
AACTTTTCCAAGGTCTTGAAAGAATACATCTATAAACTTTTAGACTTGTAAAGCTGGAGCTAGAGTCAGATTCCTTTGGGTTAGAATATTTCATTTGATTTTCTCAACATTGTAGGAAGTTAATTCTTACAATCCTTCTCCCTCCCATTTTACATACAAGCAAGCTGAGGCTCAGGGACATTATCTGGCTTGCCCTTGGGTATGCAGCTAATGTCAGAGGGGAAAATTTCAATCCAAGTCTTCTTGATGCCAAGGTGTAGCATTGTATACCATGGCAATTCCTTGATTCCCAAGGTGATTTTGCAAATCCATAGGCAGGTTCACATTGTTCTTTGGCTTTATATCGTATATCATTAAAAGGTATGTAAATTGTCACTCAAAGCCCATTTATATCCTTGGTGGAGGTGAAAAACTCAATGCTTCAAGAAGGGTAAGGGTCAGAGCTGGTGAGAATTTGAGAGATGAGAGATCTTAGACTTCTGGTTTGCAGCTTCAAATAAAGAGACATGGCTTTAGGACTCTGTTCCCAGAAAGTTGGGAAAGACTGTTAGAAGAAGCTAGGATGTTTAATGGCTGGCACCTAAATCATATCCTATAATCAGTTTCCTATACTAGAGATTTCAGGAAATTTCCCTTTTACAGTGAGATCTCTCTCTCTCTCTCATTTCTGTCTGTTTCTCTCTCATCTCTGTCTGCCCCATCTCTATATGTCTCTCATCTCTGTCTGTTTCTGCCTCTCTCTCATATGTCCCTCTTTATCCCTGTCTTTCTGTCTCTCATCTCTGTCTCTCTCTCATTTCTCTCATCTCTGTATATCTCTCTTCTCTGTCTCTGTCTTTGTGTCTCTCTCATCTTTTTTGTTTTTGTCTCTGTCTCCCTCCCTCCCTCTGTCTCTCTCTCTCTCTCTCATCCAATTAATAAGTATTGCAGACTAGATTTGAACTAGGCCTAGTGCTCTAGCCACTGTGCCATCTAGCTATCTCATGTAATGTATAAATTAATGCTTCTAAATTTCCTTCCAATTTTATATTTATAATCCTAAATTATGAAGTTTCTCATATTGGATTTGAATCTTAAGATCATGCCCTTATTTCTCTCTGTTCAAGGAGGAATGAGAACTAGCAAATTTTGTTGGATTATAGTGCTCTGTCCATATAGTCTAAGGGACAGCAAGGTGATAATGTGTGTAGAATGCTGAGCTTAGAGTCAGAAAGATCAAATCCAGCCTCAGACACTTTCTAGCTGTGTAACCCTGGGTAAGTCACTTGACTCTGCTTCAGTTTCCTAATCTGCAAAATGAGCTGGAAAAGGAAATGGCAAACCACTACAGGATCTTTCCCAAGAAAACCCCAAATGGGGTCACAAAGAGTCAGACTCAACAATAAGAATACATCCACTGTCATTGGTTCTATCCATTAGGGCAAGCCGACCAAGTTAATCTCTCTTCTGGTTGACAGCTTTCTTTTCCTGCTTCCTCCTTTATCCCCCAATCTCCCGACCCAGACCACTTCAGAACTTTTTTTTTTAAATGACCTGGATCCGGAGAAGTCTATGATTCCTTCTCAGAATCATGTATTTAAAGAATTGAAGGGAAAGCTAGATTTCCATTATAGGTTAATGAAAATAAATATGTAATTTCTTACCCTTTCATTCCCTAATAGAAGAACCTTTGTTCTAAAAGAATGGAAGAAATATAAGTCAATCAAAATATATATCATTGAAAAGGTCAGAGTGGAAAACTACAATTCCATTGACTCAAGGAAGGATTACAATTCTGATCTCCCTGTCTGGTGATAAATGCTTTACTTGAAGCAGAAAACAGTACACCATCAATCCAACCTGGTGGTTGAAGACAAGCCTAAGTATGAGCTTAATTTACTCAGGATCCAGGGGGATTCAGGGTAAAATTTCATAGTTTCCTCCTTGGGCTGTGGTGATGGCTACTGACCACCTCACTACTAGGTTGGGTGTAATCTTCCCTTGCCTCCAACCCTGGTCCATCTGAAGTTAGCTCAATTCTCTGTTGGCAATCAATATACAGTTTTGAAATGAATTTTTTGTCCCTTAGAAAGGAATTCACTTTGGGTGGAAATTTGACTCCATTTCTGAATAGATACAAAAAAGATGCTTTCAAAAATAAAAATATGAGAAGTTAACCAGAAATCCCTATTGAATGTTAAAGAGATAATAGGTAAGGGTTGAGGTTTAAAATATAATCAGAATGACCTTTTCCTTCAGAAGAAGTTGAATACCTCCTGGATGGTAGGCGTTCTTTGCAATATAAAAGAGTATTTGAAGAAAATCTTCTGCATATGTAAAAAAAATAAAGTCATTGCCCTAGTTCCATTAAGGAATGTAGGAAACTACTGGTCTCTTTCCTTGAATTTGTATAATGAGAGCAAATAGACATCATGGCCATCTGATGCACAGGCCGTGTCAATTTTCGTACTAAAAAAGCCAGGCGATTTCCAGATTATACTGGGAAATCCATTGGTTGGCTGATGTCCACCCCTGAACTGTTGTTATTGTTGTTTTTTGCAAAGATACTAGAATGGTGTGCCATTTCCTTCTTCAGTTTGTGTTACACGTGAGGAAACGGAGGCAAACTAAGTTAAGTGGCTGACCTCAGAATCATACAGCTACTAAGTGTCTGGGGCTCAACTTGACTCAAGTACTCTATCCACTTGCACCACCTTACAAATTTAAAAGACCTGGCCAAATATAAATTTCTTGATGATAATGAACTTTTAATTTCATCCTAATTGGGAAGTCCCAGTGTACTAGTCCCTTCCTATTCTCCTTTTCTATGAGATTATCTTCCATAAACACTATGTATCTTGTATGTACATAGTTATTTCTATTTTACCTTTCCCATTAGAATATAAGCTTCTTGGGAAAGGGACCCAGGCTATTTCCCATGGTGTAAAAATGTTTGTGGCAGCCCTTTTTGTAGTAGCAAGAAATTGGAAATTGAGTGGATGCCCATCAGTTGGGGGATGATTGAATAAGTTATGGTATGTGAATGTTATGGAAAATCAGCAGGATGATTTCTGAGAGACTTACATGAACTGATGCTGAGTGAAATGAGCAGAACCAGGAGATCATTGTACATGATAGCAACAGGATTATATGATGATCAATTCTGATGGACATGGCTCTTTTCAACAATGAGATGCTTCAGACTAGTTCCAATGGTCTTGTGATGGAGAGAGCCATCTACACCCAGAGAGAGGACTGTTGGGACTGAATGTGGATCCCAACATAGTATTTTCACTCTTTTTGTTGTTATTTGCTTGCTTTTTATTTTCTTTCTCATTTTTTCTTTTTTGATCTGATTTTTCTTGTGCAATATAATTGTATAAATATGTATGCATATATTGGATTTAACATATTTTTGCCATGTTTAACATATATTAGATTACTTACCATTTATGGGAGGAGGTGGGGGAAAGGGGAAAAATTGGAACACAAGGTTTTGCAAGGGTTAATGTTGAAAAATTATCCATGCATATGTTTTGAAAATTAAAAGCTTTAATAAAAAAAGAATATAAGCTCCTTAAGAGGAATGATTGTAGCTTTCTTTTTATCCCCTTTCCACTCAGTGCCTGGGGCATTGTAAATATTTAATAAATGCTTACTGACTGGAAGCATCTTCCCAGATTTAGGTTGGCTACTCATCTGTTTCTTTTGCCTTGTTGAATTTTTTGGAGTCATTGAAGGGTCAGTGACTGATCCAAACTCCCACAGTCACTAAGTATGTGGCAGATAGTGACTCCAAGACTGGCTCTTTGTCCACTAGGCCAGGCTATTTCCCATGGTGAACACAATACAATGTTTTCTTTAAAAATAGCAGACAAAGGCTTCAGGTTCCTACTGTGTCCTTCCTTCCCCTATGGTTTCATCAGATGCCATTAGCTTTCCTAACAGGTAAACAGAAATTTCATTGTCAAAGCAGAGGACAAGAAGTGGGGCTGATGATGTTCATTAAACTTTGTTAATCTTCCAAAAGGCTAGTGTAAGTTCCTTGTAATTGGAGGGAAGGCTAACAGCTACATGGAGAGAACATTTCTTGGGAATGTGTTTCCTTTCAGATGACAAAAATATAATTAAAATCTGAACAGTTAAATGAACTGTCAGAAGCACAATTATATCTGTCTCTTCTCTCAGTGCAATTCTGCTGCCCGAAAGGCCAGCCTCAGTTATCTGATCTATATGGTATTTCCAGCGTGGCTGCTCTGTCAGCAAATGGCTTTCTCTAAGTTACTGGCTCCTTTCACATGCAGTTGTTCTGAATGTGGAGTTTGTGAAACACTCTCTGCCTGCCGTGAACTGCTGAGAGCAGATCTTTGGAGAAACAGGCCAATTTGCTCACCAGCTGAACATTCTGAAAAATTATTATTCCGGTTTGTCTCTCTCCAGCCAATTTGAAATTTGATTGAATAATCCTTACTGCCACCGATGCTGATATTTATGTAAAGCTCTTGGACCACGTGGTTTCTTAAGTTGGACACTTAAGCAGGGTTAGGTCTGTGATATATGAACTGGCCTGAGGCAAGAAGCTGGGGAGAGTGGGAAGTGAGAGAGATGGATAGGGAAAGGTGAGGAAAGAAAGAGGAGTTGGAAAAATGAACAAAACTAGAATTTGAAAGGGCATCTAGGTAGGGAATTCATTGAGATTTGGCTCCTATTATGTACCAGATCTTTTGCAGTGGATCCCCTTTTATACAGGGTTGAAGTTGTAATACCTGAAAATTAGGTTACTTTAAGCTTTGCTAGACATTTTATATACATAATCTTATTGAGCCACCTGTGAGGAAGGTGCTATTATTATTCCCATTTTATAGATGGGTAAAATAAGGGTCAGAACAGTAAATGAGTTGATGTTCCATAGTTAATGTTCAATGCATGTAAATTTTATCCTATATTGGATTACTTGCTGTCTAGGGGACGGAGGAAGGAGAGAGGGAGAAAAATTTGGAACACAAGATTTTGCAGAGATGAATGTTGAAAATTATCTTTACATGTATTTTGAAAATGAAAAGCCGTTATTATTAAAATAATATATGGTTTGTACTGAATGTCTTCAGGATTCTACATTCTAAATTCCTAATTCTTCCATGCCACGTAATACTTGTCACCTGTGAAAAGTAATCCTAGGAAACTGAACTAGAAGTAAGGAAAACAAGTTTAAATGCTGAATCAGACATGCACTGAGTATGTATCTAAATCTGGGTCAAGTACCCTCTCTCTGCCTGTTTCCTCATCTGTAAATTGAGAGTACTGGAGTTAATTATCTCTAAAATCTTTTGCTGCTGAAAATTTTTGATCCTATGATTAAAAAAATAACTCCCCATTGTCTAGTAGAATCTTCTTTGGGAGACAAAGCTAAAATGACAGCATCATTTTTCAAGACTCTGTTCAATAAGGTAACCTCATTGGGAACACAGAATCCCCACAGCCCTTGACCAAGGAAATGGTGTGGGAAGGGGTAAGGTGAAACACAAATGTTGCACTGTGAACTTGTATACAGTTGAGAGTTAATGATGCTCACAATGAAGGAATCTTTGGTTTTCCTTTTCAGCAATGAATGAAATACAGGTCCTTAGATGACTAATGGATGAGTTATAATCTTAGCATCTATGCTATGGTTGGACTTTCCAGCCTTCCTGTAAACCCTGCTGCTAAATCCAAGAGACACTGAGACTTGTCATGAGACGAGTAGCTGAAACTTCTTTTATGTGTTGTCTTTCTCTGATAGGGAAGTGAAGGGAAGAGATATCACTAAATACCTACTATGTGCTATGCATGTGCTAATTACTTTACAAATATTAATTCATTGTTGTTGAGGATTTCAGTCATGTCCAACTTTTTGTGATCCCACCTGGAGTTTTCTTGGCAGAGATACTGGAATGGCTGATCATTTCCTTTTCCAGCTCACTTTACAGATGAGTAAACAGAGGCAAACAGGGTTAAATGACTTGCAGACAATGCAATAACTGTAGAGTACAACATTATCCCATATCCAGGGGTCCTCAAACTTTTAAAATAGGGGGCCAGTTCATTGTCCCTCAGACTGGTTGGAGGGCCGGACTATAGTAAAAACAAAAACTTTGTTTTGTGGGCCTTTAAATAAAGAAACTTCATAGCCCTGGGTGAGGGGGATAAATGTCCTCAACTGCTGCATCTGGCCCACAGGCCGTAGTTTGAGGACCCCTGCAGTCTGTGTTTCTTCACAATTGAAGTCAAATCTAGCTGAGGAAGAATGATGATAATGATAATCTTGTATTGTTTTAAAATGGTGAGACTGACCCATATTGATGATGACTCATGAACAGCATGGCTTTATTAAATGGCTTTATGTACTAAAATTAAGAGTTAATTGCAGGGATGACATGTATATATTCAGGTAAATAGAATAGCTGGAGGCACAAGTGAATTCTCTCTGGTGAATTCCATGCTTCTACCATGAATTCTCTCTACTTTGTGACATGAACTGGACCCTCAGATCATACTACTTTGCTTCTGCTTCTCTGCCTGGGCTCAACTTCTGGGGAGAAGATGTCTCGGTTAGGATAAGCTTATCCCATCTAAATTAGCCTCCCTCAACCTTCTCTTTCCTCTGTGTGGAGGGCTGGAGTGCAGAGCACCAAACTCCTCCCAATGCCTTCCTTTATAGAGCTCAGAAGCTGAATTCTTAGATTACTCTTTGCATCTACCGCCCCACCTGATTTCAAGTTCATGGAACAAGATACCCCAGGCAGGGCACGCCAAAATATTCCCCTTTCCTGTATTCTTTTATGTGTTGCCTCTTCCTTTAGACTATAAGCTCATTGAGAGCAAGGGCTATTTCTCTTTTTACTAATTGTATTCCTCTATTACAGTACAATCCCTTGAACATTTTTAGAAACTTATTAAATGTTTATTTATTGGATCATATATATTGGATGAGAACTATCACAAGCTAGTTAAGGCAACCACATATCTTGCTGCCTTTTGTTTTTGTTATTAGCCGCCATTGCCACTGAGGACAAGAGGGGAGGGACAAGTCTTTCTCTTGTCTCGTTGCTAGAAGACTAAGGGAAAAAAATGATGGGAAGAAGTCCCAAGTCCCAAAGAGCACAGAAATATACTTGCCACAAAGACTGGAAAAGGAGAAGGGAAGTTCCTTCAATTGAGTCTCTCCCCTTTTCATCCCTCCTCCAAGACAAAATAGTAATAAATTACATTTGCTGCATATTTGAGTGTTTGGAAAATCATTCTAGGAAAGTGCTAAAGGCATATATCTCTCAGCAACGGCCATATGCATGTCTACTTCCATGGAACTTCACTAGTCTTTTCAGCTTATACTATCATTAAATGATATGAGGAGAAAGATTCAGATTTATCAGAGGCTTTCCCAATCACCCCCTTCCCAATTACACCAAAAATTAGAATACAACAAAATAGAATAAGCTTTGATCTATCCAGAGGATACTTTTTCCATTTCTCTGATGACTCAGAAAGTATTCTTGAATCACAGAATATGATCACAGAATATGCCTTCGGGTCCTTATGACCATCAATCATTCTATGGCAGATCAGATGTAGGAGGTGTAGGCAAGAAGGACTGATTGTGTACTGACCCTGTGACATACTCCAAAAGGCACTTTTATTAATAAATACTGAATCCAGGCTTGTTTACTGGTTACTTGTCTTTTTCTCATAAAAGTAGATATAACTGAAAAAATTCAATTGTTTGAAGTTTCCAATTATTTGGATTTTGGATTAATAGAAGTTTTCACTGTTAAAAGAAAAGACAAGATTTTATTGAAACTATGCTATAAGACAGTGAGTCAAACTGAAGAGAGCAGTGGGCTTAGAGAATGAAAGATATGAATTTGTCTGCTTCAAAGAAAGTACACTAGTTGGTTATGTTGGGCAAATCAGTTATGCTTTTTTACCCTCGGTTTCTGGGAAAAAATGTTCTGGAAAGTAATTTGATATTAGGCTAAGGAAATGAATAAAATCTCTATACCTTTGATCCAGAGCTCCTACTTCTAGAACTATAGAGGTCAATGATGAAAGAACAAACTTTCAAATTCATCAAAATATTTATAGCAGGACTTTTTGTAGAAGCAAAGTGCTTAAAACAAAATGGATTCCCGTGAAATTTGGGGATGGCTATACAGGCTTAGTATATGAATGTAATAAAATACAACTGTGTTGTAAGAAATTTCAAATATGATCAATAGAGAGAAGCCTAGGGAGACTTACATGAATTGATGCAAAAAGAAATCAACAAAAACCAGAAAAAATAACAAACAACATTGCAGCTTCAGTAACAACATAAATAAGTAAAGGAACATCAATGATGGAACAATTAAAAAGGAATGCTAATATACTTTAACATATTTAACAACTGTCATCTAGGGGAGGGGATGCAGGGAAGGAGGGGAAAAGTTAGAATAGAAGTTTTTGCAAGGGTCAATGTTGAAAAATTACCCGTGCGAATGCTTTGTCAATAAAAAGCTATAACAAAAAAGAAGAATTCTAAGAAATCATTTTGATCAAGCTTGACATATATCCTTCCTACCAAAAAATCTACCCACCCCCAAAAGATATGAGAATATACCTTTCTCCTTAGCAGGAGTTAGGGATTGCAGGTACAGAACTCAGTTCAATGCTGGTCTTAGTTAATGTGTTTTGATTATTTGTTTATTTGATTTGTGTTCTTTTTTATCTTATTGTAGAATAACTTTTTTGGGGGAGGACTAAAAGATCTTTTGGAAAATGAATGTTGTATAGAAATAATAATAATGACTAACATTTATATATAATGCTTTAATATCTGAAAAGCGTTCTACATTTTATCTTACATGATCCTCACAACTGTCTGAGATAGATCATCAATTTTACAGTTTTTTACATTTTACAGTTGAGGAAGTTGAGCCCTCAGGCTCAATCTCAGAAGTTAAGTGACTTGTCCAGAATCACAAAACTAATAAGTATTTGAGGCAGGATTTGAATTCAGGTTTTCTTGACTCTAAATCCAGGACTATATCAAATGTGCCACTATATTAAGTTGCCTCTAAAACAAAATATATCAATAAAATTTGAGAGATAGCAGGGTGTAGTGAAGATAGCTAGCCTGTTTTTGACACAATTGGGTAAATCACTTAACCTCTCAGTATTCCATGAATCACCATTACCACCACCACCACCACCAATCCAATAACAATAGCAACAATATAGTTTATAAGTTATACAGAACTTTAAATTTTGAGAAATATTTTACAGGTATTTCATTTGAGTTTCACAAATACTCAGGAAGATATGGGCTATTTTTCTCCCTATTTCACAGATAAGAAAACTGAGGAACATAGAAGGTAAGTGATGTGCCCAAGGTCACACAGCCAGTAAATGTTTGCGGTAACTTCAGGACAATACTTTGCAGAGAAAATAAGAACTTGCTTTGGAGAAAAGGACTTTATCCACTTAGGAGTTTACTCTGCTAGTGAAGCATGGTTTCAATTTCTAAGAATAAAATAAAAAGAAATGAATTATTATGAAATTTTTAGATGTTGATAATTTCTTTGATATAGTATGGACTCTGAGAAATTGATTAGAATTAGAAATCTGGAATTAGAAGAAGGGAAATCTATTTTTAATTCCTTTGTCATTTATTATCTGTTTGGCTATGAGAAATCCACTTGGAATTCAGTTTCCTTATTTGTTAAAAATAAGTCAATTGAACTAGATGAAATCTAAGTGTCCTTCTAGCTCTGAATCTATGATTTTATGATTATATTGTTCTCTCCCAATTATAATAAAATTTGATTAAAATCACAGTTAGAAGTCTCTTATTTATTAATCAAATTTACTAAGTTCTCCTCTCCCAATTTTAGGGAATGCAAAGACAGAAACAAAACATTCTTTTTCTTCAAAGAACCTATAATCTGTTAAGGAGAAACAAATATTATTGTTATTCAGTAATGTTAGATTCTTTATGACCTCATGATGTAGGGTTTTCTTGCTAAAGATACTCCACAGGTTTACCATTTCCTTTTCCAGTGGATTAAGGTAATGAGAGGTTAAAAGACTTGCCCAGAGTTACATAGCTGGTGCCTGAGGCTAGATTTCAACTTAGGACTTACTGACTCTATTCCCAGAATTCTACCCATTGAGCCATCTAGACGCCTTATGCACACAAGTTAATATACATATGTACAAAACCAATGAAATGTGATTTTTGTGAGGAGTATTAGCAGCACATCATGTTTTCTGAATTGAAACTCCACTGTTTAATCTACTCTGACCACATGCTTTATAGCAATTTCCTAGAACCTATGCTATAAAATAGCAAATTTTTGTTCATCTAGTCAAGAGATGATCAGGGACTGAACTAGGCTATGTTTAGTAGAGAGAAGGGAACAGATGTTAAAAGTATTGTGGAAATCCAATTGGTAGGATAATCAGGTAACTGATTATCTATGCTTTGGAGAGACAGGGAGTGGTAATTTAGATCTTTGAAATGTATATATTCTAGGCTAAGATACAAAAAAAAAAGGAAAAGAAGAAAAGAAAAAGCAAGGAAAGGGATAGTGAGTAGGAAAGAAATAAAAGAGAAAGGAAGTGAGAGGAGTGAAATGGAGAGGAGAAAACTGGAAAGGGAATGAGGAGGGATGGAGAAAGAGACAACAAAGGGAAGGAGGGGAGAAAAAGGGGAGATGAAAAGAGGGGGTGGAAAGGAAGGAATGGAAGAGAAGAGAAGGGAAAGAAAGGGAAAATAAAGTGAAAAGAGGAAGAAAGGAAGGAATTGAGAAGAGAGGAGAAAAGGGAAAAGTAAAGTAAAAAAGAAGGGAAGAGAATAGGAGAAGAAAAAGAGAGGGAAGGGAAAAATAGAGTGAAAAAGTGGAAGAAGGGAAGGACATAGGAGAAAAGAGAAGATAAAGGAAGGAGAGGGAAGGAAAAAGATCCAGGGAAAGGATTGGAAATACAGAAGAGAATACAGCAAGGAAGAAAATAAGAAGAAGAAAAGGAGAAGGAAACATGGACAATTTCTACTCAGTTGTGCTTTGTAAATTGTGGTCATGGTTTTTCATGTAGCTGGAAGTGATAAAGGTGAGCTGGAGCTATTGGACACATATATCTGGGTACTGACTTCTTGAGCTTCACTATGTCAACATTTCAAATCTATATGTGTGGTATTCAAAATGTGGGAACTCTATTTACCATGGCAGATTGAATTTCCACTGACCATGTAGTAGGAAATCTTAGTAAGTTGTCTGATGCTGAGAAAAATAAAGTGATTCTTCATGGTCATGTAGCTAGGGAATGTCAAAGGTGAGATTTGAAAAACAAGTATTGCTATAGATTCTGGGTAATTACCCATTAGACTTTCCTCTCCACTCATGATAGTCACAGCCCAACTATCTGTGAAGTAAGTGGTACAATAGATATAGAGCATCACCTGGAGTCAGAAAGATGTGAGTTCAAAACCTTCCTAAAAAACTTTCTAACTCTGTGAGGCAAGGTAAATTACTTAACCTCTCCCAATCTTACTTTTATCTCAGAGGTCTCAAGGAAGTATGAGGTTGCATGATATAGTGGTTAGAAAGTTGGCTTTCAAGTCAAGAAAACCAAAATTCATGTCCTTCCTCTGATACCCACTACTTGTATAACTTTTGGGAAAGTTGTTTAATATCTCACTACTCCAAGTAACTTGCTAAGATTATAAACTGGAGAGAGGTGATGGTCTGCAATGGTAAAGAGAGTTCCCTCACCTGGGAGTTCCCCAAACACATGAACTCACAGGATCATTTTCAGGCTCTATTTATTTTAGGGGTATAAGGTTAAATTCTGTGTTCTGAAGCAAAAATTCTGGTAAGCCTTCCTGACCCATTGTTACTCAGAGAAGAAAAGATGCTAACCACCCGAGGCAGGAGCTACTTGGAAGTAATTTACTTTTTCAAAGAGAAAAGAGAAGCAACTGGCCAAGAATTGCTTATCCTCTACCATTTAATTACTCCCCTTAATGCCCAACTTGATAAGTTACTTATCCTAAGCAAGTTAGATGTCTTAGCTATGTCAAAGGACATCCCAGGGTTCCTAGAAGAGAGAGAGAGAGAGAGAGAGAGAGAGAGAGAGAGAGAGAGAGAGAGAGATACAGAGACAGACAGGGAGACAGACAGAAATAAACAGAGAGACAGAGAGAGAAGGACAGAGGGACAGAGAAAGTTTAAGAATCACTAAAGTAAGCCACCCTTACTGTATTTACATATATATCCAGTTAATTAAACCTTAGGGAAGTGAATGCATGCATGGGGAGCAGTGACAGATGGAGAGGAGTAGAGATCCATTTATTTTTCAAATATCAAAGGAGACAGATCCACTTCTGGAATTCTTGCTTGAGAGACTAGAGGACAGGTAAGCTTATTTTTTAGGATATTTAAGTCCACAAAATCCCTCTTAAATTACTCTGAGATATACCATAGAAGCTATTTTGTATCATAGGCTCAACCAATGAACCAACTAACAAATATTTATTAAACTGCTCAGGAATGCAAGACTCTGAGTGGAGGCAGTAGGAATGGGGATGAGACTTTTTTCGCTATTGCCAAAGTCTAATTTGGGGTATTATTATCAGTCTTGGGATGATGAGAGGCCCATTGACCATAAATATGAATCCTTTCTGTGTCCATTAATGCATAAACAAAATCTGGTCAATGTGATGTGGGCCCATTGGTCCTTAATGTCCCTTAGGTTGAAGTCTAATCAATAGTACCATTGCTACTGGGAAAAACATTCCAATGAGCTCTCCTATGTCTCTACTCTCATCTCTCAGTCCCAAATCAAAACGCCTTGCCCTGGCTACCACTTTTCTACATGTCCTGCCTTCTCTATTAGACCATAATTCTAATCAAGCCAGTTGATAAATGGTCAAGAAATATGAACAGACAATTTTCAGATGATGAAATTGAAACTATTTCCACTCATATGAAAGAGTGTTCCAAATCACTATTGATCAGAGAAATGCAAATTAAGACAACTCTGAGATATCACTACACACCTGTCAGATTGGCTAAGATGACAGGAAAAAATAATGATGAATGTTGGAGGGGATGCGGGAAAACGGGGACACTGATGCATTGTTGGTGGAGTTGTGAATGAATCCAACCATTCTGGAGAGTGATCAGAATTATGCCCCATAAGTTATCAGTGCTACTACTGGGTTCATACCCTAAAGAAATACTAAAGAAGGGAAAGGGACCTGTATGTGCCAAAATGTTTGTGGCAGCCCTGTTTGTAGTGGCTAGAAACTGGAAAATGAATGGATGCCCATCAATTGGAGAATGGCTGGGTAAATTGTGGTATATGAATGTTATGGAATATGATTGTTCTGTAAGAAATGACCAGCAGGATGAATACAGAGAAGCTTGGAGAGACATACATGAATTGATGCTGAGTGAAATGAGCAGAACTAGGAGATCATTATATACTTCCACAAGGATACTGTATGAGGATATATTCTGATGGAAGTGGATTTCTCAACAAAGAGAAGATCTAACTCAGTTTCAACTGATCAATGAGGGACAGAAGCAGCTACACCTAAAGAAAGAACACTGGGAAATGAATGTAAACTGTTTGCATTTTTGTCTTTCTTCCCAGGTTATTTTTACCTTCTGAATCCAATTCTCCCTGTGCAACAAGAGAACTGTTCGGTTCTGCACACATATATTGTATCTAGGATATACTGTGACGTATTTAACATGTAAAGGACTACTTGCCATCTGGGGTAGGGGGTGGAGGGAGGGAGGGGACAAATCAGAACAGAAGTGAATGCAAGGGATAACATTGTAAAAATTAGCCAGGCATAGGTTCTGTCAATAAAAAGTTATAATTATTAAAAAAAAATTTAAAAAGAACATAATTCTAGATCTGGGAAGGAGCCTCAGAGGCCATCTAGTCCAACATCTCCCCCTTGTTCCTGGTTTTTAATGGAAGAAAAGAGGTGAAATGAAGACCCAGAGCCAAGATCACACAGTTAAGACTCAGAGAGGAGGGATTTTGAGCTTCAGATCTTACAGTAGTCTCTTTCCTCTGAGCCATATGCATTTAGCATATCCTTGGCACATGGGAAGTAACTAATTAGTGCTTCATTCATTCATTCATTTCACTTGGAGCAGCATATTCTGGGAATGGGAAATGCAGGGAGTCTGGAATTGATCTGTCTGGGACTTTTTTTTTATTATTATTAATTGGGTTGCTGAGAAGAGCTTAAAAAATCTAGATTGCTTTACAGTAACCATGCCGGAGATGGATACACGGGAAGGAGCTCGGTGGAAACATACCTGAGAGGAGAAGAGGCAAGAGGGAAGGGAAAAAGAGGAGAAGTGAAGAGAGAAGAGACGAGAAGAGTAAAGGAGGGAAGGAGAAGCAAGAAAGAGGAGCTTTTCTGAAGTACATAATAAAATAGCTTTGTCCAGCATCACACAGCCAATATTTGTTAGAAGCAGTCCTGAAATCCTGGTCTTTCCAACAGCAGATCTCTATTATATAATACCACCTCTCATTGTATTATACATACATGCACAAACACCTATATAGGACAGCTAGGTAGTATAGTCTTCAGTTTCTGAACTGTGGTTCACAATCCTGAATGGGGTCTCATAACTGAATATGGGGGTCATGAAATTATGATTTATTATCAGTAAAAGTTTGATTTGAATACCTATTTAAATATATGTATGTGAGACGTCATGTAAAAACTTTTGGATAAAAAGGGGTTGTGAATGGGAAAAAAAAGTGTAAGAAGCTATGGGTTAATAGAACACTGGGCTTGGGATCAAGAAGACTTCTTCCTGTGTTCAAATCTGACCTCAAACACTTAGTAGTTTAATGTTCCCTAGGTTTTCAGCTCTGTTATTGTAATCTAATAAATATTACCACTGCTTCTGGGAAAAAGTCACTTAGTTCTCTTTGACTTGATTTCCTCATCTGCAAAATGAGTTGGAGAAGAAAATGGTAAATGCTAAAAAAAAATCTCAAATTGGGTCATGAAGAATCAGATGTGACTGAAATGGTTGACATGTCATAGACATATTTGCATGTAAAGATATATGTATGTGTGAAGATCCAATTGGAGTGCAGTGGAGATACAAAGAAGTACAAGAAATGGGTTCCCTGACTTCTAGGAGTTTATAATTTAGTTGGAAACATGTGAAAAGTCTAAATAGCAATAAAAGAGATAAATAATAATTTGATACAACTATAAAAACAACAGACATCTATCAGGAATCAATTTTGTATGGAACTATGGGAGAAACAAGTTTGATAAGACATGATGCCCACTCTCAAAAAGTATATTCAAATTCACAAAGTAATTTGTAATAGTTTTGGATATTCCTATCCAGGATCAAAATTATGACCCAAGCTCGTCTGTTTTTCTTGTCAGGCTCTTGTCTATGTTCTTGAATTTTGACCCAACATGCTTCTTTCCTTCCTCCTTTTCTCCTGGCATTCTACTAATTATCGCTAGTACCCAGGTTGTTTATTGCTAAGACATGATGCCCACTCTCAAAAAGTATATTCAAATTCACAAAGTAATTTGTAATAGTTTTGGATATTCCTATCCAGGATCAAAATTATGACCCAAGCTCGTCTGTTTTTCTTGTCAGGCTCTTGTCTATGTTCTTGAATTTTGACCCAACATGCTTCTTTCCTTCCTCCTTTTCTCCTGGCATTCTACTAATTATCGCTAGTACCCAGGTTGTTTATTGCTACTCTTGCTTTTAATCAGTCTTTTTGGCCCATCCATTTCTTGCATAAACTCCTTTTTCTATACTTTCTTTGTGTTAATTCTTACTAGTGATATCTTTGGTCAGCAATTGTGCCTTTTGTCAGCCCTCTGGGTGAGTCTCAGTCTATAAAAGACAATAGAAGAGTGATTATAAGAAGTTACAAGACTAAGAAGCCAACAACTGATGGGGAAAAGTATAGGAATTCAGAGGAGCTGATGTGTGCAATTCAGGAAAGGTTTCTGGGGAAGGGGAATGAATGAGCAAAAAAGATTGCCTGGTCACATCAGGAGAAATCGAAGGTAATTGATCGATATATATTTGCCCAGACGATATCTTTCTGATGCCAGGAGAAAGCAAGAAAGAGTGCCCACTTGTTGGGGGGGCCCTTTGTGTAAAGCTTGTAATGAATCATAGAGAACTCTGTGTGTATATGTGTTCATCCATGTCATAGGATCATAGATCAGAGCTGGAAGGGACCTTAGAAATAATAAGAAAACTGAGGCCCAGAAGCAGATAGTTGGCACTGTGGATAGAGCACCAGCTCTGAAATCAGGAGTTCAAATCTGGAATCATACATTTAACACTTCCAAGCTGTGTGATCTTGGGCAAATCACTTAATCCCAATTGCCTCAGCAAAAAGAAAAAATGAAAAAAAAAAAAGAAAATTAAGGCCCAGAGAGATTAAATAATAATAGTAACTAATATTTAAACAGCATTTCAAAGTGCATGCTATCTCTCTCTTTTTTTTATTAAAACTTTTTCTTTTTCTTTTTCTTTCTTTTTTTTCTTTTTTTTCTTTTTTTTTTTTAAAAAATTCAGGTCTTTATGATGGCTAGTCTAGCATCTTTATTCTTTATACTATACTATCTCTAATTGGGAATCATTGCCATAGATTAGAAATAATTGATATTTGACAGAATGGATAGAAAGTGGCATGGGATTCAGTTTGTAAGTTTCAAGTCTTCTTTATGTCACATACTGACTGCGTGATCCTGGGCAAGTCACAGTCATTCAGTTCTCATAGGAATTTCTGGGAGACTTTAATTGCAAAGAAGGAGTGGACCTCCATTGGTAAAGGTATTTGCTTCGTTTGGGAGTTCATTATGCCAAAAAACTACAAGTTCATTTGATCTTACTCACAAATTGATTTCCCTGAGTTATTTTATTTTTTAAAAATAACATTTTTTCTTCCTTCCATTTTAAACATTCATTGGTTGAATATTGAGAGAATCTAGCTTTCCCCAAATCCTCTTTGCTTTCTAGCCCAGAAATGTGCCATCTATTCTAGAAACTAAACTATTTAAGTTCCAATTTCTGATAAGGGCACACTATTTCCCCCAGTACCAATCACTCTTTAACTTCAATGCCAAAGAAGGCATTTATTTGTCAGACTATAGTTAAGACCAGGTTTTCCCAAATAGGTCATTTAGCACCTTTTCTCCTGGGTAAATCTGTCCCTTGCCCCGCATCATTCTAAGGAAGCATGAGGAATATACAAGTAATGAGGTGGGTGGGATATCATGTCAATCGTGTTCTTAAAAATACTAGAGAAGATTTCTGACTTTGTTCCAAAAGGCATGTCTTATACTGAGAAATCACAAATGTCTAATCCATAGCCTACTCATTTAAATTTAAACTCATCTTTTTAGGTTCCAAGGATTATAAATTTAGAGTTGGAAAAGGCTTTTGAGGATATCTATTCCAACACCTTCATTTGTAGATGGGGAAACTGAGGCCCAGAGAAGTTGATTGACTTGTTCAAAGGTGATAATACACCTACTGGATTATAGAGCAGGGAGTTTAACCAAATTCCTTTGTCTGAGTACAAAAAGCCCTTTGTCAAGGGAAAGAGGAAAAGTAGCCCTAATGGGCAGCTCTTAGTGACTCTTTAAAACAAGGAAATTTTCCATCAACTGGGGTGATTAATATGCTTTTTCAAGCAAGTAAAAAATACTTAATACCTTTTTGAGAATTTGTAAAAAAAAAAAAAAAAACCTCCAGGAAAATTCTACCTGTAGCACATAGAAAAATAGTAATTTCATGAAAATCAGGTCTTTTCTTTTCCATCTGTAAAGACAATGCTTTTAGTGTTTCTAGTCTAGGGTTGAGTTTGTGTTAATCTAGGTACATTCTTTGATCTAGTATCCCAGGTGACCCCTCCTATTGGTGTCATGGTATGGAGTGTTATCTCTGGAAACAGAACAGCCTAGAGTGAGGTGGCTCACACTGAGTCCGTGTTCTACCATATACTTAAATGGCCATATATGTTATTGACACAACGAGGGAAAACATTCTGATTGTGCTTATGCTTTAATTTTACCTTCAATCCATTCTGTATTTATCTTTTTATATTCTCACTTTATATATGAGTTGTCTCTATTAGATTGCAAGTACATACTAAGTGTTTAATAAATGTTTATTGACTGGTTGAGCTGAATTGTAATCTTTTCAAAAGTATTAATATTTGTGCTAGATGATACCTATTTTAATCTTAGAGTGCCTTCCACAGAGATGAATTATGCTATAGCAAAACAGTTTCTATCTTTGGACTCGGAGTTTTTAGATTTGAATGTAAAACTCACATTTTCTTATACAAAGGAAACTGTAACTTTCAATGGCAGAAATCTCTCAAAAGTGGAAAGTTCACTCAAAAATTAAGACCGAAGTTCTAGCTAGCTTTTATTACAGTCTTTTTTCACTGTCACAATGGAACCTATAGGCTATTTGGACCACTCAAGAAATGACCAAGATACTCAGTTTTATAATAGCCTTTTTTCTGTGTGTGGGAAAATAAAATGGAGTTTGTTACTCCTTAATATAGATTCACAGCCATGAGCTGCCTTGTGGTAGAGTTAGTCTGTGCTCTTCAGTTACTGAATGTACCAGTCCTTGTTTGGAAGGCGTATAAGAGGTCTCTATGTACCAGTTTTATAGACAGCACCCAATAAATACACTCAGATTATTTTTTGGAGGAAACTATTATTTAACTCTTCAGAGTGGAGAATAAATCATTGTTAAAAATGACAAAAATAAAGGCACTCA
Organism: Antechinus flavipes; assembly: GCF_016432865.1. Classification (NCBI taxonomy): domain Eukaryota; kingdom Metazoa; phylum Chordata; class Mammalia; order Dasyuromorphia; family Dasyuridae; genus Antechinus; species Antechinus flavipes. The sequence goes on along the minus strand of NC_067402.1, from coordinate 271,825,468 downwards.
CTTTGAAAAAGCATTTGATAGTTAAAGAATTCAGCTACCATGACTCCCAATTGTAAACATATATAAGAAAGGATGGATAGAAAATATTTATTTGATTCAGACCAGTTCCAATGATCTTGGGATGAAGAGAGCCATCTACACCCAGAGAGAAGACTGTGGGAACTGAGTGTGGATTACAACATAGCATTTTCACTTTTTTGATTGTTGTTTGCTTGTATTTTATTTTCTTTCTCAATTTTTCCTTTTTGATTTGATTTTTCTTGTGCAGCAAGATAATTATATAAATATGTATGCATATATTGGATTTACATATATTTTATCATATTTAACATATATTGGATTGCTTGCTATCTAGGGTAGGGAATGGGGAGAAGGGGGGAAATGGGAACACAAGGTTTTGCAAGGGTTAATGTTGAAAAATTATCCATGCATATCTTTTGAAAATTAAAAAGCTTTAACAAAAAAGGAAATATCTATTGTCCAGATTATAGTAGTAACTTGGGCAGCTATGCCAGTTATCAGAGACTAATCCATTGGATTCATCTGCTAGTATCTAAATATACTTCGGAAAGGCAGGTATTACTGATAGGAAATGATGGAAATTTTTTTAGTTACTTGTAGAGAGTGTAATATATTTGTAGTCTCTTCTGTCAAGCATCAGCACATATTAAAACCCAATCTATATTCATTAAGTAAGTTTCCTACTCAGGGCTTTGCTACATGTAGCAATTCTTCCCAAGTTCCTTCTGGTTTTTAGCATTCAAACACCCATGAATAATCATTGGCTAGTGATCATCAGATTTGACAAGCCTTGAAAAGGTCTCTGTCATATTCTGGAAACAAACTCCTAGAGGACAGCATAACTACCTATTCTTTATGTCAGATATCTTCGTCAGTCCCAAGTAAGAACTTAGTGTGTTCTTAGTTTGATGGTGACCCTACTAGAAGAGACAATAGAAAAGCCAAAGCTGTGATTCTCATATTTTTTCATCTCTTAAAAATTATTGAGAATTTCAAAGAGCTTTTGTTTATGTAATATTTACCTGATTAGAAATTAAAACTGGATGAATTTTTAAAAATCATATTTATTTAAAAATAACAAACCTACTACATGTTAGCAAAGTATAAATCTACTACATAGTAGCAAAATATCCTTTATAAAAATCAGAAATTGATAAAAATGGCTTTATTTCATATGTTGGCAAATATCTTTAACATCTGGCTTAAGACAAGACAAAGGATACAAAAGTAAGAACAGATCATTTTCTTTCATTGAGGAATTCGCACTCTATTTGGAGAAACAACACATATACATAGTGGTAAATATTAGCTTTTTAAAGATTACTTATGTAATTTCATTGTTCATTAGTGTGGAAACTTCTTTACAGATGCAGATTGGCACTGTTTTGTGATTTCTATTTTCAGAGAGTTCCCTGGGGAGGGAGAGCACTGAGATTTGAGGTGACGGGCCAAATGTCAGTCTGGCAGTATATGTCACGTCCTGTCTCTGGGACCAATTCTATGTCTTACCCCACACAACCTCTCAGATAGAAAACATATACAAAGCAAATGAGAAATAATTTGGACTTTTGAGGGGAGTACCTAACTAGCAAATAGGATGATCAGAAAAGATCTCATGTAGGAAGTCTTGAAAGAATGGAAATGATTCAATGGAAAATGAGGAAAACAAATGCAAAGATGCACAAGGAGATCTTAGGTAAAACAACAGTAGAATGTGACCAAAAAAAAGTTCTGAACTTTTGGCATCATATAATAGATTTCAGGCTTTTCTCAGGAAGAATATAGTTTGATTTTCTGAGGCAGAAGAAGCTTCACATGAGTTGTAAATTGAGAAGGAGGTACAGGTGCCAGTGGAGGAGATGGCAGTTGGTGTGTTTCATTTGAAGGACACTAAAAAAGCCATATTTTGACCCAGCACAAAGAATAGAGAGATGTGTGATAGTCAGTGTACAGAATGTGATAGGTATAACAAAACTAATGCTCACCACTTTGTGTCACTTATGAGTGTACAAATGATAGCACCAGAAAGAACGTGGGAAGCATTCTTACTTAAAGCAAAACTTTGGACAAGAAACTGAACACCTAAGAGATGTAGGTTCTTTAAAGAAGAAGCTACAGATAAGAGGATTTAGAAAATGAACACATCATATTAGAAAACATGATCTGGATCAATGAATCATAAACTAAATTTAAATGAGTTGGGCTATTATTTAGGGATGAAAAAACTCATAACAATGGATGAGAAACAATATATTTTATTTTTTCCCCTGTGGTATGTTGTATTAAAATTTCAAAGTTAATTCTATGCTATTTTATACACTTTCTTTTGACACTGGTACCAATTTTGCTGTAAAACAATGCTGCTTTTTTCATTTTAAATATTTTAGTAGTGATAATGCAACTTACAAAGCAATATATTTTGGATACATTTTCAGAATTGCGCTGCTGTAAACTTTTTTTTTTTGTTAGATTTGCTTAAGAGTTCTATGAACAAACTGCCATTTTTGTCTGGAAAGAAAAGAATTCAGTTTGTTTTCAGCTGTTAGGGTAAATTTTTGTGGTAAAAGAAAAGCTACTCAGTCATTGTTATAATCTTCATTCATAATGAGATTTTGAGATAGTCTAATGTATTGCAGTAAATAGATAATTTTGAGATTTAGGTTCATAAGAGGTTGATTTGTTCCCTTTTCCTAAAAAAATTGCCTTTCCAAACTGTCACATGCTAGGTATTATACTTGTAATTTTAAAATGGATAATTCATTCTGGATCAAGATGTTGATGTAAATCAGGCTGTTACATGTTGCAGTACATGTATATTATAAATTATCATGTATTTAAAAAACATATGTTTGATGATAGACTTGTGAAAGTGATGAAAACTTTAGAATGAAAATAAAGGGAGTTGGGATAAAATTTCCTGTACTTTTCTACTATGGAACTTATAAAAAGGAAAGTGATAAGAAGTAAGAATCTTAAACAAAAAGGTTAATTTTGGTTCCTGGCAAAATTCTAATTTGCTGTGAAAGACATGGTTTACCATGGTTTTAGAAAGAGAAGCAGTGATCCCTAAGAGATGATATGACTTAATCATAATAAGGCATGGAATGATTTCTCTTTTTGATACTAGACTAGGAGATGAGAGTATTGCCCTACTTGCATTTTATCATTGCATTTGAGAAATTCTCTCATGCTATCTTTGTAGACAAGGTGAAGAGATGTGGGCTAAGTGACAGACTAATTAGATGGATTCAGGTTTCAATGGCTGGAAGGAAAGGTTAACCAAGGGGATTAGAATGCTCCAGGGAGCTGTTCTTGGTTCTGAACTGTTAAAACTTTTTATCAATGATTTTGAAATAGGCATGAGTGACGTGTTTATCAGCTTTACAAGTATTATACAGCTGTAAAAGGGATGATGACAGAGTCACTAACCCCAAAAATCTACATGGCAAAAAAGATGGGCTGACTCTACCTAGATGACATATAATAATAAATATAGTCTTATTCAGAAGATTAAGAAAATGTGTAAGTATAAAATCAATCAATTAATCAGTCCACCAGCAAGCATTTATTAAGCAATTACTATATAATCAGGACTGTGATATGTTCTGTGGATACAAATCAACTAATCAATCTACAGGAATTTAAGTATCTTTTATACAAGACATACAAAGCAGAAGCAAGTAACCTTATATTGGGAGGCACCAGCAGCTATTATGAGACCAGCATGAGAATTTTAAAAAAATTCTACTTGGAATAGACAAGACTAACCCACATCTGTAAAATGAGATTGGACAAACTGATTCAACAATCCAGCAAGTATTTATTAAACTACTACAATATGCTATGTGGCAATTACTTTGCTTGCGGCTAGGGAATATAAAGACAAAAATGAAACTATTTCTTTTCTCTAGGACCTTTTATTCTGTTGTTTCAGGAGGGGGAGAGGTGATATGACTACACAGGTTTGTGTGAAACAGATTGAGGTGCTGTATTAGATTTCAGTTAAATAAAATACCATGGACCAGCCAAAAAGAAAAAGGAGCAGAATACAGAATGGGTGAGGCAATTATTTCAATGTGTTCAATCATTGTTCCAGATCATGATTCATTGTTTTTGTGTAGGGAGGTTCTCTCCCTTAGCCTCTGTTAATTGCCTTTAATCTCATTAGCATGTCTGGCTCATAGAGTATGAGAATTTGTTTCATGCCCCAAACTTGCAAGGTTTCTGCTACGAGGGTGGGTCTATTTAGTTTTCTTCTAGTCTCCCAAGTGGAATACAACTTCTTGCTTCATTTTTGTCTTTTTTTCCCTAGTGCCTGGCATAGGGCCTTGCACACAGTAGGCATTTAAATCGATATTTATTGCTTGATTTGGTACTTCAACTCCACTGGGTGACAACCCAACAATATTACAACTATATTGAATTGGATTAAACCCTAAATTAGATGGTTCAAGAAGCATTTGAAGACTTCAAAGAAACAAAGGGAGACATAAGAAATGAGTGGATTTAACTGTCTTGTGGAGATACAGCAAAGTGACCTCTCTTCAGGTTCTTCCACAGGTGGATACACACCAGAAGTTGTTCAGACAGTGCCAAACCAAGTTGAAATATAAAATGTTTAAGTAATAGTCCTACAAATTCTTTTATGTTATAAGATTTAAACATTCACCTTCCAATAGAATACAATAGTAGTTGCACTGTATTGAGCTATTAAATCTTGTTTTAATTTTATTTCACTTAAGGTTTGGTATCTCTAGCATCTAAGACAGTAACATATTACATGCCTAATAAACAGTGATTGATTGACACAGCAGAGGAAGGAAAAGATATTGCCAACTCCAACTCCATTTTCTGCCAAAAAATTCTGTCTCCAGTTGAGAAAGTGTAGGAAACAAATCGGCATTTTGTTGAAACACACTGTTCTCTCATATAGTGTTCTATTTTAATCTCCTTAGCCAATGGGGTCCTGTGTGACCCTCAGGTTTAATGACTCAGCTCATTCTGGCTTGAACCATACATAGACGTTCTGTTTTTTCTATAAGATAAAGACTGGAACCATACTCTATTAGTCTGGCTAAATTTCCTCTTCTGGATTCTGTTAATTATGCTTGGAATCCAATATGGCACCCTACTTTTCAAGGAACTCAAACTTTGCAAAATATAATTTAAAGAATGTTCACAAGTAATCAATGAAAGCACTTTCATTAAGCATTGTGAAAGTACTGGGAATCAACTAAAGAAAGAAAGATTGTTTCTACTCTCCACCCCCACAAAAGCTTATATTTCTTAAATCTACTTCTCTAGTCTATAGTCATCTCAAACTGAATATCCTGTAGACATCTTAAATTCAATATCTCCCAAGTTTAACTCATTATCTCTCCCCTTGACCCTGACAACCTTTCCCTATTTCCTAACATCAAGGCACCATCAACTTCCTCTCATTTTTTTCAACTCCTCATGTTCAATTTATTGTCAAGTTCTATTGATTCTTCCTTTCTATCATCTCTTGCATATACTCCCTCTTTTCTTCTGACATTATCACTATCTGGTATAGTTCCTCATCACCTCATGACTGATTTATTGCAATGATTGTTTGGATAGTCTCTCCACATTAAGTCTCTTCTCATTCCAGGTCATTCTATTCACAACTGTCAAATCTATCATCCTAAAATACACATCTGACCATTTTACCTAGCGAGATGAATTGAATTCTAGTGGCTCCCTATTTTCTTCAGGATCAAATATAAAAATTGTCTGTTTTATAAGCCAAACATCCCTTCCCTTCAGTCCTCTTAAACCTTATGTCCTCTCAAGTATTTTGTTATTCAACTACTTGCTGTGTTCCTTGCACAAGATATCTCTTCAAACTCTGGACATTTCATTGGTTGCCTTTCATATATAAGTTTCTCTCCCTACTGATCTTCACATCCTGACTTCCCTAGCTTCCTTCAAGTTTCACTCCCATCTTCTACAAAAAGATTATATTTCCTAATTTGATTTGGGACTTCAACTCCACTGGGTGACAACCCAACAATGTTACAACTATATTGAATTGGATTAAGCCCTAAATTAGATGGTTCAAGAAGCATTTGAAGACTTCAAAGAAACAAAGGGAGACATAAGAAATGAATGGATTTAATTGACTTGTGGAGATACAGCAAAGTGAGCTCTCTTTATATTCTTCCACAGGTGGATACATACCAGAAGTTGTTCAGACAGTGCCTCTCCCCTTCAATGCAAATCTTCTCCTTTGTTGGTTATTTTCAATTTATTAGGCATGTATCTTGTTTGTACACAGTTATTTGAATGTTGTCTTTCCCAAGTGAGCTCCTAGAAAGTGGGAATTTTTAAATATTTTATTTTCAGATTCACAGTCTTTTCTTCCCTTATCTCCCCCAACTGAGAAAACAAAACAAAACCAATCCTCAAATTCATTACAAATTCCTGTGTTGGCCATATCAAAACAAAAAGTCTCATTCTGCACTCAAACTCTTGTTTACCTTTACTTATATTTCCAATGTTTAGGACAATTCCTGGCACAAAATAATCATTTAATAAAGGCTTGATGATTTACTATCAAAACAACCATATCTGATAACGTCACATTTTTCTCCCTTTTTACTCCATCTTCACGGAGTAGAAAGAACTGTTTTTTATCATCAGTTTTCTAGGACAAAAATTAGTCATTACAATTAATCTGCAGTCAATTGCATTTTAGTATTATTTTTGTTTACATCATCATAATTATTTTATTCATATATGCATATATGTTTTGTCCTATTTTCTTGTTCTCTCTCAGTTCTTATGTTTTCCCAATTTTCTGTGAATTTTCCATATTGTTTCTTACAATAGAAGATCGCCTATCACAATTTACAAAAATTCCTTCTACATTTGATGAACATCCACATTTTTTCCAGACACACAGACACAGATACACACACATACACAAACACACACACACACAAAACACACAATACTATCATGAAGAACTTGGAATATTTTAGGATCTTTCTGTCTTTGAATTCTCTAGGATATGTGGCTAGTAGTAGGATTGCTATGTCAAAGGAGATGAATTGTTTCGTTACTTTGCTTATATGATTGCAAATTATTTGACAGGATAATTGGCTTTCCAGTTAAACAACAGTGTATTAGCGTGCCTGTCTTCCTTGATCTCACCTGACACTGCCCATTCTCATCTTTTTAAAATTTGTGACAAGATGGCGGATGTGAGGTCAAATGTCAGTATTGTTTCAGTGTGGATTTCTCTTATTAGTGACTTGGAGCATTTCTTTATATGAGAGGCAGCCTGGGATAGTCATTAGAGTTCTGCAGCTAGAGTCTGAGAGATTGCAATTTGTGATCTTATCTCATATATTTCCTGGTTTTGTGACTCTGGGCAAGTCATTTAACCTCTCAGCCTCAATTTCCTCATCTGTAGAAGAGGGGCGAAAATAGAAGCTACCTCATAGGAGTGCTATAAGGATCAAATAAGATTCTCAATATAAGGGATTTTATAAATTTTAAATTGCTACATAAGTATTAGTCACTATTATTACTTGGATTTTCTCTTGGGAAAACTATTTCCTTTGTCCATTTTTCTTTTGAGGAACAATATTTTGCAGTTTTGTCTGTGTGTCAATTCCCTGAAAATTACATCAATTTGGGCCAATTTCTTTTATATTTTGAATAGGAGACTTTTACAAGTGACATTTGATGCAAATATTTTCCCATATGACAGATTCTTTTCTTATTTCAGAAGCATCTGTTTTGGTTTTATTGGTACAAAATCTTTTTAATTTTATATAATTATAAGTGTCTTTATGATCACCTCTCTTCCTTCTTTGCTCAAGAATCTTCCTCCAATCATAAATCCAAATGATAGTTACTTCCAGCCACCCCTAATGTTTTTTTTTATAATGTGACCTTTTATATTTATATTATTATCATTTGGAGTTTATTGCATGTGAATAAGCATATGGTGTAAGATGCAGTTCTAAGTATTTGAATTCATTGGATTGTTGTAAAGAAAGCTCATTTCAAATCTTCAAGTGCTATATAAATATGTTATTATACAAGCATCAATATTGTATAATAAGTAATAAAACCTGATGAATTCTAAATATGTCCTAAAATCACTTTATAAATCTTATATCCAAATACCTTTCTAAAGCCACTTAAGAAGAAAGCTTTCTTAACTGAGTTTTAGGTGCCCACTTCCTTCCCTCCTTCCTTCCCTTTCCTTTCTCTCTCTTCCTTCCCTTTCCCCCCTCCTTCCTTTCTTTTTCTTCACTTCCTTCCCCTTTCTTTCCTTCTCTTCTTCCCTTATTCTCTCCCTCTCTTCCTTCCTTCCTCCTTTTCTTTTTTCCTTCCTTACTTTTCTCCTTATTCTTTTCCTTCCTTCCTTCTTCTCTTCCTTCATTCTTGTCTCCCTCCCTCCCTTTCTCTCTCCTGTCCTTCCTGCCTTCCTTCCTCCTTTCCTTCTTCCTTCCCTTCCTTACTTTTTCTTACTTTCTTCTTCCCTTTCTTTCCATGCATGGAACTCTTCTTCCATCCTTTTAATCAGTTGAAAACATTTTTACTAAGCATCTACTGAGTATTAAGCACTATGCAAGGAGTAGAGGATACCAATCCTAAAATATGAAAAAAAATCTCTGCTCACAAATAGCTTACTTTATTTCTTTTTTAATTATTAAAGCTCTCCATTTTCAAAACATATGCAATGATAATTTTCAACATTCTCCTTGCAAAACCTTGTGTTCCAAATTTTTTCCCTTCCTTTCCCTTCCCCAGTCAATGAGTGATCCAATATATGTTAAACTCGTGCATTTCCTCTATATGTATTTCCACAATTATCTTGCTGCATAAGAAAAATCAGATCAAAAAGGAAAAAAATGAGAAAGAAAACAAAATGCAAGCAAACAACAAGAAAAAGGTGAAAAAACTACGTTGTGATCTACACTCAGTTCCCACAGTCTTCTTTCTGGGTGCAGATGGCTCTTTTCATTACAAGATCATTGGAAATGGCATCATTCATCTCATTGTTGAAGAAACCATGTCCCACAGAATTGATCGTTGATTGTTGCTATGTACAATGATCTCTTGGTTCTGCTCATTTCACTCAGAATCAGTTCATATAAATCTCTCCAGGTCTCTCTGAAATCATCCTGCTGATCGTTTCTTACAGAACAACAATATTCCATGACATTCATATACCATAACTTATTCAGCCATTCCCCCACTGATGGGCATCCACTCAGTTTCCAGTTTCTTGCCACTACACAAAGGGCTGCCACAAACATTTTTGCAAATATTTGGCCCTTTCCCTACTTTATATCCTTCTTTGGGACACAAGGAGCTTACTTTCTATTAAAAGAATGTAGCAAAATAAAGTGATGAGCATGCTGGGTTTGGAATCAGAGGGGCTGAATTAAAATCCCATGTTTGCCTTTTTATTATTTGTCTGATCTTCGGTAAGTTGCTAGATCTCAGTTCTCCATCAGTAAAATGGAAGGATTGAACTAGATTATCTATAATATCCTTTCTAGTTCTAAAGCTATGATCCTATAATCTATGTATATGCAGGAAAAAATAAAAACAAGTGGTTAATAGAAAATCACAACTTTGCACATCTAAAAAGTAAATGCAGAATTCTAGAGTCAAATCTTAGCTATATTACTTCAGATTTGTGTGATTTGGGGCAAGATATTGAATATAGATATTAAAAACTCCTTAGAAGGCAGCAATAACTCATCTGTACCTCAGTTTCCTCCACTGTAAAATCAGGGAATTAGACTTGTTGATCTAGCTTTTTAATACCTGTCATAGAAATAAAAGTTAGAAACTGCCAACATCTTCAACAGCAGTGATATTTCCAAAATCTTTCCAGTCCACTTGTCTCCAATGCCATAGACCTAAATTAACTAGAGTAGTTTCTCTTAGAGAAGAGACTTAGAGCTTGCTAGAAATCAGTTCTCTTCCTTTAGCTAGGAAAGGGAATCAGGGGCAGTAATAGAAGTTGGGAACTCAGTTCTATTTTTTTCCCCTAGATCTCTCAGAGTTTAGGAACCAAGGAAAAGAAACTTAGTCTCTACAAAGGCTTGCTTTTGGAGAGTGTCCCTGTAACAAGGCTTGGTTAGAAGAGAAAGGGCCTGACACAGGGGAACTGTAAAGTCACAGAGATAATGATTTGGCAATCCATTAGGTCAGAATTCATTCTGTGACCAGAGAAAGGATACTTGCAAGTGTGATGTCTGACACTGAATCTATTCCTTGCAGAGTTTTTTCATCTAACTATACCTTTGATCCCTAGCTTCTAAGGTCTGGTTTAGGGACCCAGATGAGATCCCTGTTCTTCCTTTTCTGACCTAATTATACCAGGTGTGAGATAAGGATATTGGGAAGATTGTCATCTGTCATACACTCCTCAATTTTTTTCTCCCCAATTTTTAAATTAACTTAAGAAACAGCATCAAATGAGAATATTTTCATATAAAACAACAGGAAAAAAGGGATTAAATATGAAACCAGGGGATAGGGCATAAAATACATTTAACATGTCAATATCAATACCTCCCTGCTTCTTCATGTAGAAAGAAAAATACATTCTGGCAGCTTTTTCCTATATGACCAGGGTGCTGCTTGAGTAGCATAAACTGGGGGTAGGGGATCTCTCCACAAGTGGACATGTGGTGGGAGAATGGAACTGTGTTTTTCCTCCCACTGCTCAAAAAACGACAGATGCAAGGTTTTCTCCCCATGATATCTAGATTGTACCTCTAGAAGCTGGCAGACGAAGAAGCAGTGGGGGCTAAACTGAGCTATTGCTATCTTCTGAGGGGCTCATCATATGGTAGACTTGCTGTACCGCTGGATGACTAAATTACTCACTCATCCTGTTTTAGAATCTTCAATGGATCCCCACTGCCATTTGGATGGAATCTAAACTTCCTAGCTTGACATTTATAGATCTTCACAGTCTGCTTCAAGCTTACCTTTCTAGATAAATATCCAGATGTGTGCCCTCCATGAAATATATGTCTCCCCTAGTAGAATGTGAGTTCCCTGAGAGTGGGGACCATTTTACTTTTCTATCTGTATCTTTAGCCTTTAGCACAGTGTCCTGTATATGTGTTATTCTATACACAAGAATGAATCAAGCATTTAATAAATTCTAACTAGGAAAATTGAATAGTCTCTGGTCTCAGGGGTCACATTTTGCAATTTAAATTACTGGAAAATTCCCTAGAACATTAGGAAGTTGAGATCTGACTAAGATCACCTAGCAATTTCAGAGTGAGGTCTTCCTGGCATTGAGGCTGACTACATATCTATTAGGACCTACTTCTATTCCTATTGGTGGGCATTTCCCTTAATTTTTGTAGAAGAAATATAGAAAATGGATGAAAAATTCATATATGAAACTGGAAAAAGATGTGTTAAAGAAATGAATGTCTTACTTTAGCTGATGTCTAAAGAATTGTGATTAAATATAAATTTATTTCTCCCAATTCTCATAGACTTATGAGCAAGAATAGTCTTGAGACCATCCTTTTTTCCTTTTAACACTTTAGATATCTGAAACTCAGAGAAATCAAATTACTTGTCCCATGTCACATTGAGAAATCATGTCAGGGAAGGGATGATATTCCAGGGGTTTTAGATTATAATTTCTTCTTTTCCAGAAATTTGAATTTCTGTCTTTTGTTTTTAATATCATTTTCATTTTCAAATATATCCCTTCCCCCTTCCTTCTACAGAATGCCATCTTTTGTATTAAAGAATTTTTTTAAAAAAGATTGCTATGGAGGCAAAGAGATGAACCTCTTCCTATTCTTCTGTAAGTCACTGAGCTAGCCACTTCTAGAATCTGAAGACAAGCTATTGCATATCTATTTTCACTGGGAATGGGAATGACAATTATGTGTTGCTTCAGTATGCCCTATGTCTCAAACTTATAGATCTCCACCTCTGAGAAGGAAAGTGTATTTTCTCAATCATTCTTCTAGGCCAAGCTTGGACATTATAAGCATGCAGAATAGTGCTTTATTGTATATATTATTGCTATGTATTTTGTTTTCCCCAAAATTCAATTTTTTTATACTTATTGGGGAGGGGAGGAAAGGAAAAGAGGACAGGGAAAGCGATAGGGAAAAGAAATAGGAGAAGGGGAGAAAGGGGGGAAAAGAGAAAGGGAGGGAGAGAAAAAGGATAGGAAGAGGGGAGAGGGAGAAAGAGAGAGAGAGAAACAGAGACATGGCAATAGACAGACAGAGAAAGATAGACAGACAGAGACATAGAGAGAGAGAGATGGGGGAGGGGGAGAAAGAGAGAAATAAAGACAGAGAGACAGAGAGAGACACAGACACCAGAGACAAAGACAGAGAAATCAAAGATAGAGACACACAGAGAGAAATGTGAGGGAGGGAAAGAGAAAGAGAGAGAGACACAGAGAGAGAGAGAGAGAGAGAGAGAGAGAGAGAGAGAGAGAAAGAGAGAGAAGAAGAAGAAGAAGAAGAAGAAGAAGAAGAAGAAGAAGAAGAAGAAGAAGAAGAAGAAGAAAAGAAAGAAAGAAAGAAAAGGAGGAGGAGGAGGAAGAGGAGGAGGAGGAAGGGAGGGAAGAAGAAAGAAGGGAGGAGGAGGAAAGGAGAGAGAGAGATCCTAAAGAAGAAGAAAAGAAAGAGACTGAGAGAGAGACAGAGAGAGACAGAGACATAGACAGGATGAAAGAGGAGAGGGAAAGAGAGGGAGAGGGAACCAGACAGAGACAGAGACAAACAGACAGAAAGAGAGAGATGAGATTTAAGAGACTAACACCTTGGAGTCATGAGAATAATTCAAAAAGGGGGATGAATTGCTATACTTGGATTTAAGCATGGTACAATGGCAAACTCATTGAATTTGGTGGCATTTAATGAGTTCAAATCCATGAACTTCCATTTACCATGGAAATGTAATTCCATTTTGTGTGACCTTGAACAAGTCATTTGAGTTCTATGGAGCTCAGTTTCCCCCTTTGTAACATGTAGGGGATTGGTCCTAGTTAATCACTTAGATCCCTTTTAATTGAAATTTATGATCCTAACATCTGTGTTTGAATCCTGCCTCAGGCACTACTACTACACTTAGTAGCTGTAGAATTCCAGGCAAATCACTAACCTATGGCAGCCTCAGTTTCCTCATCTGTAAAATGAAAAGGCTAGATTAGATGGCCCTTGGAGTCCCCTCTTACTCTAAAGCTATATACTTTTATAAATCTATAAAATCAGGATAATGGTAGCTCCTACTTCACAGGGTTGTTGTGAGAAGCAAATCAGATCGTGTAGGAACGGCACCTTTCAAACCTTAAAGGGCTCTAGAAATGTGAGCTATTATCATCATCATTCAAGTGCTATGGATATACTCGGAAAGGCAGTGCACAAACTTCAGACTGTAATGCAGATCTTTTTTTTTTCTTTTCCTTTTTTTTTTTTTGTCCTTACTTACTTTCCCAGTGAAAGTTTTGCTGATTACATCATGTGCTATTTTTAGCCTGACTTCTCTGTAACCATGGAAACTGCGTTTGCTGAAAACTCTCCCCACTATTTCCTTCAAAATTAGCTATAGACAAAGATATCCTTTGCAAAAATAAAAAACCCCAGCAAAAAAAAAAAAGAATAAAAAAGAAAACCTACTAAGAAATTAATGAAAAGATTAAAAAAAACCACATTTACACATCCTGCATCCATCTGGAGAGATGTATCTCTATATGCTTTCTATACATCTGGGGCACGCTTCTGTCTGCATAGGGACTGCATATATTTGCATATCAATTTTCTCAAATTTTTTCTTTGACTGGCAACAACCTGACCACATGACATGACTTTGTCGGTTACGATGTACAGCATTGCATATAAATATGAAAGAAGGCAGAATAGTTAGGAATTCAGGGGACACATCTGTTTCCTAGCAACAGGGGACAGGACTGAGTAATAGAGAAAAGACAGTTTTGCCAGGAAAGCCTTTGACTAACTGGAAACTTAGTGGGCAGAGGCTGGAGGTGTGAAAAAAGGACAATTCCCCTGACTGGTTTGCAAAGATAGATTTGCCCTCTCCCTCCCCATTCCTGACTACAACACCTCTCCCTGGGGCCAAAGAACCTACAGCACATAGACAGAGAAAATGCCCCTCATCGCTTTATCCTAGATGGGCAAGGTAGTATGACTACAGTTTGCAGCATGGAGGCTAGAGCAACATATACTGAGATGGGGATTACCTCCATGGGTGGAAGTGGAGACAGAGAAAGAAAATCATGTAGCTGTGCCTTTCTGCCCACAGTCCAAAGGATGACAGATGTAAGGTTTTTTTCCCCTAGATGTCTAGCCTGTGCCTCCAGAAGCTGGCAGCACGAAAGCAGCAGGGGCTAAGCTGAGCTACTGCTGCCTTTCTGGGGTTCATCATGTGCTAGATTTATCCAGTTTTCCATATAGATCTTAGCTGCCATTGGCAGCATCTTAGTATAGTAGTGTTAGTTTAGTAGACCCCTTTGAGTTTCCAGCCTTAATTTTTATTGGGCACCATGGGTACTTCAGAAGACCTTGCTTTGTCAGGTTCCTCCACTCCATTGGGAGTTAGAATGAATTCAATTATATTTGGAATCAGTCTAGTTGGAATTTCCTCTTCATGCTACTATTCACTACCTGTGGGTACTTGGGCAAGACAACTAAATTATTTTTTTTTTAGGAAGCTCTCAACTTAAATTTACTTCTTTGCCCCATCACTCCCAGTTCTGTTCTCTGGCACAATAATAATCACCATAATAGCTAATATTTATATAGTGTTGGATGACTTTTAAATCTCTCTGAGTCTCAGTTTCCTCTTCAGTGAAATAAGATAGTTGTCTAGGGTCCTTTCCAACTCAACCTATGATTCTGTGAATTCACTTCATTCAGAATCATGGAAGGAACATCATCTATCCAATGTGTGTGTGTGTGTGTGTGTGTGTGTGTGTTGAGGAGGGCAGGATTGAGACTTGTGATTTCCTAGGTATAGGGAGATCTTAGTGAGAAAACACTTTCTACCAATGAAGAGCAACATCTGTTCTGCAATGTGTAGTCTGAAAGCAAAGATTCTTAATCTCAAGTCTATGATGTTAGGAAAAATATTTTAAATTTCATATTAAATATATTTAAATATAATTGATTCCTTTTATAATCCTAAGTATCTTATTTTATATATTTAAAAACTTAATTCTGAGAAAGGGAAAATAAGTTTCGCCAAACTGACAAGAGGGTAAATGACATAAAGAACTCCCATCTTAAGAGTATTGCTTGGGGGAATTGAAAGGTTAAATGACTTATTCACAGTCATACACACAGTGTGTGTCAGTACCTGAACCCAGGTCTTCCTGAGTCTGAGGTGGACTTAGTATCCATTGCAAAGCTTCTTAAATTGTGAATCATGACATTAAATGGGGTCATACAATTGAATGTGGGGGTCACAAAATTATGACATTATTAGTAAACATTTAATTTGGATACCTGTTTTATATACCTATATACCCAGGGTCTCATTTCAACTCTTACTCAAATGTTCAAATGGATCTATGATATCATCAGTTGGTTGTTGTCTACAATGAAATAGATTGCAACCTATCTTTGTCTATACATCTTATGTGGCTCTTGTCTATGCCCGCCCATTCATTTACCAGGGGGTCATGCAGAAATCCTTCCTTCCCACAAATGAACAAAAATAGATCATACTGATAAGTGTTCACAGCATCTTTGATTGAAACATCTCAAGTAAGGGGTGACCCACTGTGTCTGAAGCCAGTTTGTTCCACTTTTGGTTAGCTCAAATTTTTAAATAAAATTTGCCTCTGCAACTTCTTTGCGTCACTCCTACTTTTGTTCTCTGGACAATAATAATCACCATAAAGGATAATGTTTACAAAATGCTTGAAACTTTACAAAACACTTATTTTATCTCATTTGCTTTTTTCATTTGAATTAGATTAGATCAAGTCTAATTTTTCTTCCTCTTAATAGTCCTTCAAATAGTTGAAGGCAGCTATCAAATCCATTCTAAATCTTCTCTTCTTTAGGCTAACCTTCCTGCATAAAATAAATAAAGGTGCTATGCCATTTTTGTCTTCCCTCCTCTGGCCACTTGCTCTGGACCCCTCTCTAGAGTACCTCACTAATATCTTCTTTGACAAGGTAGGATTTCACGCCAACTTTTTCTGATTCTCCCTTCCTCATCAAAGCTTGTGAGTCTTATATCTGATTAGCTAATAGCTTTTTCCCCCTCTACTAAGTTACATTCTGATGCCCAGAATGGAAAAAAAAAGTGCTCCAAGTGGGTTACAGAGGTATCGCGGAGCTGAGTGATGAGACTTTCTAGTGTGGAGTAGTGTACTTTTTTCATATAACCTAAGGTTTCATTATTTATTTATTTATTTTTGGCTTATATTGTTGACTTCTTTTGAAGATTTGGTCCAACATTTACTTATATACATCCTTGTGTCCTCCCTCATGTCTTATAATTTTATACATGGGAAGTTTCTTTCTTGAACCAAAGCATAAGACTTTACATTTGTTCCTATTAAATAGCATTTTACTGGGCTTTACCCAATGTTCTAACCTATGAATCCTCAGCGAATTTAGATCCTGTTTCCCTATTTAGATTTGAGCCGATAAATATGCCATCACTTCAATTTGATTCTTTGATGTAATTTAGCAAATGCTTACTAAGTACCCAGTAAAGGTTTAAAAAACAAACAAACAAACAAAAAAAAAACCTCTGGCTTACCATCTACTATAGGACCTCTGGGCATTTTCACTGGCTATTTTCCATGCCCAGAATGCTCTCTCTCTTCATCTTCACTTCCTTAGTTCCTCTCTCTTTTCAACCTCGAAGACTCAACTCAATTTCAGCCTTCTAGGAGAAACTTTTCTTGGTCTCTTCCATTGCTAGTGTCTTTCACTTGAGATTACATCCCATATTTATATTGTGAATGTGTGCATGTGTGAATGTATATATAGTTGCTTGCATTCTGTATTACCCATTAGAAGGGGAGCTTCTTGAGGATAGGATTATATTTTTGCTTTCTTTGTATCTCAAACTTTAATCCCAGTGCCTAACATATAGGTAACCCTTAATAGATGCAACAATTGGCTAAATAAATGAGTTATTGCTTTTAGCGATATTTAGTTCTCCTGAAGCACTTTTAGTTGCAACAATAACTAATAGTACAAACAATCGTAGATGAGTCAAGAATGGCTTCATGTATTGGAAATGTGGTTTGAATGAAATTAGGGATTGATTCTAAAGAGCCCAGGTGAGGAGGAATTGAATGAAAAGTATTTGGACAAAGGCACAGAGGTGGTTGATAGGATGTCATGTATGGGGAACAACTAGCAGGCAATTTTAATTAGATCAGAAAGTCAGTGAAGGGGAGTAATGTGAAATAAGACTGGAATGGTAAATCTTAATAATGGAAATCATATTGTGAAGTATTTTAAACTCCAGAATTTTTTCTGGTCCTTTTTGCCTTTCTTTTATTTTATTTTTGTATTGTTTAATTTATTCACATCAAAAATATGATGCTAGGTTTCTATTTTCCCTCATTAATTTCTTTTGAATTAATTTTTCTCCTGTTCCACTTAAATCAGTCCTTTCATGAAGGGAATTGCTTTTCATTTTGCCTGTGTATTTCAGCATCTACCGCACTGCTTTACACATAATAGATTCTAATAAGTATGTGTTGAATTGAATTGAACTGATTTGAATCTACAATGATTAGGACAACCCAATGAAAACATTGAGAGTATCTCTAAAGCCAAAGGGCTGGCCCAATTACATTATGAGATTAGCATTTTATTTTAGTGGCTTTACTATACTTTGATATCTCTCACCCTCGTATTTACATGGATTATGGTCTCATGTGTCACCAGGGCCCCTCTCTGGAGCACTTCACTAATATTTTCTGACAAGGCAGGACTCCACGCCAACTTTTTCTGATTCTCCCTTCCTCATCAAAACTCTTGAGTCCTATATCTGATTATCTAAAAGCTTTTTTTCTCTACTAGGTTACAATTAACACAGCCAATCAACTAAGCTGTCTCCATGTGTTAAAGGATAACACTGATTTAACATTAACCTCAATGGCTAACACATCTTTATGTTAACAAGGGCCTTCTGAAGACAATGCCTTGGTCCAAAGAACTTAATCTAAAAATGGGAATTTCAAGGTTCTGTGATAAGCCAAGGAGGAAGCATTTTGAGGCAGCCAGAATGTTGGACTTTTCTAAAGCCATCCCATATAAGTCAAGAGGGGGGAATATCCATCCCACACGTGGACTGTAGAAGGCTCACAAAATCATTTGGTCTGGCCCTGACAAGGTAACCACAGGTGATAGTGAGCTGAGAGTTAGATACACTAACGTCCCACTGCTTGAGTTTAAGTAGTTTTTATATAGCCTGCAAATGATGTTACAAATATCCAAATGGCCCCTAGCAGAAAAAAAAAGTTCCTCACCCCTGATATAAGTGATTGCTTAATCTGCTGATGCATAGAAAACATTGTATTTGCAGTTAGAAGATCTAGGATCGAGTCTTGGATCTTTCACTGACTGCACAATTTTGAAGAAGTCACTTCATTGCCTCTGTGACGCCCATTTCTTCATATGTACAATGAAGGCACTTAAGTAAATGATCTCAAAGCTCTATCCATGAGTCTAGGACTTTCCAAAGCAGTTCTCCAGTGGGGGACAGATGCAAAATTCCTTTGGCATAAAGAATGTTTGACAATACAAATTTACCTGTCTCATTATAGTCACAAAAAAAAAATACAAAGAAAGAGAAAATTTAACTTCAAATTTCCTAAGTCCATTGGAATGAAAATCATTTGACAGCCTTCCAATTATCAAACAATTTTCTAATATGTCTATGATTAGTTGAGAGAATCATTTCTCTTTTCATCATTGAAATAAACAATGCTAGATGGAATTTGAATAAATTTCATTTCACATCTCCTTCTTGGACACCTCCTGTTCCCAATTATTAATTTTTAAAAAATTGAATTTACTTTTATACAAGTAAGAATTGGATTTTAGAGAATGCTTGGTATGAATAACCTAAATTGAGGAGTAAGCAGGAACAAATTATTCAGAGACATTTTCTCCATTTACTTTTTAGCATAAAATAACTTAGTTTTTTTATCTTATCTTCCCATATTCTCACTAACAAGCAGAATTCAGCAAATTTTGTGGACACTGGGTCTCTTTGTCATTAATGTGAATCAGGAAAGTTCTTTTTTAATTGTTTATAGCCTGGAGAAAGCATTTTAAAATAAAAACTAAACTCTAAGCTACAAAGTGAGGCTCCATAGTATGTCTATACATGCACATGCACTTAAATTGGATATCATAATTATAATCATTATACATGTATATTTTTAGGATGTGGGAACTTTTATTACACAAGGTCTCCATTGAACATATTGCTCTAAGTTGAGGCACTTGTGGGTAGGAGTCAGCATCTACTCAAAACCATATCCCAAAGTACCCACCAATGTTTCTTTTTCTAGACAATTACAGGACACAGTATAAAGCAAACTAGTTACAAAAAAACAGTAGAGAAAGCTACCTGAGAAGAAAGATTTTCCCTGTATAAATAGGTTTCTACTCTCCTACAGGAATGGGAAATACCCAGAGAACAAGTTTGAGCAGGGAATGTGCATGATGGCACATATGCATACATATGGAGGAATTCTAAGGAAAGGTATTGACTCATGACCTAGATAGTTCTTGCCCTTGAATTCTTTTTTTTTTTTTTTTTTTTAATAATTATAACTTTTTTATTGACAGAACCCATGCCTGGGTAATTTTTTACAACTATTCCTTGCATTCACTTCTGTTCCGACTTTATCCCTCCCTCCCTCCAACCCCTCCCCCAGATGGCAAACAGTCCTATACATGTTAAATATGTCACAGTCTATCCTAGATACAATATATGTGTGCAGAACCGAACAGTTCTCTTGTTGCACAGGAAGAATTGGATTCAGATGGTAGAAATAACCCAGGAAGAAAAACAAAAATTGCCCTTGAACTCTTAACAATTTTCTGACACTGATCTAGCAAGATTTTTTTCTTGATGAAATAATAGAGTCCTCTATTAGACAGTTCTGTCTGCTGGGTTTTCAATGCTAGATGCCTCTGTGTCTGCTGAATATCTCATCTGCTCCTGCTGCTGTTCTATGCTACCTTCTAAAAGTCTTCAGGTCCTGTGTGGTCCCTTCTTTCTGCAAAGAAAGAGCAGTCTGCTAACTATTTTATCAGTCAATGGATTAACTTTTGTTCTTTTGTGATATAAATTCCCACCAATTATATATAGTAGAGAATTCCTTAGGCATCTTTGTAATTGTGACTTTTGAACTCACTGTTCTGCTTTGACTTATCCACTCTTTCAGTCTAATTTCTATTTAAGTTATGGTTATAAAAATATATTTAATTCATATCATTCTTCTTCCTGTAGGCCCAATAATTTTTAAGGGGCTCTACTTAGTAAAACTGCAAAGTTGGTGAGTGAAATTATGGGCAGGAGATTCTTCTCAAGCTCTTTATCATCAAACTCAGGTACTCTGCAAATCATAGTGCTATAGTGGGGAAAGTGCTCTGTGACTCTCAAATACATTAATAAATTAAATATATACATAAAATAAATACATACATAAATTACATAAATGTGAGCTATTGTTTCTAGCTCTATCATTCCAATGTTAAAAATATTATCATCAGTAAACATTCAAAGCCAAATTTGGGCAAGGATGTCATGTAATGGAATGCAAAAGAAGGCTGATGGGTGAATTAAGGTGGCTTCTAGATTAGCATTGTGATGCAAAGTGTATGGGGTGTGTGTGTGTGTGTGTGTGTGTGTGTGTGTGTGTGTGTGTGTTCCTTTGGTATATGGCTTGTTGGAAAAGGTACAATAGACAATAACTTTTCACCTCTGCTCTCATATCTTTGTTTTCTTGTCATCCATTGCTATATAATAGCTATATAGTTACGCATGAAATATTTACTTGAAAAATTAAAAATCTACTTAATTCTCCTTTTTTTTTTTTTTTTTTTTTTTTTTTGCTAAGGCAATTGGGGTTAAATGACTTGCCCAGGGTCACACAGCTAGAAAGTGTTAAGTGTCTGAGGTCAGATGTGAATTCAGGTTCTCCTGATTTCAGGCTTGGTGCTCTATCCACTGCACAAATTAGCTGTCCCTCTAGTTAATTCTCTAGATGCTTATCCTCAAATAGGCAAAACATGATAAAAATGAATTAGTAATAATAAAAGCTAAAATAAAACAATATAAAATAAAAAATAAAAAAGATAAAATCTAAAGCCAGCATTTATATAGTATTTTGATGTCATTTCATCTTTACAAAAAACCCTGGGAGGTATGCACTATTGTTATTTACATATTGCAAATAAGGAAACTGAGAAAGAGTTCAAGTGATTTGTCCAAGGTTACACAGCTATCAAGTGTCTAAGGTTGGTTTGAACTCAAGTCTTTCTGGCTGTAGATCCATTCCTCTATTTTCTGCGCCATCATGGTACCCTTCTGTGTGTTATGTATTGTTTCCTTACCTTTCCTTTCCTGCCTCCACAGCTCTTTACTGATTTATTTTTAGCACACTACTTTTCCTGGTTCTCATTAGTCTTCCCATTGTTGACCAACTGGTGAAGATCGATTCTTCCCCTTGTTGATTGATTGCTAGATGGGATCATCAAGGCTGATTATTATTCTTTTTTTGATATCCCAACTTTAAAATTTTTCTCCTTCTTCCTCTTAAAAGTGTTCCTACTTCTTTCTTAAACATTACGTAGTCTTATCACTCACTCATATTTGTTAAAGGCACAGGTTGGAATAGAACATATTCCTATGCCCTTCTCTGTCTATGATCTTTCCCAAGCATTGTAAGGCCTGTGTAATTCAAGTCCTTGTGAAATACAAATCCAAAAAAATTATTCCTGTTGGGAAAGATTTACTAAATTAAGGGTCTCTCAGTTTAACCAAAGGAGTATAGTTGACACAGCAAGAATGAACATGACCCAATTAATGGATTTGCTAAAGATTGTCCCTCTCACCCCATTTATACATATAAATGAATTTATATATACATATATGTGTATATGTATACATATATGTATATATAAATTCATTTATATGTCTATGTATTAATTAACTTTGCCATAATCATTCTAAAATTGACCTGACCTACCTATATAATGGAGGTCAAGTTGAAAAAAGTACCCATAAATCTGGGTCTTCCTCAAAGCTCAGATCTTGGTCGCCTGCTTTTCCCTTCATACCAACACCTTTTGAAGAATCATTTATTTTCTCAGCTTCAATTCTTGGATCTATTTTGAATTGCAAATCTTTATCTCCACTCCTGATTTCTCATCATCAGTTCTGGATTTTCAATGAACTACTATCTAAAACTCAGTCTGTTAAAATCATTTTGTGGCTATTTAATTTCTTTTTACTTGTTTGCATCCCTCTGCCATTTGAACATGACTGCCTCAAAGACAAGGACTCTTTCATTTTTCTTTTTTGTATTCTCAAAGCTTAGCAGGGTTCTTACAGATAGTAGGTTTTTAGTAAATGCTTATTGATTTGAATGAAATGAAATGTCCTCAAATAAATTCAACATATTCTTTCTCAAACCATCTCCCATCCCATTTCCCTAACCAATTGTATTAATGTGGTGTTAATAAACCATGGATGGGATTTGAAAATTTTGAGTCAACTATGACTCATTCTTCTCCTTCATCCTACTTCCTGCCCCCACTTATATATACAGAATTAGAAAACTTTATTGGTTTTTCTATCATACTGTTTCTCATTTGCTTCTACAAATGATCACAATACTTTAGATGCTATCCAAATAGGGTAGAATATGCTATGACTATCACTTAGCCTTTTCCATGCAAATTAAACTCAATTTAATTTTTCTTGGGGGATATGTCATGTAGTTGGCTCATAAAGGACAAGAAATCCCACAAGAAATCTCCCAATGTTTTCCCCAGATAAGCTATTATTGAGCCTACCTGCCCATTGTATATATGTACAATTTATTTTTTTGTATAAAACATATAAAATATATACAAGTATAAAATAACATTTATTTCAATTAAATTTCATCTTATTAGGTGATACACATCATTCTAGTGGTTGAGTTTCTTTTGGAACCATACTCATTCATCTAATGAGCTAGCTGTTCCTCTCTGCTTATCATCTGCAAATTTGGTAAACATGTCATTTGTTATGTAGGCAGCTTGTTCTCCATAGCTGCTTCCCTCTCCCACAAAGAATATTTACCGTTATATTGTGAGAATGTCATTCCTGACATATTGATTTTTCTTGAGAATGTTAATCTTTTAGAGTTATAAGGCCATAGAATTAGTGCTCTAATTAATTTTGGACATCACTGAGTTCAGATTTCTCACTTTACAGAGGAAGAAACTGAGACCCAGAGAAATAAGCTCATTTGACTAAGGACATATAAGTAGTAAAAAGGAAGAGTTGGAATTTGAATATAGGTCCTTTGATTCCTAATCCATTCTTCTTCCCACTCTACTTCACAAGCTTTTCTTTTTTAGAACTTTGATAAATCTTCTCTAACTATTCCCAGACTGGTACTTCCTTCCTTGGCTATCATGAATTCCAAAATTCCACGTCTCTTTACTATCTTTTCACTAACAGTATTTCTTTTTTCATGAGAATGAGATCCAGAGTAACAAATTCTCTCATTGTTGCCTTTACTTGCTTGGAAATCAAACTATGGGCAAGTTATAAATTTGTTTTATTGTTAAAGGAGACTTACAATGGGGTATTTATCTCTTCATCTCCAGTCTCAACTGCCACTTCCATAATCCAGACCCTCACAATCTCCCATCTGGATTCCATTCTAGTCAGCTTTCTTGGCACCTTCCCAGATTTCTGATACTGCCAAGAGGATGATACCCTGAGGCATCAGAAGCACAGATCCAGGACAGTATGTAATGCACACCACAGGCTGCCATTCTTGTCCAGCAACTAGCGTCCACACAGCCAATCTGGCATGGTTTGAATGCCTTAAGGGAATCAAAGAGGCAGGGGTAACCTGAAGATAGTGTCAAGAATAATGGTACCAGCTACCAGCCCACTCAGCCTGCTGATACAGATTGTCCTAGAATGATAACTCGATGGTTTTATTCTTAGGATGAGCATGCAGGATTATAAAACTCTGAAGCCCCCTCCCTTCCTACAGTGCCTGAGGTTCCTTCTTTAATGGAAAAGTCAGTGTGTGACTTTATATGTTCTTTATCCCTGGAATGAGTTTCCTCCTCACTTCCATTTCTTCATTTTCCTGGATTCTGTCAAGACTCAGCTCAAATTCATCCTACTGTTAAGAGGACTTTCTTGATCCCTGAGCTGCTAATGATTTCATTTTCAGACTATCTTCTACATCCACCAGGGGTTCTTAACCTTTTTTTGTGTATTTCATGGAGCCCTTTGGCAGTCTGGTGAAGCCTAGGGATTCCTTCTTAGAATGATGTTTTTAAAATCGTAAAATGAAATACAAATACTTATAAATAAAACTTTTATTGAAATGGTTATTATTAAAAAAATCATAGATCCTGGATTAAGAATCTCTGACTCTGGATATATCTTGTAGGTACCTAGTTTTTTTATTTCC
This sequence comes from Antechinus flavipes, assembly GCF_016432865.1. Classification (NCBI taxonomy): domain Eukaryota; kingdom Metazoa; phylum Chordata; class Mammalia; order Dasyuromorphia; family Dasyuridae; genus Antechinus; species Antechinus flavipes. The sequence continues at coordinate 271,800,735 of NC_067402.1, read as the reverse complement.
TACTCCATTAGAATGTAAGCTCCTTGAGGGAGGAGTATTTAAAAAAAAACAAACAAAACAAAAAAGAAAAACATTAAAAATCTGGAAAGTCCAAATATTGGGAATGCCAATACAAAAAAAAGTGTGTAGAAAGTGGTCATGTTGTAAGAAGGATTGAAAGAATGAGGTTGTTTAACTTGGAAAAAAGAATGCTAGAGAGACTTGATGGCTCTCTTCAAATATCTGAAGGACCCCAAATGGAAAATGAATTAGACGGATTCCATGTGGAAAAATGGTAGACGTTACAAAGAGGCAAATTCAAGTTTGATATTGAAAAAATTCTACAACAATGAGAACTTTCCTAGATATAATAGCCTATCTGGGAAGTTGTTAGTTTCCCCTCCTTGGAAGAATTTGAGAAGTGGCAGGGTTGCCATTTATCAAGTATGTGTAAGGGGAATCTTGTTTATTTATGAATTGGACTCGATGGTGTCTGAAGCTTCTGTGATTCTGGGTTGGAGCTGAGGTTTGAATCCAGTTCTCTCTTGATCCATTAGTCAATCAGTCAATGAACATTTATCATATATCTTCACATATTTGAGGTAGATACTTTCCTCACTCACTAATGAGTGTTTTCGTTATCCTCAAGCTGGTCTAGCCTAAGTGCTAAGACATTTTACCAGGATGTGGCCACTGTGGCTTCTTGGAGCCACAGGAGAGAGTCGAATGCCAGGTCTGACACCAAAGGTAGATGAACAGCCCTGAAAAGGGCTTGGTAGGCCCTCACACCAGCGATAGCAGTCCAAATGGATAGATTAGAACAATTTGTTCCAGTGGCCCTAGAGATGACTGAAACAAGCTCTATGAAGAGCTTAGATCTTTGTCAGACACAGAAAGTACCAAGGTCTTCCACTGCATTTCCAGCCATCACCAGTTCTCTTGACTTTTGTCTTGCCACTGGATTTTGATGATTCTGGAAGAGAATCAGGCTGAAGATTTTGGCTACTCTGTCTCAGTTAAATCCAATTCATGCAAGATGCAAGACATAGCCCTGTGATCGCATTGGACTTTTTATAAAAAGGACAAACAACTATAATAACAACATTACATACCTACTATGTGCTAGGCATTATTAAGCCCTGAGTATACAAGAAAGGTCAAAGGATAGTCCTTGCTTTCAAGGAGAGTACAGTTTAATGGAGTTTAATTAGAATTTTTAGATTTAGATGGTATTTCATACTTGAATATTATAACCAAAGGGCTAATTCTATTCTTAAGTCTTTTGATTATAATATTTGAGAATGTGAAGTACTGTCCCTAGCCTAAGGGAACTCATAAACTACTTAGGGAAACCAGATACTTCAAAAATGGAACAACTAGATAACTGTAAAAGACAGATGGGAAGCAATATACAAACAATTAAAGGCTAGGTCATCAGTTCAGAACTGGAAGGGATATTAGAAGTCATCTAGTTCAATACAAATGGGGAAACTGAGATCCAGAATGAATAACTTGCTCAAAGTCACACAAAGATGAAATTGCAAAGCTGGAATATAACCCCAAATTCTGGTCTCAGACTGTACATTCTTTCCATTTTACCATTCTGTGAGATAGAATTTTAAGGAAGGTATAAATTGCTGGTGGTCATGGTTTTGGATAAATATCCTCATTCTCTATCCATTTTTCATTTTTTATTTCTTTTATCCAAAAAAAACCAGACATATCTCATAGCTTACAGACCTTCTCCCCACTCCTCATCCACTATCATACTCCAATAAACATAAGATCAAGTATTTTGAGGAATGTCAGAAATTATCTAATTCATCTTTCTCATTTTATAATTGCTTGGGATAGCCTCATTCTCTTCCTATTTTTCATTTCACATTTCTCTCATCCAAAAAAAGCCTTGCATCTCAGAGCTTACAGAGTTTCTCTCCATTCCTCATCCACTATCATACTCCATTGATCATAAGATCATATATTTTGAAGAATGCCAGAAACTATCTAATTCACCTTTCCCATTTTACAGTTGAGGAAACTAAGTCCAAGTTAAATGACTTACTAAAGGTCATGTAAGTGGTAAGTGGATAAACAGGGATTTAAATTAAAGCAAATCTAATCCCCAAGAGGCAAAGAATTTTAATAATTCAAAGACTCAAAACTGAATGATATAACAAGAGCTCACATTTATAAAGTGCTTTAACATTTGTAAAATATATTTGTTTTCTCAATTTATATAGTTCTTCTTCTTCCATTTTACCCACAAGGAAATTGAAGCTCTTCTAGAGATTAATTGACTTGCCTAAGGTCTCACACTTAGCAAATGTCTGAGACAGGATATGAACTGAGAACTTTTTTTTTTCTTCCCCAAGTATAGTCTCTTTCCATTATGCTACCTCACTATCAGTCTTATCCCTACCCACATGGATGGACTCTATTTTTCTCTCCTTTTAAGTATCCTTTTCTCCACGGAGTGGCTACTTTTCTTAGATTCTAGGGCACCATCCATCTCCCTATTTGCTCTTGGTATTCTTATCATTTTAAATTTCTTGGTTCTTTGCAGATCACTCCCAGTACTCCTCACTAGAAGCCTCATTTGAAAAGAAAGAAAGAAAAAGAAAAGACTTGCTTCTATGGATGACTGGCTCTCCTCAGAGAAGTCATCAGGGCTCATGGGCTGAGCAGTTTCTGTTTTGTTTTCTTTCAAGTTGAGGTCATCCCCTGCCCTGAACCACTGATTACCAGCCATTCCTGCAGGCTTCCTCCAGAGGGTTTTGTGAAGTTGTTTTATACTCGTTAACACACAGTAATTGAAAGTGTTCAGGGTGAGTGGACCCAGGCATGGGAAGGGACTCTCTGTCACTGGATAATGGAGGGTGGAAAAGTTCTTTTAAAATTGCTAGTTAGGATGCTTTTGTTTGGAAGCTATTCCCTTTCAGCGATTGCTGCACCCATGTTTGGAGAATTTAAGGTGCTTTTGCATTTGTGTATGTAAAAAAGTCCTTCTTAAGTCTTGGTATCATTCTACAAATGATCATTGCCATGGTAATCTGATCGACAGGTAGTAGTAATAGGAGAAAGAGCACTGACCTTGGAATTAAGAGAATTTGCTTTTAAATCTCATATCTGCAGTTTATTCTCTGGGTGATTTTGTTCTAGTCAGTTAACTGTATTGTGCCTCAGTTTCTTCATCTGGAAAATGAGAAAATTGGAATAGAGGAGCTATAAGATATGTTCTAATTTTAAATATATGATCAGGTAATTTGGGAAAATAAATGAATTACATTTCTAAGAAAATTTATACAAATTCCTGATCTTGGTGGCAGAAGTCTAAGAACAGAAAGGAATAGTCAGGCAGTTAACTAACATTTGTGAAGTACCTATGATATGCTAGATACAAATACTAAGTCCCAGGTATACAAATATAAAAAAGAAAAATAATCTCTACCTTCAAAGAGCTTAGAATCTAAGGAAGAAAGACACTATATAAAAGGAATATGAAGAGGAGGATTCTGGGAAGATACAGAATAGATTAGAAAATTTCAAGCTTTCCAGATTTCCCCTATAAATAGAACAAACTTTCACCTCAGTGTGAACACCGATTGATGAAAAACAAAGAAGACTTGGGACAAAATAGGGGTCTTCCTGCTATAACCTCAGAAGCACTGAAGAAAGATGGAAGGTTGAGGAGATTAACTAGTGTGAAGTGCAAACACTTTAGGACTAGCTTCAAAGAAATAGCCAGTGGGAGTCCTGGGGCTAACTGGGTGGGGATGGAGCCTCAGTTTGAACCATGAGAACTTTCACCTCCCAAACTTGGAGAGGTGGGGGTCTGAGCCCTGGAAGACTGAGGGAACCTTGACTGATTAGGAACACCTGGCCCAGTTGTGCTAGAGAGACATGGCTCTGGGAGAGAGGAGGGAACCAAAACCTAGTGAATGCAGAGGCAGGTGGGGAGGGATGCTGCTGGCTGCAGGCACTTGCAGTAGGGTGAGGAGAGATTTTGGTTTGGGCTTACAGGTCAGAGGAGGAGCTGGAGTGAAGCTAGAGGCACCATCCCCCTACCCACAATCAGAGATGCTTATACTAATAATTTCCATTTAAAAAAATAATGAACAGGCAAAGAAGAACCTAACCACAGAAAGTTACTATAGAAATAGGGAAGAATGGAGTTCATCTGCAGAGTAGAATACTGAAGTTAAAAAACCAACTTTTCTATCTAAAAGAGTAATGTTACATGGCTATCTGCCCAGAAAAAATTATGAAAGAACTTACAAAAGACTTTAAAAAATCAAGTGAGAGAGATTGAGGAAAAACAAAAATAAATAAATAAAATCATCCAAGAAAAAGAAAGATTATGAAAAAGTTAACTAACTAGAAAAGGAGATACAGAATTTTAAAGAAGAAAATAATTCTTTAAAACTTAGAATTGGGCAAGGGGAAGCCAGTGACATTATAAAAGATGAAGAAATAACAAAATAAAAAATAATGAAAAAATAAGACAGAACATGAAATATGTTGTAAGAAAAGCAACAGATATGGAGAAGAGATGAAGAAGAGAAAGTATAAGAGTAATTAGACTACCGGAAAGCTGTCCAAAAAAGAATCTTGGCAAAATTATGCAAAAAATAATCAATGAAAATTGTCCTGGAATGACAGAACAGGAGGGGAAAGTAGAAATAGAAAAAAATCTACAACTCACTACCTTACAGAGATCTTTTATGAAAAACACATAGGGATATTATTGTTTAATTTTGAAATCCCCAAGTCAAAGAGAAAATTTTGCAAGGAACAATTCAAATATGCTGGAGCTACAATTAGAATTGTATAGGATTTAACCACAATAAAAGACTGCAGGACCTGGAATAATATATACTAGCAATCCAAAGAACTAGGCCCAGGGCAGGTAATTGGCACAGTGGGTAGAGCAACAGCCCTGAGATTTGGAGGCCATGAGTTCAAATCTGGCCTCAGACATTGAACACTTCCTAGCTATGTGACCCTGGGCAAGTCACTTAACCCCAATTGCCTCAGGGGAAAAAAACCTAGGCCTGTGGCTAAAACTATCATATCTAGCAAAATTGTTCATGGGAATGAATGGAAAAAAAATGTATATTCAACAAACTTGCAGATTTTTAGAACTTCTTTATCTCAATGAAACCCAAATAATAGAAAATTTAACATATAAGAGCCAATGTCAAAGATTAATTTTAAGAAACTCAATATGGACAAATTGTTTATGTGTTGTACATGGAAATATATACCATATATTTAAGATTAACATCAGTAATTGGGTTGCTCAAAAGAAATATTGGAGCTGAGTTGAATATGATTTAATTTAAAAAAGCAATACTGTCTAGGAAAAGGTAAAAATAGTAATTATGTTATACAAATGATGTGTGGAGGAAGAACCTATGCAGAGGCATTGAGAGGGAAGAGAGCTCATAATTCTGAAAACCTATTCTCATTGGGAATGGGTTAAATAGTGAATATCATACACACACAAACACACACATACCAAACATGAAAGGCATAGCACCCTTTAAAATTTATAAAGAAATGAGGGGGGAGGAAACAGAATAAGGTAAAGAGGGTGTGTATATAGATTTATGGCAGTAGAACAAGGTTTGTAGATTCAACACATAAAGAATAAATTAGAGGATAGAAGAATGTGTAGAGTAATGCTAGTGGATGAAGTGTGTAAATTAACGGGAAAGGATTAGGATAAGGTGGGCACAGAAGGGTGTTTAGATTAATTGGAGTGGGATAAGGTGTATAGATCAATGGGAATGGAATAAAGAGAGAAAGAAAGGATGGGGAGAAAATAAGGGAGGGATCTATGTGTTGGGGAGGTTAAGTAATGGCAAGGAAAGTAAAGGAGCAGAATTAAAGTAAAAGAATTATCAGACTTAAGAGACAGGAGATATATAGAAACACTACAGTAAGAATGAGGAGTAGAAATTATTAGGAAAAAAGTAGGACTAGTAATCATTGAAGTTAGACAAAGTCAAATTTAAAGATTCAATCAAGAGAGAAATCTACATCACATGTCAGCCATATTAATATTGTTTATATGCTTACATATGGATAAATGTATATATGTGTATATGTATGTGTATGAGTATATGTGGATATGCATACATGTAGGCCTATGTATATGTATATAGATATTATATATGATTTTGGGTGTGTGTGTATAAAATCTATATATCTGTGCTTACCTATTTAAGTGTAGCCTGCTTGGGGGAAGTGTGTGTGGGGAGATGAAAGAAGAAAAGAATAAAGTAAAAAGTACACAGCAGAGAACAAAAGAATAACCTATAAGAAAGCAAAGAAAAGATAGCCAGTCATGAATATAATTTCTTCTTTATTATATGCACTTTGTTGAAATAGAAATATATTGTTATATATTTTGAATCCTCCCTGATATTCCACTGGGCACATCACAATAAGGTTTTAATTTTTTTTTCTTTTCTGTCTTGATTCTGTTATTTTTTTTCTTTCTTATTTTGTATAAAAAGAAAAGGAATATGAAAAGGATAGGGGAAGAGGAAAGAAGATACTCCACAGCTTTGGGACGTGATAAAATTTAAAGGAGTGCAACCTTTAAATGGTTGGATGGAAATAAAGTCCCTTCCTCCCTCTCTTTGTTCCTTCCACATCCTCCTTCCTTCCCTTTCTTTCTTTCTTCCTTCCTTCTTTCCTCCCTTTCTCTTTCTCTTTCCCTTCCTTCCTTCCTTCCTTCCTTCCTTCCTTCCTTCCTTCCTTCCTTCCTTCCTTCTTCCTTCCTTCCTCCTTCCTTCCTTCCTTCCTCCTTCCTTCCTTCCTTCCTTCCTTCCTTCCTTCCTTCCTTCCTTCCTTCCTTCCTTCCTTCCTTCCTTCCTTCCTTCCTTTCTTTTTTCCTTTCTTCTCACCTCTTTCTTCCCTTCAGAACAACCTAACAATGTCTATAATGTTATTGAGCTTTGTCGTGTAAATTTATTTTCAGGAATTATTGACTCAGCAGGAGGGCATTTTCAGGGATGAAGCTTCCAGTATAAATCCCTCATACTTTGGAGATTAATAGCCAGATAGGATCTGCAATGGCTTCAAAGTCTGAATGCTAAAATCTATACCAGCCTTTGGGTTGAAAGGAAGTTATTGTTCATACTTGGGTTGATTTTTTATTTAAGAAAACAAAACAACTCAATCAATTTTAGGTCAGAATTCTCCTTCACCCCTCACAAAATTAAGGATCAATTACCCCAAATTCATGACTCACTTTCCAATTTCATGAACTCACAATTTGGAAAATCTGCTTTCAAAGACTACAGAATTAATTAGGAGCCTATAGAATATACGAGGTTGCTAAAGCCTGATGTTTTATATGCTCTTTGGCAAAGAAGTAACTATAAGTCCATACAGTTGGCACAAAAGGGTCATTTCTCTAGATATGTGACTCTAGTCTGTATTATAAATGTTAGAGCTGAAAACAGAAATATAGGACTAGATTGAACACTCTGGTTTGTTTTCGGTAATGCTTTGCAAAGTGCATGAGCAAATGCTGCCCCTTTCTATTCTCTCCCTAAGGAAAGGGACGGCAGACCTATATGGTAAGAGTTGGCAGTAAAAGTATATAGGGATCTTGGTCCAATCAATCATTTCTGCTAACAGCCCCTAGGATGTTCTTGCTCTACCATATGGGTAAACATTTGGAAAGCTATAGAAACAGCCTTGATAGGCATGTGTTACTTTGTCAGGCTCTATTATCTTACAACCAAAGCACTGACCCATCTCTAATCCTTCAGTGTACAACAAAGCTCTATGTTCCTCCCCAAACCCCTGTCCACCATCTCCCAGCTGATTTGATCCTAATTCATCAGCAAAAGTATAAATTGCAAAACATCCAAATGAAAGAAAAGCAATAAACCCAGTGATCTCTGTCTTATTTATTTTAGACTTTTATTGAAGGTCTCCAAGGAGGTAGATGTCGTCAAATGCACTTCTTGGGTATCTTGTCAGCTACAGGAACACACTGCAATGGCTGGAGCTGATATATTATACTGTGTTTATTGCACTCCAGAGTCAGTCATAGCATTAGTACATTAACCAGGGGGAAGGGAAGTGATACACAGTTATTCTCCACAGCAGCCAGATTTTTGGTCTCTTTGTATACATTGAGAAGAAAGAGAACCATTCTAGCTCTCAGTTTCCTCATTTGCAAAATGAAGGGGTTGGGCTAAATGTTCTCTGAGGTCCCTCATAATTTTAACTTGAGGATCCTTTGAGAAAGAGGCTATGTGCCTCATCCTTCCTCTTGCTCAATGGCATAGATCTAGAACTGGAATGGACCTCAGAGTCCATGCCTCCACTTGAGTTCAGTGCCTCTTAAACTTTTTTTTTGGTGTCATAGACTCTTTTAGCAGTCTGATGAAGCTGATGGATCCTTTTTCCCAGAAAAGATTTTAAATACTGAAGGAAATGCTCAATTTCAGTTGGAGGTTAATGAAAATTGTTGTTGCTGAGTCATTTCAATTGTGTCAGATTCTCTATGACCTTTATGGGATTTTCTTGGCAAAATAGTGAAGTGATTAGCCATTTCCTTCTCTAGCTCATTTTATAGATGAGAAAATTGAGGCAAACAAAGTTAAATGACTTTTTCAGGGTCATACAGCTAGTAAGTGTTTGAGGCCAGATTGGAATTCAAGGAGGTGAGCTGCCCTGATAAAAATAAAGTTGTATTTTTTTTCTTAGCTAAGATTATAGATCCCCTGAAATCTAACCATAAACCATTTTGTGGGATCTATGGACCTTGGCTTAAAAATTTTGGTCTAGTCCAACTCTAGTAACTTATGAATGAGGAAAGTTAAGACAGGAATTAAGAAAAATTAAGTAGAACTTCAGTACTTTATGGATGGGGAAATTAAGTTTGGGGAGTGAGAGTGGAAATGACTTACTAGATAGTAAGAAGTAAAATTAAGATTGTAATGAAGGTTTTCCCTCAGACTCCAGATCATAAATCATTCTTCTGCTCCATGATGCCTTGATGATTCTAAATTTTGAAGGAATCTAAGTAGGGATCTTTTTAATCCTTGCATTTATTTGTTTTAGAATTTATCCTTTTTTAAAGAAAAAGATGTAATCTAAGATCATGGCTCTGGAGATGGAAGGACTCTCAAGGACTATGTAGCCCACGTCTCTTATTTTACAGATGAATGAATGAAAAACATTTATAAAGAGGTTACTATGTGTCAGGAATGGGTAACTAAGTAGAATAGTGGTTAGGGAATCAGAGATGGAGTTAGGAGTTAAATCTAGTCTCAGATACAATGTATGATTTTGGGCAAGTCCTTAATCTTTCTCACCTTAGTCTCCTCATTCATCAAATCAGCTGGAAAAGGAAATGGCAGACACTTCTATATCTTTTCTTTTCTTTTTTTTTTTTAATTTAATGATTACTTTATAATGACAACATTATTCCTTGCACTCGTTTCTTTTCCGATTTTTTTCCCCTCCCTCCCTCCACCCCCTCCCCTAGATGGCAAGCAGTCCTTTATATGTTGGATATGTTGCAGTATATCCTAGATACAATATATGTTTGCAGAACTGAACAGTTCTCTTGTTGCATAGGGAGAATTGGATTCAGAAGGTATAAATAACCCGGGAAGAAAAACTAAAATGCAGATAGTTCACATCTGTTTCCCAGTGTTCGTTCTTTGGGTGTAGCTGCTTATGTCCGTCATTTATCAATTGAAACTTAGGTCTCTTTGTCAAAGAAATCCACTTCCATCAAAATATGTCCTCATACAATATCGTTGTCGAAGTGTATAATGATCTCCTGGTTCTGCTCATTTCACTTAGCATCAGTTCATGTAAGTCCTGCCAGTCCTCTCTGTATTCATCCTGCTGGTCATTTCTTACAGAACAATAATATTCCATAACATTCATATACCACAATTTACCCAGCCATTCTCCAATTGATGGGCATCCATTCATTTTCCAGTTTCTAGCCACTACAAATAGGGCCGCTACAAACATTTTGGCACATACAGGTCCCTTTCCCTTCTTTAGTATTTCTTTGGGATATAAGCCCAATAGAAACACTGATGGATCAAAGGGTATGCACAATTTGATAATTTTTTGGGCATAATTCCAGATTGCTCTCCAGAATGGTTGGATTCGTTCACAACTCCACCAACAATGCATTAGTGTCCCAGTTTTCCCGCATCCCCTCCAACATTCATCATTATTTTTTCCTGTCATCTTAGCCAATCTGACAGGTGTGTAGTGGTATCTCAGAGTTGTCTTAATTTGCATTTCTCTGATCAATAATGATTTGGAACACTCTTTCATATGAGTGGTAATAGTTTCAATTTCATCCTCTGAAAATTGTCTGTTCATATCCTTTGACCATTTATCAATTGGAGAATGGCTTGATTTCTTATAAATTTGAGTCAGTTCTCTATATATTTTAGAAATGAGGCCTTTATCAGAACCTTTAATTGTGAAGATGTTTTCCCAGTTTGTTGCTTCCCTTCTAATCTTGTTTGCATTAGTTTTGTTTGTACAAAGGCTTTTTAATTTGATGTAATCAAAATTTTCTATTTTGTGATCAGTAATGGTCTCTAGTTCATCTTTGGTCACAAATTTCTTTCTCCTCCACAAGTCTGAGAGATAAACTGTTCTATGTTCCTCTAATTTATTTATAATCTCATTCTTTATGCCTAGGTCATGGACCCATTTTGATCTTATCTTGGTATATGGTGTTAGGTATGGGTCCATGCCTAATTTCTGCCATACTAATTTCCAATTATCCCAGCAGTTTTTATCAAATAATGAATTCTTTTCCCAGAAGTTAGGGGCTTTGGGTTTGTCAAACACTAGATTGCTATAGTTGACTATTCTGTCTTGTGAACCTAACCTTTTCCACTGATCCACTAATCTATTTCTTAGCCAATACCAAATGGTTTTGGTGACTGCTGCTTTATAATATAATTTTAGATCAGGTACAGCTAGGCCACCTTCATTTGATTTTTTTTCATTAATTCCCTTGAGATTCTCAACTTTTTATTGTTCCATATGAATTTTGTTGTTATTTTTTCTAGATCATTAAAATATTTTCTTGGAAGTCTGATTGGTATAGCACTAAATAAATAGATTAGTTTAGGGAGTATTGTCATCTTTATTATGTTCGCTCGGCCGATCCAAGAGCACTTAATATTTTTCCAATTATTTAAGTCTGACTTTATTTGTGTGGAGACTTTTTTATAATTTTGCTCATATAATTCCTGACTTTCCTTTGGTAGATAGATTCCCAAATATTTTATGGTATCAACAGTTATTCTGAATGGAATTTCTCTTTGTATCTCTTGCTGTTGAGTTTTGTTGGAGATGTATAAAAATGCTGAGGATTTATGGGGATTTATTTTGTAGCCAGCTACTTTGCTAAAATTATGAATTATTTCTAATAGTTTTTTAGTAGAATCTCTGGGGTTCTCTAGGTATACCATCATATCATCTGCAAAGAGTGATAGTTTGGTTTCTTCATTGCCTACTCTAATTCCTTTAATATCTTTCTCGACTCTTATTGCCGAGGCTAGTGTTTCTAATACGATATTAAATAATAATGGTGATAGAGGGCAACCTTGCTTCACTCCAGATCTTACTGGGAAAGGTTCCAGTTTTTCTCCATTGCATATGATGCTTACTGATGGTTTTAAATATATGCTCCTGACTATTTTAAGGAAAAGTCCATTTATTCCTATGCTCTCAAGTGTTTTTCTTAGGAATGGATGTTGGATTTTATCAAATGCTTTTTCTGCATCTATTGAGATGATCATATGGTTTTTGTTTGTTTGGTTATTGATATAGTCAATTATGCTAATAGTTTTCCTAATATTGAACCAGCCCTGCATTCCTGGTATAAATCCTACTTGGTCATAGTGTATTATCCTGGGGATGATTTTCTGTAATCTTTTTGCTAATATTTTATTTAAGATTTTAGCATCAATATTCATTAGGGAGATTGGTCTATAATTTTCTTTCTCTGTTTTCAGCCTACCTGGTTTAGGTATCAGTACCATGTCTGTGTCATAAAAGGAGTTTGGTAGGACTCCTTCGATCCCTATTTTTTCAAATAGTTTATTTAGCATTGGAGTTAATTGTTCTTTAAATGTTTGGTAGAATTCACATGTAAATCCATCTGGTCCTGGGGATTTTTTCTTAGGGAGTTGATTAATAGTTTGTTCTATTTCTTTTTCTGAGATGGGACTGTTTAGGATATTTACTTCTTCCTCTGTTAGTTTGGGCAAGCTATATTTTTGGAGGTATTTTTCTATTTCATTTAAGTTGTCGAATTTATTGGCATAAAGTTGAGCAAAGTAACTCCTAATTATTGCTCTAATTTCCTCTTCGTTACTGGTGAGTTCTCCCTTTTCATTTTTAAGACTAACAATTTGATTTTCCTCTTTCCTTTTTTAAATCAGATTTACTAAGGGTTTGTCTATTTTGTTGGTTTTTTCATAGAACCAACTCTTAGTTTTATTAATCATTTCAATAGTTTTTTTACTTTCAATTTTATTGATCTCTCCTTTTATTTTTAGAATTTCAAGTTTAGTGTTTGACTGGGGGTTTTTAATTTGTTCCTTTTCTAGCATTTTTAGTTGCAAACCCAATTCATTGATCTTCTCTTTCTCTATTTTATACAAATAGGCCTCTAGAGATATGAAATTTCCCCTTATTACCACTTTGGCTGCATCCCATACATTTTGGTATGATGTCTCATTATTATCGTTTTCTTGGGTGAAGTTATTAATTATGTCTATGATTTGCTGTTTCACCCAATCATTCTTTAGCATGAGATTATTTAGTTTCCAATTATTTTTTGGTCTACTTCCCCCTGGTTTTTTGTTGAATGTAATTTTCATTGCATTGTGGTCTGAAAAGGATGCATTTACTATTTCTGCCTTACTGCATTTGAGTTTGAGGTTTTTATATCCTAATATATGGTCAATTTTTGTATAGGTTCCATGAACTGCTGAAAAGAAAGTGTATTCCTTTCTGTCTCCATTACATTTTCTCCAGAGATCTATCATATCTAACTTTTCTAGTATTCTGTTTACCTCTTTGACTTCTTTCTTATTTATTTTGTGGTTTGATTTATCTAATTCTGAGAGTGAAAGGTTAAGATCTCCCACTATTATAGTTTTACTGTCTATTTCTTCTTGCAGCTCTCTTAGTTTCTCTTTTAAGAATTTAGATGCTACCCCACTTGGTGCATATATGTTTAATATAGATAGTGCTTCATTATCCATGCTGCCCTTTAGCAAGATATAGTGCCCTTCCTTATCTCTTTTAATTAGATCAATTTTTGCTTTAGCTTGATCTGAGATCAGGATGGCTACCCCTGCTTTTTTGACTTCACCTGAAGCATAGTAGATTTTGCTCCAACCTTTTACCTTTAACCTGCATGTATCTCCCCGCTTCAGGTGTGTTTCCTGTAAACAACATATTGTAGGATTCTGGCTTTTAATCCATTCTGCTAACCGCTTCCTCTTTATGGGGGAGTTTACCCCGTTCACATTTATGGTTAGAATGACCAATTCTGTATTGCTTGCCATCTTGTTAACCCCGGATTATGCTTTTCTCCCTTCTTTCCCCTTTCCCCCCTTCCCAGTATTAAGCTTGTGAGCACCACTTGCTTCTCACAGCCTTCCCTTTTTAGTATCCCTCCCCCTGCCTTAGAGTTCCTCCCCCTATCTTACCCCTTTCCCTCCCAGTTCCCGTATTCCCTTCCGCTTAGCTTATTCCTTCCCTTTTCACTTTTCCCTTCTCACTTTTCAATGAGGTGGGAGAAGTTTCACCATAGATTGAATATGTCTTAAGATTTTTCACTTAAAGCCAATTCTGAAGGCAGTAAGATACCCACTATATTCATCCCCCTCCATTCCTTCTCTCAGATATAATAGGTTTCCTATGCCTCTTCATGAGATGTACTATCCCCACTTTACCCTTTTTCTGGTACAATGTCCTTTCCACATCAATTTCTAGAACAAGGTATACATGTATTCTTTATACATCTATATAGTCAAAATATAGTTCCCAAGATTAATCTTTACCTTTTTAGATTTCTCTTGAGTTCTATATTTGTAGATCAAACTTTTTATTAAGTTCTGGCTTTTTCATCAGAAATAGATGAATCATTGAATGTCCATCTTCTTCCCTGGAAAAAGATGCTCATTCTCGCTGGGTAAGTTATTTTTGGTTGCATACCAAGTTCCTTAGCCTTTCGGAATATCATATTCCAGGCCCTTCGATCTTTTAATGTGGATGCTGCCAGATCCTGGGTGATCCTTATTGTGGCTCCTTGATACTTGAATTGGGTTTTTCTAGCCGCTTGCAATATTTTTTCCTTCATCTGAGGGTTCTGGCATTTGGCCACTATATTCCTTGGTGTTTTGATTTTAGGATCCCTTTCAGTGGGTGATCGATGAATCCTTTCAATGTTTATTTTTTTCCTCTGTTCCTATGACTTCTGGGCAGTTCTCTTTGATAATTTCTTGGAAAATAGTGTCCAGGCTCTTTTTTCATCATTCTTTTCTGGAAGTCCAATGATTCTCAGATTGTCTCTCCTGGATCTGTTTTCCAGGTCTGTTGTCTTCCCCAGAAGGTATTTCACATCCTTTTCCATTGTTTGATTTTTTTGGATTTGCTTGACTGATTCTTCTTGTCTCCTCGAGTCATTCAATTCCACTTGTTCTATTCTGATTTTCAGTGAGGTGTTTTCTTCATTCACTTTTTAAAGATCTTTTTCTAATTGTCCAATTGAATTCTTTTGTTCTGTGGAATTTTTTTCCATTTCGCCAATTTTGTTTTTTAGAGAGCTATTTTCTCTTTCCAGTTCGCCAATCCTATTTTTCAAGGATTTTACTTCTTTATCCACTCTCTCTTTAACTGACTTCTCCAGGCTCTTTTGCCAAGCCTCCCTCTCCTTTTCCCATTTTTCTTCTAGCTCCCTTGTGAGAGCCTTTTTAATTACTTCTATGAGGTTCATCTGTGCTGAGGAACAGATGATCTCCTCCTTTGGGGATTCACCTGGGGATTGTCTGTTTTTAGTCTCCTCAGGATTTAGAGTCTGCTCTCTATCTGTATAGAAGCTGTCAAGGGTTAAAGTCCTCTTCAGCTTCTTGCTCATTCTGTCTAATAATCAGAGACAAACTAGCAAAGAAAAACAGAAAAAACTGGAGTCTTTCTTTGGGGGAGGGGCTGGGTATGTTACCGAGCTTCCTCTCCAGACTGCAGGGGGCAGCAGTGAGGCACTAGCGAGGCACTAGCAGGACTGTGTGCGCCTGCGCTCTGAGATCCCAGAGGGTGCTGAGTCACTGTCGGGGGGGAAGGAGGGGTGGCCAGGTCCCGGGAGACTCCAGCTGTTTGGGGTTGTATTCTTCACCCCCGGTGTTTTTAGCTTCTCTGCTGGGCTGCTGACTTGCTGCCGGAGCAAAGTATCCAAACCTGTAGCGAAGCTCTCCCCACAGAGACGGCTGCGATCACTCCCCACCCCCTCTCCAGTCTGCTCCCGTGCTCTCCCTGCCGCTGCCCACCGCCTGCGCCCGATCTAAAACCGTCCCAGCCCTCCAGTAAAGACAGACCTTTCTTGGCGAATCTCAAGGACGGCTTCTCTTGGTAACTATATGTGGGTTTTTTTCAGTCAAGCATTGATTCAGAGGCTTGTAATGAAGTGGATAGTGAGAGAAAGCGCGGAGCTTATGCAGCTGTGAGCCTCCTCTCCACCATCTTAACCGGAAGTCCCACTTCTATATCTTTTCCAAGAAAAACCCAAAAGGGGTCAAAGAGAGTTGGGCAGGACTGCCCCTACTGAATAATAGTAACAATAATATATGCCAAACACTGTGCTAATGGTGCAGATGGTAGTGGTGATAGTGTTCTTAAATCCACAGAGATTAAATAACTTGCTCAAACTCGTAGATATTAATTTTTAGATGTGGAATTTGAATCCAGTTCTTGTGAGTTCTAAGTCTTGACTCTTTCTGCTTCTCCATGGTATCTCAAAGACCTGAAATCTTGAGGGAGTTTGTTTAAGAAGAGCTTATAAAATCCTTGACTCTCATGTATCATTTCTCCTTGACCAAAAATAGCTTTGTCTAGAGAGGTATTTGAGTTCTAAATTTTAACTAGATTATCACAGCTGAGTTCGTGCTCCATTAATTAGGAATAAGAGACTTCATGGTGCAGAGGAAAAAGAGGGGACAGAAATGAAGTCCAAATAACCTGGGTTCAAGTCTAGAGTCTTTTATCTTTGGGACTTGGAGTTATTCACTACTTCTCTGTAAAACCAAGCTACTCTCTAGAAAGATCAGTCACAGAAATCTGTTCCTTGGAATCAGGAGAGGAGACACTGCTCTTCATGAGAAGTTTCCTAAATCAGTGAAATCATAGATCTGGTTAAAAATAGACCAGAAAGGACAATCTTATTGAGTTAAATGGAATACACACATCAGCAATTTAACATCCAACTGAATAACTGAATATAGTTTAAAGAGCACCAATATTTTAGGATATTAGTATTTTCATTCCCTTTTCTTATATCATGGAGATTTTAGTGCTTCAATTTCCTCAACTATCAAATGAAGGAAAGGAGGTTAAATTAGATGATTTTTAGTTTCTTTCCAGTTTTAAATCTATGCCATCATGCTCTTAAGAGTAAGAATATCATTATTATTATTTGTTTATGTTTTTGGTGAGGCAATTGGATTAAGTGACACACTGCTAGTAAGTATTAAATATCTGAGGCTGAATTTGAACTCAGGTCCTCTTCAAGGCTAGTACTCTATCCTTTACACCATCTAGCTGCCCCTTTTAGGGTTAAAAATAGAGCCCGTAGATGATGCCTGGAATAGGGAAGATCTGAGTATAAATCCTACTCTCAGACACTTACTAACTGCGACACTGGAGAAGTCACTTAATCCTGTTTGTCTCAGTTTCCTCATGCATAAAATGAGCGGGAGAAGGAAATGGCAAAGCACTCCAGTATCTTTGTCAAGGAAACCCCAAATAGGGTCACGAAGAGTTGAACATAGCTGAAATAACTGAACAAAAAAAGGGTTAAGAAAAGACTGATTTTAATCTTGAGTGTCTAGAGATCTAAGGTTTTTGAGAGCACCATGAATCAAATGCTTTCCTTAAAAAGAAACCTACTGAGTTTTGGCAGCTGACCATTTGGGCTATTTGAAAGCTGAAGGAAATCTAGTGAGCACAGAATTCTCAATAAAATATGATGTTGCTGGTACAACTTATTCTGCTTAATTGGCTACCTGGTGAAGAACTTAAAAAAAAGTGACAAGTCTTCCCTGTAATGGATTAGTAATCTGATGGCTGCAAAATTCCTTTAGGGTGCAGAGAAATCATTTCCTGGCTTAATAGAGCTAGTAGTTATCTAGTGCACTGTCATGGTTGGTTCGGTTGGTGATGGATAATGGCTGGATTACAGAATTGGACAGCTGTGCTGTGCAGAGGCTTCCTTACACAGCCTCATCAGAGCCTGGAATGATTTGGGGACTGAAGCTAGAGGATACTGGGGCAGCTTCTTGTCCAAGTGTGATCTTAAAAGCAAGATCCTCAAAACTGAGGAGAACTATGAATTGGCAAGTTCTGCTCTCTGAATGCTCAGCTACAGCTGTTTCAGAGGAGCGAAAAGTGGGAGAAACAAAGATCTTTAGAGCTGTAAATTGATATAAAGATCTTTAAAACCTTAAATTCCAGGACCTTTCTTTGGACTGAGAGGGAAAAACAGAACTTAACTAATAACATTCCTGCCTTATTAGTTTGGTTTTCATCCTTGACTCATCTTGTGTTTATGTAACTTCTATTATACATTGTTGTATAGTCTGCCCAACTCTTCATGTCCCCATTTGGGTTTTTCTTGGAAAAGATGCTGGAGTAGTTTACTATTGCCTTTTCTAGCTCATTTTAGAGATGGGGTTAAAGAGCATGGAGTCTAAGAAGGAGGCAACATACCCATAATGGGTGTTTTCTCTCTATAAACATTTCTATACCATAATTACATTCTTCTTTATAGAAACTTTTCATTGTCCCGCCAAAGCTAGAAATCCCACATGGTATGGTAGAAACAGTGCTGGACTTTGGAGTTAGGGATCCCAAATTAAAATCATAGCTCTGTTGCTCATGACTTGTGTGTTCTTGGGACAGTTTCTTATTGACTTTTGGACTCAGTTTCTCTATCTGTAAAATTGGGAGGTTGAACTAAACAACTTATGAGATCCCTTTTAATTCTGGATCTATGAGCCTATATTCTGTGAGCTTCTCTTCTTTGCATTCCCAGAATCCTCCACCATTATATTTTATAGGTACTCACTCAATAAGTATCCATTGAATGAGCAAAGATGCTTCTGTTTTGATTTGATATAATATTTCTTTATTTTTTTCAATTGTTTATCCCCAGGAATTCTATCATGCTTCATACCACCCCTTAATAAATAGCATATCATTTTTTTTCTGGGGCTGGCATTAGGTAGCCACCTCCATGTTTTGGCTTCTGAGAGTATAAAGAATATATTCAAAATCTGGTGCCTGATATTTTAATAATTCTTTGACTTAAGGCTCTTTATCTCACTGAAATGTAAATATTCCAGGTGGAAATAACACATTAAGCACTCCCTATCATTTATAAGGATGAACAACAACAGCAAAAATAATGTGAATTAATATATCAGTGTCTTTCATGAGAGCAGACTTTGATTGGAAAGAAGTAAGAAAAAAACATATTTGGGGAAAACAATAAAAGGGAAGATTTGGGAGGATAGATACCTAAAAGTAGATTTTGCTTATTTCACAATTTTTTTTTCCTGGGAGGAAGTAGGACAAAGTGCCATTTCCATAATATTATATAGCTGCTCTTTATGGAAGCTTCATTGATCTAGAACTAGAAAGAAAGCCCTTAGCAACAATCTCATCTAATTCCTTCATTTTACAGATGAGGACACTGCAGTCCAGGGACATTAAGTGACTTGTCCAACACCGTAAAAATGGTAAGTTTCAGATGTGGGATTTGAACCTTCACTGTTATACCAGTATTACTTCCTAATGTAGAATTTGTTTTAAGAACCAAAAAAAGTAGAATGACTGAAATAAAGGAAAGAGGCATAGAAATGACAAAAAAAAAGCAGAGTTTTGCCTAAGCAAAGGTTGAGTGGGCAAAGAGATGTTAGAAATGAAGAGAAATGGATTGCTTGAAATAGAAAATTTGAGAGACAAAGGGAAAGATTTTAATTATCACATAGCTGATGTTGAGAAGCCTTCCTGGTATCTTAAAGGTTGGGAGTGATAACACAGACAAAGAAATTACTTCCTATCTCTATGACTGAACTTCTTGCTTTATATGTGTGTATATGTATGTGTATGAATATGTATATGTGTATTTACATATGTATACACACATGTGTGCATATGTGTGTATATACATGCATAAGTATATCCAGATGAATGACCCATGCAATCACTTAATATCTCTGAAGCTCATTTTGCCCATTTCTAAAGTGGGGATGATCAAGAAGGATCATGGTAGTGATGATGAAGTAATTCATAAGTATTTATTAAGCAATGTATATGTGTATATATATTGTATATACATATATAGATACATATGTATGTATGTGAAGGGACAGGGAGTGATTATGTTCGATAACTCCACACGTAAATAAACATTAGTATTAAACACTCACCATATTTCCTGGCACTTCATTACCCACTGGGATGGATTACAAAGACAAAAATGAATAACCTCCGGTCTTCAGAAGATTACATTCTGTCAAAGAAGACAAATGCATATATAAAAATCTCCAGAATAAACATAAACATATGTACAAATAAATAAAAAGTAGTGGGAGAGGGAAGTAGGGAGAATTATCAGTCTATCAATAAGAATATTGATATATAGTTCCTTGAGATACAGGGGTAAAACGGAAAAGATCGTTGCCCTCAAGGAACTTCTGTTCTAATGGAAAAGACACACACACACACACACCACACACACACACACACGTACACACGCACAAAATTTATACAAAGCAGATGCAAATAATACTTGTTGAGAAAGTCACTATTATAGGAAAAAAGAGAAGAAAAAAATCTCATGTAGAAGATGAACATTAAGTTGAATCTTGAAGAGACTAAGGATTCCAAGAAGAGAAAGTAAAAAAGAAGCCTGTGTATTCCAGACATATACAAGAGCATGGTAATGGGACATGAGTCTCTGAAAAGGAACAGAAGATCAATTGGACTGAATTATAGAGGGTATAGAGAGGAGCAAATTGTAGTAAACCTGTAAAGGTTGGAAGAGGCCATATTGTAAAGGAATATAATTACCAAAGAATTTTATACTTGATCTTGGAAGCAAGAGGAGCTTTTTATTGAATAGGGTATGACATGATCTGACCCGAACATTAGGACAATTACTTAGGGAGGATGAAGAACTAATTGGGATGGGGAGAGGTCTGAGGCAGATAGACCTATTCAGTGATTATTGCCAAAGTCCAGGTGAGACCTAATGAGGACATGCCTCATGATGATGATGATGATCATGATATTACTGTTAGGACTCATGAAAGACAACTGCACCATCATGACAAACTAGATAGAACCAGGGAATGCAAAAGAAATCATAAATACTATATAAACTCCTTGAGGTCAGATACTCTTTCTTTCTTTCTTTCTTTCTTTTTTTTTTCTTTTTTTTTTGTATTTCAAGTGTCCAGCAGAATACTGTGCAAATATTAAGTGCTTAGCAAATACTTATTGGTTGGTTGATTCCTTGATCCTGGATACTATGTCTCTCAGTGCAGCCTAAAATTCCATTGTTTACTCAAACTGGGCAGACAGTCTGCTAAAACCCAAAATCTTTTTCCAGATGAATTGCTATCTAGTTATGGCTCCTCCATCATTGCTTGAAGTTGATTTTTTAAAATCCAGATTTGAGATTTTATATTTGTCTCTGTCTTATTAATTTTCACACAACATTCTAGACCCTTGAAGTATTTCTGAATTCTGAATTTGTTCTCCATCGTTTTAGCTATCCCAGTCAGCTGGGTTTATTTTCAAATGACTGTATTGGAGTTATTAATAAAAATGGTGATCAACACAAGGTCAAGCAAAAGTATCTGGGCCACTCCACTAAAGGACTTTTTCCAAGTTGGCATTGAACAACCATTTAATGGCAGGACTTATATGACTCAAAAACTCAAGCCTATATCTTGTGAATGCTTTATTATTCATTAATGACTTCTTTTTGAATCCACTCATTCAACCAGTTCCAAACCCACTGAATTGTACTATCATCTCATCTATGACTCTTCATCTTTTCCATAAAAAATGGTTTGAGGGCTTTTCAAATGCTTTATGAAAATCTCAGAAAACTATACTTTCAGTTGTGCTCTGATTGATCACTTTATTCATTCTGCCAAAAAACAAAATAAGGTCTGTCTGGGATGACCTGTTCTTGATGAAGACATGCTGGCTCTTTTTGCAATGTTCTCAGGAGAACTGGGAATGATTTCAAACAGTTTGAGATAGATAGATAGGAATACATTTTATACAGCTGTAAGCAAGGAGGCAAACAGTATGAGACCCTCCTAGTATCCATCAGGATAAATCCCACATGCAAAGTTTCAAGTCATTGATAAGTTGGAATCTTTCCAGAGGAAATCAACCAGCATGGTAGAGAATCATATGATGATCATTGGAAGGAATTGGAGATTTTCTTCAAGTACATGAAAACCAGTATTATTATTATTATTAAAGAATAAAATAATTAATAATAACAATATTAACAATAGCTAGCATTTATAGCTCTTTAATAAATGCAGAGTGCTATTATTTCAGTTGATCATGTAGAAGAGGGATTAGCTCTGTTCTTCTGGATCCCAAAGGAAACCGAGTGAAAGTTGCAGAAAGGAAGATTTTATGTAATGAAAAATCTCCAACCAAATAAAAGCGACCAGGATTAGAGTGAACTGCTTTAGTGTGTAGTGTGTATCTCTTCTCACTAGAGACTGGGTAAGGCTGGATGAAAATTTTTCCATATTATGGAGAGCAATAGTTTTCTGATATAGATTAGGCTTGGTGTCTTTTGATGTCCCATCAACTCTTAGACCATAGGCTAAATCCTACTGCTGCTGGTTCTCTCTTCATATATTTATTACTGGAAGCAAATTTAGAGGTCATTTGTTGTCATCCTCCTTCCCACATTGTACAGATGAGGAAAATGAGATGGACAAAGGTTAAGGGACTTTCCCCAAGTCTTGGTTAATGATTGTGAATTGGAGAATGTTTATACGAATCGTAGCATAGGAAACTAATGGAGTATTACTGTTCTGCAAACAACATTTATTATGAAGAATATAGGATTACATGAACAAAGGCAAAGTGAAGTAAGCAGAATCAGAAAAATATTTCATACAATCATTACAACAATGTGCTGCAAATTAAAAAAAAAATCATTTAAAAAATGAAACCAAGCTCTATGTAATTATAATCATCAAATGTAGCCCTGATAAAATATAATTAAATATCCCTGCCACCTTTTGTTGTAGAGATAGGGCACTCCAGGTGGGGAACTTTGAAATTTTTTTGTCTAACTTGCTTAATTTTGCTGATTTGCCTTTCATTTTTTCTTTCTTTCTTGTTAGAAAATAGAGTTTTCTGGGGAGAGCTGTGTTTGGAAATGCAGGTGATGTAAAGACAAAAGATATTAATAAATTTTCTTTTAAAAAATAGAATGCATCACACTACCTTCCTAAGATTCTGTGATTTATTGATTCCCCTCCCAGCTATATTTCTCAACTCAATCACATGAGTCTTGAGGGTACTGAGGATTCTTAGCCTCTAATGTCATTATATTTATTTTTAAGGTTTATTTTTAACTGTGCTTTTTTGAGCTTCAGTATCAGCATCAGCATCAGCATCCTATGGCCATGGTCCTGGAGAGGCCAAACATGGGCTGAAGGTTTAACCTTTATTAGTGACATTAAGCGCCGAGGGAGCTTGTGCTGAGCTTCACGTGGTGTATGGAAAAGCCGCAGGCCAGGAAAGTCACCAGCCTCCGCATGATTTAATTAGAGCTGAGATTTCAGACTTGGTTTCCGTTCCCAGGGCCGGGTGTGATGATACAGCTGGGACTCTGGTGCCTTGGCTTCCACAGCTCCGGTAATTGGTGCAGCGGGAAGGGGGTTTTATTGGGCTGACAATACGTTTTCTCGACTGACCCATATCCAAAGCCAAAAACACAGTTCGATGACTTTATATGAGTCCCTGTCTCAGATTCATTCCAATTGAGAAGGGTTCACCTTTCTGTAATTTTGCTGTGGGAAATCTGCTGGATGCCCTCGGTAAGGTAAAACACCAAGTAGAATAAGCATAAGCCCTCATGCTGGAGGTGAAGAATAGGCTCTTTTTGTCACTTCTTTTTTTTTTTTTTTTTTTTTACTAACAGTTTAGCTTTTCACTTCATTTTTTAATCAACCAACCCAACAATTCAATTCAGGTGAGCCCTTGCTGAACACCTGTTTGGGGGAAGCAGCATCCAGTCAAGTTACTAGAGGAGAGACAACTTTGTAAAACCAATCAATGAACATCTATTAAGTACCTTCCATGTACCAGACAGAATCTTACCTTCCATGTACCAGACAGAATCTCTGTCCTCAAGGAGAGAATAGTCAAGTTGTAGGATAAGAAACATCCATATTAGCTAAGAATTAAAATTCAAAAGGGGTATGCCCACAGTTACATGGGCGTCTTGATTAAAGATTTCAGTTCATGGGATTTCCAGGGCAGAAATTCCCTTCATTGATGCTGATCAGCAACACTTCTGCAAATTACAGTCTTAGAGAATTTTCTGAATGGGCTTGCGTATGAAGTGACTTGTCCAGGGTCTTGCAAACAGAGATCTATTTGATAGAGATCCCAGATATTCATTATGACTATCCATTCACTAGCTGTTTAACTGCATAGAAAGGGTATGTATGTATATATATATACTCACATATATGGAAAAACTATGTGTAAGCCAAAGAAGGAAGAGTCACTCCTGAATGAACAGCTTGGTATGGTGTTTCAATTAGGGAAGGCTTACTGAAAAGTCAGAATATTCAATTAAATTCAACTTTACAAATGTTTTAAAGCATCTCTTATGAAAAGGTACTGTCCTAGGTGTTAGGGATACAAAACCAAAAAATGAAAACCTGTCCTTGTCCCCAAGGAAGCTTACCTGGAGGATCAGGTGACTTATCAAGTAGCAGTTTTACAAACTGTGAAACTGAGACTTAACTGAGAAAATTACTCCATCTTTTTTGGGTGTCTAATGCTCTAAAATTGGTTTATAGTCATTATTTAAGGGAATTTGGAGTGGTTTGGGGGAGGCTTAATGGTGAGTCTCTGTCTTTACTCCACTGTCTTGGCTCTGCCTCCCTCTGAAGCTCAGTTAAGAAGTGATTTACTTAAGGCTATCTAACTGATAAATTATATGGCTGAGAATTGAGTCAAATTGGATTTCATTTCCAATGCTCTTTCAATAATAACCCACCTCCACTTAAAGGCTGGAAAGGGGTTCATCAGGGAGAAAAAAAAACTGCAACTAAAATATTTCAAAAGAGCTTCTTTATTTTTATTATTGATTCCCAATCAATGTGTTTCTGTTTCCATACTCAAAGTGTTGCCAAATCCTAGTGCAGCTGGTTCTCTTGTTAGTTCTCTGATTACTTCTATTCTCATGACCCAGTCCTAATTCCCATTTCTGGTTTTCTCTGATCTGTGGTCAGTCAGCCGTGCAAGGTGACAGGAAGAGAGCACTGACTAGTATGATTTAAGAGAGGACAAAAGGTTTCATGCCTTTAAATACCTCCTTCAACAGCTTGTCATGGTGTCTCAATTCTACTATTAGTTGCTTAAATGAAACCTCCAAACCAAAAGAAAATATACGCTGATTTTATAGGAAAGTCATAGGAGACAGACTGCTGGCCCTGGAGTGAGGAAGACTTGAATTGATATACAGCTTCAGAATAGTGATATAAATTCTATTTACCTCAGTTTCCTCATCTGTAAAACAGGGGTAATAATAGCATTTGGCATGATTGTTGGAAGGGCCAAATGAGAAGTGGCTCCATCATATATAAAATCTTCTATTGGTCATTCAAAGCCCTTCTTAATCCAACACCTTCATACTTTTGTAATCTTCTTATATCATGCCCTACCACCCACATAACTGTAATCCACTGACCTTTTAGTACAAATCTTTCTAGTAAGGCAAAATTTCACTGGTTATTGCCCTATGTATAAAATCCTCTATCTCCTCATCTCTATCTTTTGGCTTCCTTGATTTTTTTTTAAGTGTCACATAAAATGCCCCCTTTAACAGGAAGGCTTTCCTGATTCTGTTTAATGTTAGTGAATTCCCTGTATTAATTATATCCTGTATGTATCTTGCTTGTACAAAACTTTTTTTTTACTTGTTGTCTTATCCATTCACCTATGAGATCCTTAGGAAGAGGGATCTTTCCTCATCTCTTTCTTTACATTCTCAGAGATTTGCACAGTGCTTAGCACATAGGTCCTTATTAAATAATCTTAGAGCACTATGAAATGCTCGCTTTTTTAGTGACTTCATCATGAAGATCAATGAAGGTAGAAATGGGGATAAATATAATCCAGGAAGCAATGAAAGAGGACAAAGATTGCATACTGCTCAGAAGACTTAAATCCATATTTTCATGAATATATGCTTCAAGAATATATTCTTCAAACAAAGATTTGGAAATTGAGATGTTGCGAATCAAACAGTTGACAACAAATATTTATTAAGTGTTTACTATGTGCTTGGCACTTGAGATACAAGTACAAAGAATGAAATCATCACTATTTGCAACAAGCTTATATTCATGGAGAGATGAAATTTATGTATGAAAATATATACATATATTTGAACACTTAACAAAAAAGTGAAACTGACTATGTCTTTATGTATAAGAAATGTCTGCTTAGAGATATGAGAATACTTTCTGAATCAGTTATCTGTGAGTATGGAGAAAGCTGAGTAGACATTACAATAGTTCCAGTATGATCTACTCAAAATACATTGAAAAATGGGAATGGATAAATGATAGACTTTTCCTAAACATGTTTGAAACAATGTAAAGAAGTCATAATGCAGAAGTCAAAAGAATCCAGAAACAACTTCAGTTAGCAAATATTTGATCTGCTTTTTTTTTTTTGCCAAGAGGAGAAATAGGGTAATCAAGGGAAACGCCAGAATATAACTTATTTTTCACCATATTACAGAACAGAATGGTTGAAAACAGTGAGCAATTATCATCTCAAAAAACAGCCAAAAGCAAAAGAAAAATAAGTCTGCAGAAAGTGTGGAATGAGACCCAACTAAACCAAACATCTCAAGAACATTTATAGATAAACCTAGAATTCAGAGATCTTCTAGTGTTTCTATAAAAAATCTTTTAAAAAAATCATTGGTGACAGTGGAAAAAACATATTTGGACTCTAACACCTCAGTCTTCAACATGTCATATGAGAAAGTTAAAGTGACACTGAAAAATGAAGTCAAGAATATCAGCTGCCTCAGATTAAGTTCAAAGAAAAAATTTATGCTGGAGGCAGCACAATTGTGAAAGCCCTAAGGAAATGATTTTCAAGATAGCTGGAAAACAGCAATGCCTTTTGATTTTTTCAGTCCTCCTTCTAAAATATGGTGTCTTGGACTAGAAACATTGCTTCATATATTATTCCAAAAGAGAGCATAGTGATACTACTGATCATTGTTCTTTCCTGTCACATTACTTCTTTTTAAAAAATATAGTATTTTATTTTTCCAAATACGTGCAAAGATAGTTTTCAACATTCATCTTTGCAAAACCGTATGTTCCAAAATTTTCTCCTTCTCTTCTTCCTTCCCCCTTCCCTAAGACAGCAATCCAATATAGGTTAAATATATGCAATTCTTCTAAATATATTTCCATAATTGTCTTGCTGTACAAGAAAAATCAGATCAAGAAAGGGAAAAAAAAACATGAGAAAGAAAAAACAACAACAATAAAAAGGTGAAAATACTATGCTTTAAGGAATATTCAGGCTCTCTCTGGATGTGGATGGTACTTTATATCATAAGTCTATTGGATTTTCCTCGAATCATTTCATTGTTGAAAAAAGCCCAGTCCATCACAGTTGTTCATCACATAAACTTGTTATTACTGTACCACATTACTTCTAATCTTACTACTCAACATCCTCTGTTCTGTAACTAAGATATTCACTTTAAGTTTTAAGCCTATTCCTTCTACAATTTGGCAACGGGACAAACTATTGCTCCATATTGTTTGTTCTCATTTGTGTATTGTCCAAGGACATCTTCATTTGATTTCTTTTACTCTTGTGACATTCTACCTTGATCCCCTTTCCTTCTTCCATTGTTTCTAGATCTTGGATCCCACTTTTTCTCATCCTACAAAGAGAGAGGGATCATAGTGAAGTGGAAAACATGATAGATTTAGAATTAAATGACTTGGGTTTGTATCTCAACTCTGCCATGAAAGCATGAACTTGACTTTGAGCAAGTCACTCTAAATGTTTTCTCAACTGTAAAATAAAATTTGGAAATAGAGAGTTGGAACCAAGTTGGAATTCTAGATCTGTTTCTTATTGTCAATGTGACCTTGGGCCAATCATGTGGACTCTCTGAATTTTAGTTGTTTCTTTTGTAAAAAGAGAGGATTGCACTAGATAACCTCTAAAGTCTTTTCCAGATCTAAATCTATGATCCTACTTTCCCACCCACACCATAGTGTTATTATGGGAATTATATGCATTCAAAGATTAAAAGGTGAAAGGAATTTCAGAAGCCATTGAGTTCAACTCTATCATTTAATAAAGGAGGAACTGAGACTGTGAGAGGTTATGACTTACTAGAGCCACACTGAGAATAAGTAGAATTTGAATCGGGATGTCGGGCTCCAATTTTAGTATGTTTTCTGCTGTACCACATTATCTGATGTACAATATGTAACTTTTTTGGTAAATGTAGAGGATTTATATATATATGGTTTGATTATTACCATGAAAGATTTCTTAATTAAGTGAAGATAAAATCTACTATCTCTGAGGTTTACTTAATTCACTTTTACCACTCAATCAAAATTTATCTTTACTACGATCTCCAACCCCTTCAACTTTAAGTTCTTTCCCAGGTCATCATCCCTTTTCTAACTTGACCCTTTTGGTGAATTAGTTCTTATATGCACTATCCTTTTCTCTTGTGTCCTTTGTTCCTTTATCTTATTGATAATTTAATCCTGCCAAACTTCAGCCCTAAATTATTCCCACCGTATGCTGGTTTTTTTCCTTACAAACATACTGCCAAAGAACCTGGAGAAAAATCATTAAACTGCTGACTGGATCCACTATAAATTCATGTTATATAATCTCAAATGGGCCCTTAAGATAGTAGAGCAATTCTTTTAAATCTCCATAATTCTCACTATCCCACTCACTATAGTAGCTTTTACAAACCTTTTCATCCTATCTCAATCCTCCCATAGCTTTTCTTATTTGTTCCTTATCTGAGAATTTTCTTTAATATTTCATTGAAAAAAATGGAAGTTTCTTATAGTTTGACGCCCAGCCTCAACATTCAATAGAGGCACCTCTCTCCAAAGTTACCAATGATATTTAAACTGAAAAATATAATAGACATTTTCTAATACAGAGCTTCTTAAACTTTTTCCACTAATAATTTTTTTTTGTCTGAGAAAGTTTTATGTGACCCTGGGTATATAAGCACATAAAATAGATGCACATATCAAACATTTTGTGATAATAAATCATAATTTCATGATGTCCACATTCAGTTGTACCATCTCATATAGGACTGTGAACCATCAATGAAAAAACTTTGTTATAACTCTCATCCTTCTTGACCTCACTGAAGACATTCATAGTTTTGATCATTCTCTGTTCACTGATACTAGGTTTTTGTCTCATTATTGTATAACATAAAATTTTTATTTTTCCCAGTTACATGTAAAAAATAACTTTTTTTGGTTATACATGTACATTCTTTTTAAAAAAAAATTTCTTTATGAATGAGGAGAAAAAATCAGAAAAAAGGGAAAAACCACGAGAAAAAAAATAGAAGAAGAAAAAAGTGAACATAGCATGTATTGATTTACATTCAGTTTTCATAGTTCTCTCTCTCGATGAGAATGGCATTTTCTATCCAAAGTTTATTGAGATTACCTTGGATCACTGAACCACTGAAAAGAACCAAGTAGGCCATAGTTAATCATCACACAATTTTTCTATTGCTGTGTACAATATTTTCCCGGTTCTACTTATTTTGCTCAACATCAGTTCGGGTAAATCTTTCCAAGCCTTTATAAAATCAGCCTATGCATCATTTTTATAGAACAATAACATTACATTATTTTCATATAACTTATTCAGCCATTTCCCAATTGATGGGCATTTACTCATTTTTCAATTCTTTTTCACCACAAAAAGAGCTATTACAAACATTTTTGCACATGTGGGTGCTTTCCCTTCCTTTATGATTTCTTTGGGATACAGATCGAGCACATTTTGATTTTCTACTTATCTAGCTCCTCCTTTTCAGTCTCCTTTGAAGGATCTTCTTCAACCATTAATGAGGGGCATTCAAAAGGACTTTGTCCTAAGTTCTCTTCTTTTTCATTTAGTGTTTTAATCATCTTCTATGCATTCACATATAATTTTTTGCAGATCTCAAATATACTTTTACAGCTCTAATTTCTCTGTTGATTTACAGTCTCTCATCTCCAGTTGCCTATTGGAATCTAGAATTGTATGTCTTATAGACATTGTAAGCTCAGCATGTCTAAAATTGAATCCAGTCTATTCCATTCCCAAGTTTTCCCTTCTTCTTATCTTTCTTTATTATATTCTTCTGCAATCTCTTGTCAAGTCCTGTTGATTTGCTTTCACAAAATTTCTCATCTCTACTTCCCTTTTTCCTCTGACCTGGATCATTTCACTAGCCTACTAGTTGCACTCATAATAAGATCTATCCTCCATTAATCTGCCAAGGTGATCTTTTTAAAACAGCTTTTTATTTTCAAAGACTATGTAAAGATAGTTTTCAACATTTACCCATGCAAAACCTTCCATTTTTTTCTCCCTTCCTTCCCTTTACTAGACAGCAAGTAAATCTTATATATGTTAAATATATGCAATTCTTCTATACATATTTCCACATTTATTATGCAAGAAAAATCAGATCAAAAAGGGAAAAATGAGAAAGAAAAAAAGCAAGCAAACAAGAAAAAAGTTGAAAATATTATGTTGTGGTCCACATTCAATCCTCATAGTCCTCTCTCTGAATGTAGATGGCTTTATTACAAATCTATTGGAATTGGCCTGAATCACCTCATTATTGAAAAGAACCAAGTCCATCCCAATTGATCATCACATAATCTTTTCGCTGCGTACAATGTTCTCCTGGTCCTACTCACTCTACTTAGCATCAGTTCATATAAGTCTTTTCAGGCAAGGTGGTCTTTTTATCACATAAGTGTGACTATGGTAATCCATTCTTGTAACCACCCTA